>NC_138823.1:69770915-70365629 GCF_965183815.1 Platalea leucorodia
TTTTTAACCATTTGATAATTAGCTTAGCCATACCTGTGACAACGAGTAAATTGTAAAACACCAGAACACTATCTTAATTATCCTTTCTAAAGAGACCAAGCAATAATTTGCTTAATCGCAATGAGGGATGAAATAATGTAAGTAATTAAGTAAGAAAGTATTCCCACATGATTATAGACTTTCGTAATAATGTAAGAAAAAAAAAAAAAGGGAAGAAGATGAGGCATTAAAAATGTATACCGTATGATTTCATATAGGAGATATGAAAACAGAAAACAGAACTGCTGATTACAAATAATTACTAAAATATCAAATGGCCCTAGAAAACATAAAACCAATTTTTACCTACATTGTTTCTCTAATCCTCATCTCTTTCAATCCTGTAGTTCTATAACCTTTCACTGCAAAATTAAACCTGATGCATCTCCTTTTCCAAAATACAGATAAGGAGAAAGCAGTGTAGTTATTTAGTCTCACTGATATGGTTTCCTTTTTCTTTCCTTTTTATTTTTTTTTTTTTTTAATATAAAATACAGGAAGTTGTCCTTGTATTCCACCACAGAAAAGAGAGTTGATCTTTCCTAGTTGCCCATGTGATTTCAAGAAATCTGTTCAGCTGCCTATTGCATGCAACTGTAAATACTTGATAAACAGATTGTGCTCATTTATTTTTATTTCTGTTCCTAAAATTAAAACTAATGCCTACTTGTCTTATCAGCTTAAAATTCAGAAAACAATTTTTCACATTCAATTAATCTTACATTCCTTGATTAATGTAAAAATAATATTTACCTTCACATATCCATTGCATATTATACTGCTGCATGAATGTAAAAATGTGTCTCAAATCTGAAAATTAAATATTAGATACTACCTACAGTAATGTATTAAGCATGATTGGCTTAGGAAATGCCAATGAATATGTGACAGAAATTATATGAGCCCACCGTATTTGTTCCTTGGGTTTTTTCTCCCGTATTTTTATTGTGAGGAGTAACAGATGAAAAATATAAGTGTTTGCTAATAGGATTCACATCTTATTATTGGTGCTGATTTGCAGTTTTCCTTAACTCGCCATGATTACTTTTTTAGAAGCTTTCACTTTTCCCCAGCTGATCCTCGTCTTGTTAGGCAGCATTAATGACACTTCAGTCATTGTGGCTTTCAAGCAGAGCCCTTCCAGAGTGAACAGAGAGTTGACATTTCCTGACATTTTCCCAACTAATTACAGGACAAATAATTAAGCATGTTCTCGTATGTAACAAATGAAGGCAAAAGCCGTCTGTCAGCGATGTTGATTGATGACACTCTGGGAGACTTTATCTGATGGGTCCTGCCATGCGGTAGAGGGGAAGCAAATTTATTAGAATGAACAATGCAAATTCTGAGTCATCTCATCCAGTTATGCGCCAAAGCAATATCCATGTCAAGGTGAATGTGACAATGAAAGCAAAATATTTGCATTTTGTGGAGCAGGTTGAAGGGGAAATCAGAGCGAGAAGATGACAGGCCTAATTATTTTGGCTCATACAGGCTAGGACAGCTGTTTCTGGTGTCCTGAACAAGGCTGTCACACAGGTAACTAAATAGGTCTGCATATAAGTCTGTATCCAACACTGTACGGAGATGTCTACCACTAATGACCAACGCTAATGTTACTGCCATCCCTGAAAAACAGTAAATGTGTCACAGTGCACCTTCTGCATGGCAGTCAACATTTCGCTACATAATTACTTGTTAGTGAATTAATTCCTATCTGTCAGTATCTATGCCAGTGTCATTTTTAGACCATTACGAAATTATGCCATCACTATAGCAACTGCAAGCACAGTTAAAAGGCAAAACAGTTCAGATACTCAAGAAAAGTGCCTAGTTAGGCAGAAGACTAATAATGTAAAATTCAAATTGTGATGTTGCTGTCTGCCATCCTAATTTTCTTTATCTTGATTATGCGTTTGATCATTGATCATTAAACAATAATTTAAGGTTTCCAATTTCAATCCATGATTAATATTTAATATAATTAAAACCTCAGCCACAACAGCATCTTTCCTATAAACAGACACACACAGTGCTGTCATTGCAATTAATTAGGAGCTAAAAAGTGACATGCTCAAAAATGAATCCTAATATCAGAGTTTACATGCAAATAAGAATAACCGATAGCATCAGAATGTTCTTTTCTCCCTGCTTCCTTCGTTGATTGTAAACAATGCCAATCGTAAAATCCTGTATCCTGACTCATTTCTTATTTCTTTATTTATTTCTTGTGTGCACTCCATTTATCCAAGGAAAGTCAGGACTCATCTTACCATTATCAACATCACTTAAGGATTTCAAGATGCCATCTTATTCACAGAAAGATATTCACAGGCTTAAGACAAATTATGTATATTAAGCTGTCTAAAATCTTCCAGACTGTTGAAATTTCAAATGACGTGTAGAAAAAAGATCTGCTGATATCTACAACTACCTTAAATGCATACAAGTCTAAGTTAAATTAGGGAAATCCACATATGGAGAAAGCATTTCTTCATTTGTATCCTCTTCTATTTTATATAAATGTTAGAAGAAGGGAGATCAAATTCATCTAGAAACTTTCAGCACATATTCATCATGTCAATCTATGCAACGTGGTGGCTTTTGTTGGAGTGCAAATGTTACAATGGTGCATTTCAAATGATGTATGACAGCAATACGGTGGCCTCGGCTACTCTGACTCAGTGGAAAGAGAATGTAGAGAAACAATATGAAATTCAGGAAATCAATAAGAGGCCAAATGTGTAGATGAGGTGGGTTTTTTTTTATTTTAAGAAAAGAAGAAAAAAAAAATATACCTTATTATTTCATTTTCTTTCCAGTGATAATGTATGGCACTTCAGTTATCTTTTTGGTTAACTGGTTTGAAATAGCTCCCTTGCTTTAAAAAATATATATATTTGTAAAAATAGGGTTTTTTTTCTTTGAATGTATCCACTGTCTGCAGAAATGCTGTTTTAAGAAAGTGAATATCTGTTATTTTCTGTCTTTCTTAACATAGATATTGTCTTCATTACTACGGCATGTGTTTCTAGCAGGAAAATCAAATTAAAACTGAGTCAATCACATGAAATCAAGGGGAATCTTTGCCAGAAGAAAAACATATAATGATGATAATGCAGGTATATAGATCATTAATGTTCTGCACTTAAAGTTACCTGACAAATAAATGCTTACTCCAGACTAAAAGAAAGACCCTTTTATGATATGAGGAAGATCATTACTGCCTCTTGCCACACTAAGGGATTTCTTTCACTAAGATCTACAAAACAGTCAGTCAGCCTTCCTTCCCACTCTTTTAACTTCACACAGACCATTAGCATGACGGAAGTGGATAAACTTTGCAAAAATGTCTAACTACAGTATTGTTCTGAGATAGATCACTGCTCTGAAAGTGATGGGAAGATTTAATTTCTGTTCTGCTTAACAAGGTTGAAAGAGTTTGGTTCTTGGTTAACACTGACCACTAAATGGATAAGAATCAATAGTTACTCACTAATGCCACAGTAAGGCAACTCCTTTATTGACCTTTCCATTAACACTAAGCAGCTGAAATGCAAAAAATAAATAGAACAATCATTTTAATTTTGGACACCTACCAAATCAAGTGCTTCACTGAGGTTTTGGTGCTCCTATGCCAGTCTTCTCATTTATCCACTTGCATTCTTTTACGACCTATCAGATTTCAAAAAACCTCACCTCTTAAGATTTATTTATTTGGTGATCATGTGTAATTAGTGTGTTCAGCCGAGGAAGAGCTAAAACTAAAAAATTTGTAGACATGAAACAAAGAGTTTCTGTCCAATTAAAAAACTTTTTATATGTCACAGTTACTCAGAAACACTTTTCAGACAAGTAAACCATGAATTAACTTGATAGACATGATATACAAATTTGATACAAAGAGCCAATGGGAGAGTTTCTGTCTAATGATCCCAGTCAATCTAATTAATGTATTCTGCTACATTACATTTTAAGAAGTGACCATTGTGTAATACACTTTGAAATATGCACAAGCTAATGGGATAAGATACAAAAATTATTATGCTGACAGTAAATCATATTACATTCCTAATAAGCATTAACTAGATAACTAGGTCAAAGCAGTATTATCTTAATTGATTTTTCAAAAGAAACCTGACAGAAAAATGTCAATGCTCGAATATTTCTTCATGCATCATTAAAACAAGATTGGCTTTTAACAAAAGAAGAATCCTTCACAGAATTGATTCTTGCTTCAGGCTGCCTGCAAGTAAGTGTATTACATAAAAATCTATACAGGATATTAAAACAACACCACTCTGCAAGACAGTTACAATTAAAAGCTGACACCCCCCCCACCATGTATCTACTACAGTAGCTTGCCAGTGAATGTATTTAAAGTCTTCAGAGCCAGTATAAACCATATATGAAAATCACTCAGTTTTACTATTTGAGTCAAGGAAAAAAAACAATAATCAGAGCTTCTAATTAAATCAGTACATTAATAACTTACCCATTTCATAACTATATAACAATTAAACAAACATGCAAGAAAACACGAAAAAATACTACCTTGGAGCTATAATCATAAATACAAGCTCTGCATCTAATGTAATGAACATTTCAGTGTGGAGAGTGAGCATCGTTCTGACATCAGAAATTTCCAATAGTGATTGTGAGGTAAAATGCAATATGCAGAACAAATAATATATAATACCACCAATAGTACAATGCTGTATAGGTTCACACAATAGATCTTGTTGCAGGTGCACATATAGATTGATCAGAGAAAGATTGGCTGATCCATCTAAACACGAGTAGCTCATAAACCCTAAAGTGATGAATTGTAGTACATTTGTGGCTTGGTAGTATATAAGGCATTTGTTTTGTCTAAATAATCACAGTTCATTTGCTTGGATTGTTTGGTTTGTGAAGTTATAAGCAGAAAATGCACATAATAATTTCTCATTTTTTTAATGTCTTTTTTTTAATATACCTTTTATACAAGAACTTTCTTAGAAGTATCTAATATTATTACCAGTTACCCAATGCAAAATAACGTGATGGCTAAACAGTTTTTGCTAAGAAAATTCTGAGTGCCTATATGCATTTTTCAGCAACTAATTTTTTCCCTAATGCTGAGCATATTTTAGTGCCCCCCATGCAATTTGTGAGTCATTACCACTTTCAAAAGTCAGGAAAGAATGTTAATAGACATTTGAAAACATTATTTCAGGGGCACAAGCTCCACAAAGGCTGATCTCAGCCCTTGGGACAGAGAGAAGGGATGGACCAAGGTAAGCCTCCAAGTTTTGTGAAGATCTAGACTCCAGAGGATGACTTGGAGAATTAGTCTGATTCAGAAGGCGGCTATCTTCTCCACCAGCTCTGCCCCACTTAGCTCTAGAGAATTTGCTTTTGATACCACCACCTGATTTGAATATTCAGTTTTACATAATTTCTCTGAGATTTCTTTTTAAGTCAGGTGTAAAAGCTGGTGTAAATTTTCTAGGGAAGAATGGGGTCTGACAGTCTTCGAGCAACACTAGCCCAAATTATTATAAATTGTGTGAAAGAGGGTTTTGAAGCAAGTAGTAGTGTGTGCCCTTTTTCTGTTGTGAAATGTTTCATTTCATAACGGAGGCTTAAATGATTTTGTAGAAATACATGATGGAAAAAGGCAGGCAAATCCTGGGCAGCTGATGCAAAGTCACCCATGCCACTTGAATCCTGGTGGCTATTCAGCACCTTTGAACTTTGGATGCAGTAGTGGCTCGGTTTGCTCTTCAAATTGCCATAGACATTGAAAAATATTAGGTAATGTGAATGTTTTCAGTTAGTAGAGGAGGCAACTGCAGAGTATACAGTATGCAGTCCATCAGCAAGGCCTAAGAAAGGGGGAGAGGTCAGGCTGTGTGTTTGCTTACTGGAAAGGACTCTGGAGAGCAAATGAACCATAAGGAGTCAACAGCATTTATTAGTGAAAACTCAAGTCCAACTTGCATCCATGTTTGTTATGTTATCATCGCAACCTCTGTACTAGTATAACAAAAGATGTCCAAGCCATTTGTCCCAGGACTTGGCCCATCATTTGTCACTTCCCTATATTTCTTTCTTTTCCAGAGACCTGCAAGACACAAGAGGGCAAGTAGGATCTGCTCTGAAGGCAGGCAGGAAATAATGTTTGTAGTGTGGTGGAGAAAGGAGGGAGAAAAGGAAGGTTTGTGGCTACCAGGATGAGGTAAGCTGCAGGAAGGGGAGGAAGAAAGGCTACTGTCCTACAGGGCTCATTACTGGGGCCAGTCCTGTTCAATATCTTCATTGATGATCTGGATGAGGGGATTGAGTGCACCCTCAGTACGTTTGCAGACGACACCAAGTTGGGTGGAAGTGTCAATCTGCTGGAGGGTAGGAAGGCCCTACAGAGGGACCTGGACAGGCTGGATGGTTGGGCTGGGGCCAACTGAATGAGATTCAACAAGGCTAAGTGCTGGGTCCTGCACTTGGGTCACAACAACCCCATGTGATGGTACAGGCTGGGGGAGGAGTGGCTGGAGAGCTGCCTGGCAGAAAAGGACCTGGGGGTGTTGGTTGACAGCCGGCTGAACATGAGCCAGCAGTGTGCTCAGGTGGCCAAGAGGGCCAATGGCATCCTGGCTTGTATCAGAAACAGTGTGGCCAGCAGGACCAGGGAGGTGATAGTGCCCCTGTACTCGGCTCTGGTGAGGCCGCACCTCGAGTACTGTGTTCAGTTTTGGGCCCCTCACCACAAGAAAGACATCAAGGTGCTGGAGCGCGTCCAAAGAAGGGCAATGAAGTTGGTGAAGGGTCTAGAGAACAAGTCTTATGAGGAGCGACTGAGGGAGCTGGGGTTGTTTAGCCTGGAGAAGAGGAGGCTGAGGGGAGACCTTATTGCTCTCTGCAACTACCTGAAAGGAGGTAGTAGCGAGGTGAGGGTCAGTCTCTTCTCCCAAGTAACAAGCAATATGACGAGAAGAAACAGCCTCAAGCTGCGCCAGGGGAGGTTCAGGTTGGATATTAGGAAAAACTTCTTCCCTGAAAGAGCAGTCAGGCATTGGACCAGACTGCCCAGGGAAGTGGTTGAGTCTCCATTCCTGGAGGTATTTAAAAGAGAGGTAAACGTGGTGCTTGAGGACATGGTATGGTGATGGACTTGGCAGGGATAAGTTAACGGTTGGACTCGATGATCTTAAGGGTCTTTTCGAACCTTGACAATTCTATGATTCTATGATTCTATGATTTAAGGCTTCTCTTCCAAGTTTCTGTTCCCAGACATGTCCCACATGTGTTGTCTACTTGCATAATTTTGATCTTAATATATCAACAATTAAATAAGTCACAGTATGATATTTTTGTTGGCTTTTTCGTACTTTGAAACTATGTCAGGACAGAAAAAAAAAGGCAGCATGAAGATTTCTTCTTAGTATTCAGAGAATCACAAGAGTTTTGTCATGTAACAGTATTGTTATGAGTAACTTTCTCTTTTGCTGTTTCTTAAACATCACTTAAACGTCTCTCACTTTTTTTTGCAAAAGATCAACTTGTGGGCTCCTTTGATCACTTATCTTATGTTCTCATAGCTCTGTTACGTATATTACCAGTATCCTACTGACAATATATAATCCAGAAATGCTGTATTTTCAACAGCAATCATAGCAGGAATTTGAGAGAAAGAGAGACTGTATGATTGTTTCACTTTCTTGACAAAATGTCTGACACTATAGATAGCGGGATGGGAGATGGGTTCTTCGGCGACTTGCTTGGATGTGCTAATGGAATAGTTGATTAATTTTTTTTTATGACACTATCAGCTTATTTGATGAATTTATCTCATAAGCCTTGCTTCACCTCTTTTTTCCTTTGAGTTCTTCCATACTCTGGGAAAAGAAAGACTGTTCATTTCCTATGTAAATAGAAAGGGTTTCACTAAAGTATAACTATTTTGTATCATCAATTTCTTTTCCAAAAAATAAGCAGGCCGCCAACTACTGAATATCATCTCAATCAAAAAGAGATCATTTGAAGGATGATTACAAAGATCTATTTACCTTTTCTCAAAATAAAAATTAGGTATTGCATGAAATTATAAAGCAGTTAATTTAAAACAAAAAAGTTCTCCACTGAGTTCACAGATAGCCTGTGAAACACACTGCCACAAAATATCCTTGTGGCCAAGAACTTGGCAAGAGCTAAGAATGGACTGCATATTTCCATAGATAGACTAAACTCAAATGTAGTCCTATGTCACCGTTCAACAAATATCAAGAAAGCAATTTTGCAGTCTTGCAGTGTTATGTTGTTGACTGTACTGTGGATTAGTCCTTCACCAATTTCTTCAGATACACAATCAGTTGCTTCATTCCTTCTTAAGAGCACTTTGCTCTCGTACCATATGCTTAGATAATACTGTATGGATAACATTTTGGTTTGATATTCTCTAACCATCTTTTAAACTTCTCTTAGCATCCTTGCCTGGCTTTTGGCAGTCCTCAGGAATTAGTTGTGTCAATGCATTTCATTAATGTTTTAGCTCTTGCCTCTTCCAAATCATTATTGAAGATGTTAAATAAAATTAGGTTATACACAAATTGCTATTGCATCCTTCTCAAACTCTTCCCCAAAAAGACACACTAGTTTTTGTCATTTATCTTTTTTGTGACCTAATTTTTCAAAAGTGCTCTTCCTTGGCCTGGTTCACATTATTTTTTTCAATTGAGATTTAATGAAACACAATACAAAAAACTGTACTAAAATTCCTTTGTATTCAATGGTATTATTTCCATTAAAGCACATTTTATAATGTTGTTTTTAAAAAGCAAAATTAAGCTCATTTTTATGCCCATCTATTTCTTAAGGAAGCCTTAAATAAGAGGGGGCGGACCCTTTTAAATAGGCATTACTTGAGAAAGACCTTCATAAGAATGAATTAAAGAACATGATCAGAATTTATTTTCTATTATTAATTTACATCTTCTATTTGTAGTATCCAAACCATAAATCAATAACTTGGATGGACCAATAACTAGATAAATGTTATGAGCAGATGTTTCTTTCTCAGACATTATTGAAATTTGCTTCATTTTAATAAAAAAACCCCAAACACAAAATCTCCAAAGTAAATCAGGTTGAACTACTGTAAACACTCAGTTTGAAATTAATTTCACCTATTTTCAGTCATGTAAAAGTAGTGCATGTAGTCTTAACCATTTCTCTAGGCTCCCTTTTCAAGTACGAAGAGAAAGTAAAAAATAGAAGGTGATTTATTCCATTCTGAGACAGATGTCTAAAACGAGTGGAATGACTCAATTTCTGACATCCCTCTCTCTCTCAGTTGATTAGAGTAGAAACCTCATCCAGAACCTTTAGGCAGCTGAAGGTGGTTGAGATTAATTTCTTCCTTCATGTAGATAAGTTTTGTCTTACCAAATTATGATACAAAAAGCTATTTTAGAGATCAATGGTGTCACTTTTGGTCATAGACATGGTTTCAGGAAGGACTATTTCACACAGTCAGATGACCAATGCAAACCCCAACAAGGCCTTTGTCTTAGCGAGAATTCTGGAAACAGATGAGCTCTTACCAGTGTTGAGTAGAGGGGTGAGATCACCTCGCTCGATTTGTTGGTGATGCTCTTCCTAGTGCAGCCCGGGTGCTGCTGAGCACCTTTGCCACAAGGATACATTGCTGGCTCATGTTCCACTAGGTGTCCCAGGGTCTTTTCTGCAAGGCTGCTTTCCAGACGGTCAGTCCTCAGCCTGTACATGTGAGTGCTTGGGGTTTCTTCCTCCAGGGGTGGGACTTGGCATTTCCCTTTGATAAACTTCAGAAGATTCCTGTCAGCCCAGTTCTCCAGCCTGTCAAGGTCCTTCTGAATGGTAGTGCAAGCATCTTGTGTATCATCCATTAATCCCAACTTTTTATCATCTGCAAACTTGCACTCTGTTCCATCACCTAGGCCATTAATGAAGATGTTAAACAGTACTGGCCACAGTATTGATCCCTTGGGTACAGAACTAGTGATTGGCCTTTTCAATCCACCTCATCATCCATTTATCTAGTCCATATTTCATCAGTTTGTGAACAAGGATGTTATGGGAGACAGTGTTGAAAGCCTCGCTAAAGCCAAGATAAAACCATCCACTGATCTCTCCTCATCCACTGAGCAACTAATTCAATTGTAAAAGGCTATATCAGGTTTGTTAGGCATGATTTCCCTTTTGACAGCTTATGGTGCCTATTCCAAATCATCTTTTTGTCCTTAATATCTTTGGAAATTGTTCACAGAAGGATTTATTCCATCACCTTACCAGGCCTGTAGTTTCCTGGTCCTTCTTGCACTCCTTGACATCACTTTCTTGCTGTCCTCCTCCCATTGCCATGATCTTCCAAAGATAAATGAGCTGGATTTGCAATGATATTGATCAGCTCCTCGACACTCGTGGGTACATCCCATCAGGTCCCATGGACTTGTGTATGTCCACTGGTTTAAATTTTCCCTAACTACATCTTCCTTTACCGAGGTGTAAATCTGCATTTCTCCAGACTTTCCCACTGATCTCAGGGACCTGAGATTCCTGAAAGCAAGTCTTAACAAAGAAAAATGAGGCAAGGAAGTCAGGGAGTGCCTCAGCCTTTCCCGCATGCCTCGTTATGAGGTCCCCTGCCCCAGCCAGCACCAGGGCTGTATTTTCCTCAGTCTTCCTTTTGTTACCGATGGACCTGTGGAAGCCCTTCTTGTTGTCTTTCATGATCTCTCCAAATTCAATTCCAGACAAGCTTTGGCTTTTTTAACCCCATTCCTGTGTGCTTGGACTCCTCTCTATACTTTGCTGGATGACCCAGTCCTGCTTCCATCTTTGTATGTTTCCTTCTCTGTCTGAGTTTTTTTCAGGAGATTCTTGTTCATCCAAGGATGCCCCCTGCCACCTTTGCTTGTTCTCCTGAACATGGACATGGACAAGGAAAAGCTTAGAGGATGAGGGACAAATTAGTCAAATAGACAAAATGCTGGTCAGATATGGTGTTGTAGACAAGAAATGTGTGAGGATACTTGTCATCCACAAAGAGAGTGAAATCTTACCAGCTTTTGGCAGCCTTTTCTCATATGTGCTTAGTGATACCCAACAGATCTCCCCAGTGTAGTCTTTTTTGCTGCCATCTTTGCAGCTGATAAAAATCTTTAAAAGTAAGTAGGATTTAAACCTGCTATTTAAACCTCCTACATCCCCCTACCCCCTCCAAAACCAACAGTAGTTCTGAAACTATGTTTACGTAGGTTATTATGTAGGTTATTTATGTAGGTTATTTTCTTGGCAGGTGATGAGGGGAAGGAAGACAAAGATATTTCCAGATGTCATCAATAAGTGACATTTTATTCAGGTCACTGGACACTTCTACTTTTAAAATCTTGAGTTTAGTTAATTGGGATATTGCCATCTTCTAATTGATGGGGTGAAATTTTTCTGTGCTGTGAATCTGCAAGAAGCTGATTTTTTTTCAGATAAGTTGAAAAAGCAGAAGTTTGCCAGACTTGGTAGTCTACCACAAAAATGTACTTTTTGTGATCTCTGTGAAAATACACTTTAGATAAGAAACATGCTTTTGAACATCTCTGCAACTTTCCAGTGTTAGATTTTCTCAGGTTATCTGTTCTAGTCATGTTGCGTCATGAAGAGGCTGAGGCTGTGAACAGCTTTCACTGTAATTATTCACCCTGACATCGAGGGACCAAAATCATAAAAGGAAAGTCCACAAGGAAATTAATAATTGAGTATTCAGAAAAGGGTAAATAGAGTTAAGTAAATTAGGCCCTGGGCTACATATTCAGTGCTGCTAAATCTCAGCCTTTCCTGGCTGCCTACCCTACTTTCTCACCCATTTCAGTGTGGTCCTGCTGTGAAATGCATGGTGCTCCCTAAGGCTGAGAAGGAAAGGAGGGTGTTGAATAACTGGAACTGCAGGAGAAGCAGTCAGAGGCCAGTGGGATACTGGTTCACAGTTAACCGCTAGATTGAGACTAGCAGAAACTATTAGTGATATTCTTGGAATTGTAGGAGAATCTGGAAACTCAGCATAACCTCAGTGAAATCTCCTAATGAGGGAGTGCCAGAAATCACCCTGATCCATGAATATGTAAGGCTCAGTAACAGCATAGTAAATGGACTGGTCAGTAAAAGCTGAAAAGTCTGTTTACCACAGGGGAAAAAAAAATAATTCTTGGGGTTGTTCTTGATTTTTCTTTTTTGTTGACAAGATTTTTTTAAAACTATTAGGATTGGTAGTCAAAAGAAAGGGTAAGACCAAATTTTATTTTATTTTAGTCAATATTCATTGAGCCCCCTCTAGGCATTACTGGTTAAGTTCCTAGAGGAAGTAAAGAGATTAATGCAACTTTCAGTAATGTTCATCTAGCTGTTGAATACGGTGTTTAGAAAGTAAATTAAACACTGAGTTTTAATTATGATTGTCTTAATGTTATAATGCAAAAGTACAGGGGAAAAAGGTGTGCTTAAATGTTAATGCTTGCAGTATAGGAAAATTTAGAGGGGAAATTTTGGCTTGCTCTCTGAGTCCCAGGAGTCTGGTCTTTCTCCACAGAACACATATAGACATTGCACAGGCCTGTGACTGTCACCTTTTTATATGCTTTAAAGACGAATAAAATAGTTGCTAACATTGCTGCTGCTAAGTTTGTACACTAATGTTCCAACAAGATGTACAGGACAGTTTTTACTTCAAATGTGTGGTTCAAGACATCACTGTGCTAACTTAGAGGTTGAAAGAGAGTATAGAGTACAACTTTGGCTTCTACTTCTGAAGATCTTTGTCAAAATCAATACTGTGAATAAATTGAAATTACAAAGCAAAATATCTCCAGTGCCCTAGCATTTCTTAACACACAAGAAATGGACAAACAAGGAGATATTTCTGACCTGAGCTCATGATCCTGTGTTTTCTCTGCAGCAGCAACTTGGTGTGATATATTTTTACGTTATTAAAACAGATTTAATTTAAAACAATAAACAACCCTACTCAGAACTGCTTACATGCACAGTTCTGTCCCCTGAAAGAATGGAGACAGGTAATGAAATTGAATAAGGGTTTCAAAATGCCGGTTAAAGTTTTAACTAAGTAAACTGAACCAACAAAACTGTCGACCACTTCAAGATCAGATCCTACGCACTGATCCCTCTGCAGGGTTCCCACAGGAACCAACATTTTCACAGGCAATTATTGCAGTTAAAATAGTTCACTTACAGGTCAGCTTTTAGTGCTACAGCTCTAAATAAGGTTAAGTATAAGGCTATTTTTCTATGTATAGCTTTAAGTTTCTGTGCTGTTTCACTACAATAGCTGGGGAAAACCAAAGTTTTACCACAAAAAAAAAAAAAAAAAAAAAAAAAAAGAAAAAGGAAAGGCATATACTCTTTGAAATACAAGTATTGTTCCGTTTCACTAACCATCTGTGCTATGCTATGGTGACTTCCTCTTTGTCAGTTCTGTATGGCCAAACTCAGTTGGGATTTGGAAGTGAGCTGGACCATTCCTGAGCAACAGCAGCTGTCCTATGTGGTCTACACTTCTGATAACCATACACTAATTACGACTGCTTCTTGAACAGTTTAATTTCTGCCCTTTTTCTTCTTGTATAATGCGGTAGTCTTAAGTGTAAAGGGAAACTAGCCAACACGGGAAGCCCATTTCCTGAGAAAAGAAGAGATGTGCCACAGAAACATCTGTGTATATATATGCAAGTTATACAAAGTCAAAATATCCCTAGAAATCCCAGGTCACCAGAATTCAATGTTATTTTAAATCCAACCTAAATTAAATTTTTTTAAATGGGAAATCTAAAATCAAATGGAATTTTTTGTTTCTCTCCCTGGTGATTTCTTTCTCCCCCTTTTTAGAATTGGGCCTTACAAAATAAGCAAGGCACACCACCCCACCCCCCCTCCCCCGCTTCCTCTGCCTCTCACTCTCTCTCTTTTCTTGCTTTTCTCTGTGACTTCCGTCTTCTTCAGCTTTGGAAAACTGACAGCAAAAATAACCTCAACATCTTCACTACTCTTTGTTTATCTTTCCAAACCTGGACCAATGTTAAGAAAATACAGGATGAAGAAGTAGGAGTGTGTGTGTGTGTCTGTGTGTGTGTGTGCATATTGGTAAATTTCTTGAAGCTCTTCATTTGGTTGCCTTGGAATGGAGCACATGATGTACGGGGAGAAACATAAGGCGCTGCATTTGTTTAGCCTAGAAAAGAGAATGTCAATAAAGGGAGATCTAATTGAGGTCTTCCAATTCCTTAAGTAGGAAGTAGGAAGTACAAAACTTATGGTGAAGACAGAGACAGACTCTTCTCTGAGACACACAGCAAAAGGACAAGAGGCAACAGTTAAAGTGTCCAACATACGAATTTCCAATTCGATGCAAAGAAGAAAGGGTTCCCAGCAATGGTAGTTTACTACTGGAAGATGCTGCTGAGAGGTGATGTGGAACCCCCATCCTTCTCATCCAGGACTCAGACAATACCCTGAGCAACCTTATCCAAATCTGAAGCTGGCCCTACTTGGAGTAGGAATCTGGAAGAGAGGTTCCCTCCAACCTGCACTTTTCTAAAATTCTACGATTTCTGTGACTGCATGATAAAAGAGTAAAAAACCAGAAATCTTTGTTCTGGAAAATGCTACAGCTTTCACAAAAGTAATTCTTAAAAAAAACCCCTGAACTATCAAATCTCTGTTATTTCATCCCCTCACCTCCCTCCCCGCCCCCCCCAAAAAAAAAGAAAAAAGACATTTCGCAGAAAATACAAAAGGGAAAAACTGAGACCTACCAGTTATTATATGGTATATATGACTTTCCAAAATTTGGAATCCTCAAAATCCTAATTTATGAGAAGAAGATATCAGCTGTTGCACTGGTCTTTTCCCCTAATATAATGCTTTTTCTCTTTCCACAGTAAGACTGCAGTTTGAATTCTATAATGTTTACAGCTGAGTTCACGTAGGTAGCAATTTGAGGTTTTAGCTTTATTTTTAAAATGTATTTGAATCCTTGATCTACTGACAAATCTGTTTCTATTCAGATATATTCTCATTGATTTATCTGTTCGGTACCCAATACATGAACACCAATGTAGTTGAAAAAAACCTGTGAAGAGGATTTTGTTTGCCTGTTTGTTTTATAACAACTCATGTCTTTTATCCCTTGCTTATGCAGAACTCCAATTAGTTTTAACAGATGATTTAAATCTACAGGAATGGCAGGAGGAAGATTGCTTTCTTAATAACAGCTATTTAACATCACTTTGATGTTTAAATGTGTAATGTCACCTGCATAAGGAATATCGGATATGAGTGAATATACCCATAAGGTATTTTTGGAACATGGTGATACCCACTAAATTCAGACTATACATAATTGGCTTTGCCTTAATTGCACCGTTTGGACTGTTCAGAAAGTATCCTGTGATTTTCAGATGAACCTACCTATAAAAAGATCTATTTTAACCACAATCATCTCTGAAGTTTAAAACCAAACAGTGTGGCTCCAAAGTCAACACGCTAATGTCATGGTGTATCAGTCAGTGCATTTGCAAAGGCATACATATATATATTTGTAAATTTAGTGCATGTGTACCTGTACAAAAGTAATATTGTCCCCAAAAGTCCAAGTCAAGAGATGTGGTAGGATTTGAAACGTTGTTGTTTACATGCTCTGTTTTCCTGTACTGTCCTAGTTCCATATAACTTTGGGTTTGCTTTCAGACCTGTGCAATCCTTGCTATGAGGTAGAGACCAGAGGAAAAAAGCAAACAGAAAATTATTTGCCACTGCAAAGGCAAGAAAATATTGAAATCTGGAAATTATAAAATTATGGGTCTCACAAGTAAGCAGCAAATATGAGTATAAGTTTTGCTAGTCTGGATTTGTTAGTAGGAAGTAAAACAAAGAACGTGACTAGTATGAAAGGGATTTTAAAACTCATATTGATAGGAAAAAATTCTACAAAGATAAAAATTTAGATAGATATGAAATACACCTCATTCAGCTTGTTAATAATGTTTTGTACTATAAATACACTCAAGTCAGCAAAACCAGAAATATTCTTCAACAATATGGGTTAATAATAAGGAAAGTATTATTAGTTAATCTAAAAGCATGATGGTTTAATAAATATTTCCAAAGTGAATGCCTACGTCAACAGTTCTTTATTGACATTATTTAATAGGTCAGGAAACTACTTAATTTAAAAATTCATACACCAAATAATTCCATGTAATCAGACTGACTTATCACAGTGGCAAGTAACAATTTAATCTATATTCTGTTTTAGCCTAGTCCACAGTAGCCTCTATATATATATTACAAAATGATGCAATGATACCAAAGATAATGTGATACCAAATTATGGCAAAATTAATCATTCAGGTATAAAATTCTTAAATATAGTCAAGTTCAAAATGTCAAAAAATGCAGTATATTTATAAATGGAAAATATGCATCTATTTTACAACTTTTTAATGTGAGAACATGCTGATTTAACTTTTTTTTTTTCCTTTCCAAATAAATTAGGTCTGTAAGAAAACAAGAAAACCTTGGTTTCTTGGGGGTTTTCTTAGAGGAGGATGTTTCAAAGATATCTTGTTTTACAAATAGTACAGCAAAATGATAAGAATGTATCACAATAAAACTGCTTATGTCTTTCATTTGCTACCTCCTTACAAACTCTTTTAATATTGATGTAATAATATACTTGCAATAAATAGCAAGGAATGCCTAATATTAAACAAAATATTACATTCAAATCCATTTATGTTACATCAAGTAATAATATAGAACAACACAAACCTTGTTCCACAGCCATCTGCAGTGAGAGAAACCCTTGAAAATAGCAGAACCAATGTGATTTCACTGTGCAAAATGGAAATCTGGATACCAGCAAGTAGGGATGGTCAGGTATTCTTCAACAAAACTTTATTGTGAGAAAAAGCTGATTCATCCAAACTAAAACTTTCCTCTGGAACATTTCTGAAAACATTTTCATTAAGAAGTGTTTATCCAGGTCCGGGATAGGACACCTTGTCAGAAACAAAGCCCACAATCCTGTGACTATGGGGAATCCAGCACTCCCAATGTGAAAGAGGTAGCTCCTCTCAGGCAAACCTAGGATTTGAAAATGGAGCTCCGAGCTCCACCTCCTCTCTAGATAGCCCAAACCTCAGGCTGCCAGGAGGACTCTCATATTTTTGCCCACGCATTCCTGAAGTGTGCCAAACATGCCTGGCACCCATGACTTCTGCATGCAAAATGAACTGGATGCAGCCAGAATTCGGTGGGCATTTTGCATGTGCATGGAAGTATTCATTGGAAGATTGACAGCACCAGTTTCTCTGGGACTTCTGCATGTCCTGACTGCTCAGGGCCACACACAGGTGGCATAAGGAGGATGCACAAGAAAATCCAGGCCTATGATAGATCCAACTATCATTCTGAGCTTTTTTAACTACCTAAGGTTTTAAGATTATCACAGTGTGGGATGTGGGCAACTGTCATTGTCAATAAGCTCCAGGAAATGGCCTTCTAGCTTCTAGCCAGCCTGACCAGGTAACAACATTGGCCACTTGTGCCCATTAACACTGGAGGGTTTGGTGCTTGGAAGTCAGAAATATGCTCCTTGAGATGTTTGGTGAAGACTGTTTCCTTTCCTTGTAAATGATGATTGTCATATATTCAGGCACCTTGTGGCTTTGAGTTTGCTACTGTTGTAGGACATGCAAAAGGGTTTTTTTCCCTCCTAATCCTAGCAGTTATCTCCAGGAGACAATCTGGTAATAAAGCCAGCTCTTGAGAATAAGTACATGAGTCCAAATGAACAGGCTAATGTTTATGAATTTTAAAATATCAAAAGGAAAAAAAGTTAAGTATCACCTTTACCTTTTTGTTTCATTAGGGACTGTGAATAATGTAGATTTCTAACAGGGAAAAAAATGCAACTATTGCTAATGTCTCACTGCAAACAGGTAGACTGCATCTGAAGGCAGATTGCCCTATATAATTTTCAGATGGGCCATTTAAAGACTAATGTTACGAATTTTCCATGACTTCAGAGCACTGAGTATCTAGGTGTCGTGTATACATTGCTCACAGGTTTATTTCTGGTATAAGTATGTAAACAAGAATGTGACCAGTGGTAAGAACAAGAAAAACGTATGTGAGAATTATTCAATTTCCACTATTCCTCTGCAGTGCTTCTTAGGAGGCCTGAATCCCTTCTGCTTCTGAGATTTTTAACAATTTGAGTACTAAATGAACAAGTCGAATTTAGTGTAGTTATACCATGAGAAAAAATAGCCTTATCTCGTGGGGGAGCAGCAGAATATTGTGCAGAGACCATTCCCCTGACATCAACTGTGTTTGGCAGATGGTGCTGTCACTTCAGGTCTGTGTTTATTCTATCATGCATGTGGTAGCATATTTTAAAATGTACAATCTCATGTATTATCTATGGGCTAAAAGCATGCAACACAAGCAGAACTATATCAGAGGAGTTAAACTTCTGTAAACAACTAGCAGTGGTTGTGTAAATGCTATTTTCTTGACATAAATAACAGAAACATATGGCCAGAGACAGGAAGTGGGTGATACCTGGATAGATTGATATCCTGCTAGACAAGTGGCTATATTTATGACATGATTCTGCCTGACAGTGAAAGAGGAGGGGAGGAGAGCTAATGACTTTTTCATGAACTCTCTGACAACATACATTTGACCACTGAATAGCTTTGCCCAACAATCTGATTCTCTGCATTGTTGTTAAATATGTTCAATGAAGATGAAGAAAATATTGGGGTCAGAAGTGGAAGGTAAAACTCCTATTTGCCATTTTCTTAGGGCAAGTTATGTTGAAACAACATTGTCATTCTAACAGTTTAGTACCCACATGATTTCCAAACACTAGTCCTTTACTGGAGAATACAAGTCATGGGCCAGTAGTGTCCTGCTGCAAATATTCTATTCCTGTTATGGCCTGAATCTTAAAGTCAGAGGTTTAATACCACAACACCTATTTTATAATCCTGCTTCCTTCCTATTTCCTGATAAAAATCCTGGTTACAATAAGTTTAAACCGTTCAGCATGCAAATCACCACCTTCTCATATTTGAATGTAACTCATTGAGCATTACTGTATCACAGGAAAGCACAACTCCATACACTTTCAAATTTTGCATTTTACCACACGTGACTCCTCCACAACACATCAGAACAGCAGAATGCAATGTTTCTTGTTTCTGAGCTATTCTGTTCTCTATTATTATTCAGTTTGCAAAAACACATGACACTTTCTGACAACTGGATGAGATTTCTTCCATCCAGTTATAAATGTGGGCCAAACTAGGTTTTCTGGCACATCTTTGCAACTGCTTTTCACTCTAATTCTGCCCTCAGCCATAAAGATTCAGTTGTCTTCCTTTCAGCATGGCTCTGTGTCTACAGTCTACCATAACTTCCTGAAGTGTATGCTTATTTGGTTTTAAATTATGTTCATGTTATACTAGAATCTCCTCTAGATTACTCTTTCAGTTGTAATGGGTCTGCAAGGAGAAGTTAGGGTAGATCAAATTTTAATTTTGTGACTAAAGCTGATGGATTATTCTCTAGTAAATGTAAGAAGAATGAATCTTGTAGACAGGTGTTTGAACATTGCCTTTTCAGTCTCACTTACATCTAGCTAAAATAGAAAAATGTCAAAGGAAAACATACATAAATAGAGAAGTCCACTTGTGATGAGGAAGTTAGCAGGATTGGTTCCTAAAGAAGAAGATGCAGAAAGAAACTATCTTCAGGAATAAATCTACTTTTGCAAAGCAATTAAAAAAAAAAAAAAGACTGATTCCAGAATTCACATTGAACTTGCAGAGCATGAAAAGGAAGCTGTTGAAATGCTAGTGTCCTGGAGCCAAATCCTAGAACCTTTAAGGTAAACTATTTTTAAATGAAGCAAAATAGGGCCTAGCACACTTAAGGTTCAAACCACCCTTTTCATCCGATTCAGAATATTATGACCATCTGGAATACTCAGTCATCTTTTCCTGTGTTTCTGTGCTTGGGTCTGATGAGGTCTGTCGCATAAGGGACCCCAGAGGGAAGCATTCCCATTCTTTACAGTACCCTGGTTGTTAAAATACAGACCCACTATGTGGGAGGCCAGAGCTCAAATTCCTACTTTGCTTCAGCAGGCCTCAGTTCACATTTCCTACACCTCTGTGAAGCGCCTCATCAGCACCAAATAGTGTATTCCAGGGAGCGTGCATGTTTGTCATATCCTCCTATTGCCTCTGTTCCACTATGCTCGTCATCATTAAACATCCACTGGTGCAGGAATTCAACATCCAATGGTTTAGGATCCTTACAAGCAACAACCTGTGTTTTTAGCCACATTACAATACATATTTAATTACTTATATAAAATGTAATTATCAAGAAAACACTTTTGGCTAATCCTCCCCATTGTCTGTTGGATCTTGACATTCAATTGAATCAAGGGAAAATAAAGAATTGACTGTGTGTTAACGTTAACAGCTGAGGCAAGCGTCCTAGGTTTGTATGCAGCATTTCCAAAGGACCAGTGGCAGGTCTTTGACCCAGTAAGAGTTTTTCTGTGTACTCTTAGCGTGGCTTTTGTGAAGCAGAAGAAAAAGAAACTGCCCAGATTTTCTAGACAGCAAGTGAAAAAGTACCACAATGAGCAAGGGGACCCCTGGGTGAGTCTTGCACACCCTAGGCTCCCTGTTATATCAACTCTTAAAATCTAGACCCCAAGAACTAGAAATTAGATATGTTCCTCAATTATAATCTCCAGCACTGTGACATGTTTGCTAAACACCTTCTAACTTGTAGCAAGCTACATTATTTAATTAATAAAATTACATTTAGAACTATAATTAGCACATAATCACTTAGTCACCACCTGCTGATAACTGGTCATGATTTCAACATCTGAGTTAGGGCTGATGTCTGAAATATGTTGTGTGAATCAAGAATATTTACATGCACATTAATAATCATATTCTTGGCATCTCAAACAATCTGCATGTAAATGCAGGGAAAAAAAGCCTCTTTTCCCACAGAGTTCCTCATTATCTGCTTCAATGGGAACATTTAATCATTTCTAAGACATTGGGGAAAACCAGCAGTGGCACAGACACTTTTCTTGAGTTGGTGATGTTGTATGATAGTTGTAAACAGAAGGAATCACTCATGTAGCGTAGTGTCCACGAACTGAGCAAAGCACCTGCATGGGGAAGTGTTGGCAAATTGAACTTGTGTGTCATCCCCTGCTACTTTCAGAGAGGCCCCTTGAGTGCTTTCTAGAAAACAAAAAAAGAGGAAACATATGTTCATGCAGAGCTTGAAACTGGAGGGAATGTGCAGCAGTCTATTAAATGCATAAAGGTTGATTTGCTGATTTCTTTCTGTTGCTAATTTCTATGCACCTTGGATCCTTTCACTGTATGTCTGACTGCATGAATTGATCTGGTGAATAACAGAGAGAATATTCATTATATGTGAGAAAATTACGTTTGTAAAGCTTCCTTTAAAATTTAAATTCTTTTTGAGGACTGTCAACATAAGAGAAGACGTCTTCATAGTTCTACAGATAGGTGGTATTTTTTTCTCCTAGTTTGATTTCCCAGAGAAATATAAGGTAATACTCACCAAAATATTTCTTGAGAACTGATCACATTCAACCATTGTGTATGGATCTGGAAAAGTGTTCAGTTTCCACCAACGTCATATTAGCCAACGGTGACACTTAGTTTGGAAATACAGTAAATCAATTGAAAATTGACCCTAAAATAAAACTGATGGTGTTTCAACTTTAACTCAATCTTCTAAATATTTTTAAAAAAGGGAGGGAACCCCTGAAAAGTCCTCCAGCATTCTTCTGAAGACTAGTTTTTCTTTTTTCCCACATCATTTTGCAATGTGCATATCAGTCAAGTCTTCTCCTGTGCCGTAAGGCCTGAGGAGTGTGAGGATCAGTCAGTTTTAAGATGTATTTCTCTCTGCCTCATGCTGGGCAGGACAGGGGTACCTGGCTCTCATCGCAGCTCAGTTTTTGTTTCTCACCCATAACTTCATTTTGTTCCTCAGCCATAACAATACCCTGAGCTATTACAAGTCAGAGGCAGCTTGGTGTAGGTTTGTTCATCTCAGAGGCAGAAGAGACTCTTGTTTTGTGTGGGGAAGTACTAGCGCTACACCAACTATCTGCCAGGCATTACCTCTGTGGACCCTTTCCAGCTCTTTCTTGTTAGTAGGGCTGGCACAAAAAAAAGCTTCAGTGAATCAATGAATCAGCCAAATGAGCAAGCTGTGAAAAACCTGCTGGTTGCAGCATAATCTTCCCTGGGATGTGCGAACTTTGGTGAAATTCAGGCAAACATGAAAACCACCTGTACAAACTGGAGAGGTTTGTACATGATACATTTCCACAGAGGTATCAAGTAATACAATTCTTACTCTTTCTTTACACTGCATAAGTAGAAACATCTTGATATGTCAATATTCTACATAGAAACAAATGACAGGAAAGAAAAAAAAAGGAAAAGAAATAAATTTCAGAGCAACATTGATTAAATTTCTATATACATATTTTGAAAACATAGGTTCTTATTATACTTTTTGTATTAATTTTCATGATAATTTTCTTTCATTCTTATATTGTTTTCAACTCAGTATCAGACTGTTTTACTTTATTTGAAATGTAAGATGTGAATAAAGATCTTAAATATATCATAAACCCCAGTCCCTTTCATGACATTTAAAAAAACCTCTGGAGTCAAAAACAGAGTACTTTAGAGCCATTAGCAGAAAACTGCTTAACTACAAATGGCCTGGTTGGTATATAAAATGCTTAATGTTAAAGCTGTTCCCAAGGTAAACATTCTGTAGTGGCTTTACAAATAGTGCATAGTAAAAAAATAATGGGATTTGTAATTGTTCAGTCATCTGCACAATATAAAAGTTAAGTATCTTAACCACACACAAAATGAGTTCGGGCCTTGTAATGTTAAATCTGGTATCTTCTGCACTTTGTGCCTGTTGTTATAAAACAAGGAGAAAACAAGTTGTCTATAGAGAACCTTATGCAGTGCTTTCCCATATGTCAGTCTCCAGGACAAGGCAATATTAATGTACGAGTGGTCAGCTCCTTTCATATACTACTAATGTACTGGAAAGTCTTCCGCACTTGGTGCTTTCCTTCATGTCTCAGGACATATCGTGCTAGAGCACTTCCCCATGCAGAACAATATGGCCTTCTCTTGGAAAAGCCCTCTGGGCTGATCATTGTCAGGTTATGTTATGTTTTAACAGTAGGCACTTCAATGCTAGTTTTGTGCAGAGTTGTAGCAGGAACAAGAGGTCTAAACAAACAGAAGGGCCACTAGAGCCCTTTCATTTATCATCTTAACCTGACAGAAACCCCTATCTATTCCCTAGCTTTGCTGAATTTTACACGTTTCTTTTAAAACGTCTGCTTTTTAAAAGTAGCTACTGTTATTCTTGGCCCTTCTGCATAAGTATTTTCTTCCGTACTGTTTAGATAAGACTGAGAAATCTGAAGGAAAATGTAAAATCAGAGGTTACTGTCCGAAAGGTTTTAACATAGCATAAACAAATATTTTTAAAAATAGTGGTGTTAACACTTACATAGCATCTTTTATCCAAATATGCTATGAAGGCATGAATTAATTAGTGCTCACATCACAACACCCTTGTGAATTAGTTAAGTATTATTATACCAAACATTCACAGGAGGAAACAGATATAAAGAGAACATAAATGTTGCCTAGGTAACACTGGGAATGGCAAAGGTGGGATTTAAGCCCAATTTTCTTCCCCGTGTTCATTAAAAATATTCCCTCTTTAATAACTGAAAGCATACTGTCAGTCCATCTTAAATGAGCAATTGCTTAAAAGAAGAGTTGTGATAAACATTCAACTTTTCTTAAACACATAGTTAGGAAATCCTCCTCGAGAACAAATTCTCAGTGTAAGTCTGTTCAGGTAACTAAGAGCTCACTCAAAAGTTAGTCACGGCATTTTCCCACTGTCTGTTTGCCAGTAACAATGGCAATACAGTATGGAAAGATATTTTTTAGAGTTTCAGATTGGGTTCACTGCTTTTCATCATGCAGCTGAAGCCAAGTATTATTTCAGTATTCATCATTCAATATTCAGTATTTCTGTATTTTGAATGAACTTTCCTCATGTGATCATAAAGGGACTTGTTTCCCAGTGCTGAGACAAGAAAGATGTATCCCCAAGAAGTACTGGCAATATGTTAAAAGAAATGCAAAATATTTTACATGGAAAAAGAACATGAAGTCAGAACTCTGTTGGAGTGATTTATTTAGAAGAACTACTTGGACCAGACACAGGAGGTCTTTCTGCCTGATGGTAACGGCATATATTTTGCTCAGTTTTAGAAAGGAATTGGTTTGGGTGGGTGATGATTCTAATAAAGGGTGAGGGAAAATTTATGAGTCTGAAAGGAAGATTAGTAGCATGGGAGATTTTGTATTTGGGGTATGAAAATATGCTACCTTTGTTGGGACTAATGCTGTTTTGATGGAAAAGTGATTAATTTCCTGAGAGTTGCAAGGCACATCTTTAGTTCAGAGAAGGATGATGATGGGGAATGTTAAATACTTCAGTGTATTCATGAGAATTATGTGGGATTCAAGCAAGTGTTGAATCTGTGAGATTAATGGAGAACTGGTGACACAGGGGAAGGATTAAACGTGTGTAGTCATGGGGTTGGGACCTGAGAGACTCAGAAAGATTGGATTGGGAGGCACCACTTGGGTCATTGAGTCCATTTGTTCACAATCTCAGCTAACTAAGTGATAGATGTTTATTTTAGATTTATCCACATAACATCTATTCTGCTTTCTTGCACCTATCGCATTTCTCAGGACCAAAGGAAAATTAAGATCTTCAGTAAAAGTCACAAGTACAGTGTACCACAGAAAAGACACAGAAGAGGTTACGGTCACCTCCAGTAGCTAAGTCCCTGCATTATCAGGGAAGCAATTAAATAAAACTCTCGAATGAGCCTAGAAAGCAAGTACCATGCTCCATAAGACAAAAGTGCATCAAATTTCAAGTAAGGGAAATCTTTCCTTCTGAAGCCAAACCAAGCAGTCATTTTACCCTGGGTAAATGAGAAAGCTACAATAGTATGGCACTGAACATTAATTCTAGTAGAATAACAGTAGAAGCATCTGAATATCCTGCCTATTCATTTTCTGTAATTATGGCCAATTTCCAACACTTCATGGAAACCTTCCTTCCTGAAAAAAAAAAAACAAAACTTGTTTATCAAGATATGGAAATATTCCTTCCTTGCTTCCAGAGGTAACTATCAGAGGTTCAAGGCACAAGATTAATGCAGTCTATATGCAATATAAACAGACAGCACTCGATCTTATTTCAACCCACTTGGAACATCAGATACCTAATAATTCATATTACAAGCCCAATCTCTTTTTTCCCAGAATTCTCTTTGTGAGTTTTAAAATCTTTCCTTCTTATTACCATCTTACATTTAAGTTCCTACTCCACTGCCCTGCTTGGAAATTGGAAGTTCATTTCTTGGACGGTTAGAGATCATCTAGTTAGCAAGCTAAATGTATTTATGACCAATTTATTATCATTTCTCTTATGTTGATTTAATTCTTTTACTTAAAAAATCTTCTTCCTTTCGAGTATTTACCTCTGACTGTATTCCCTCTAAACTTTTTAAAAATAATGCTAAAGAACCTAGATCTTTTTAATCTGTCTTCATAAAATAGCTACTGCATGTCCCTAATAAATCTTCCCTGCATTTAGGTCTGTATTTCCTGAATACAGATAACTGGTCCTGCATATAATATTGCTAATGAAGTCTTATGATTGTCTTCCCTGATGGTACTAGCAATCCTGGTCTGTGGTAAAATAACCTAGTCTAATGTGTCCTGGGAACTTGCCATTCTTTTTCACAACTGCATCACAATAGTTGCATCCTTACATATACCCAAGTTTTCCTTCATTTCATTAATTTCCAATTGATAAGATCCCAGTCCCCAAGCTTTTTGTTGTCTGGACCCAAGCACACCACATTGTGTTCCATGATAATAACTTCCATCCTCTTTCTGTCACTCTAGATCAACTAAGCTATCAAATTCCTTTAAGGTACTTTTATGTCCTCAGTAATGGCAATAACTTATATTGTCCTAAAAAATCATAATAGTCCCCAAAAATCATAATCCTGTGAGCAAGAAAGATAGGTAATTCTTGCAGCTTGTAACTGATATTTTATTTGCACTGTAGTTTCTAAGGGCCCTAATGAGTGCAGAGCACTTGTGCATGAGCGTACAACTATGGCAAAATGCTGTTTTAGCTTTGAGTCAAATACAGTTTGAGCAACAGTAGTGTGTAAATCCAAACAGATGAGGTGAATAAAAGATAATAGTGAGAAAATTTTGATTGACAGCTGCACCTCAGTGACTACTTCTACTCTTCCAAAGGATTTTGAGCACAGATTCTGTGGTTGGGATTTGGAAGCCAGCAGGGGATCATTTGTAAGTTTTAGTCTTTTTGATCCCTGACCCAGTGGGCAAGGAAAGACTTGTCAGGAAAAACAGTGTGTTTGGGGGAGCAGCTAAGTACAAGATGCTTAGTACCAGTTAGTCTGATCTAAATATTGTTTTAGGATTTCAGCTGACCAAGATGTTGTCCTATTCATGCTGTTTAATGTGCAATAGGATTAAAGGCATGCATAATCTGAGCATGTATGAAACCCTCGAGACCCAGTTGAATGGCATGCTGAGGCTTTTGGCTCAGATCCTACCCAAGAGGTATTAATTTGGGTATGAATCAAATGAGGCTGGGAACTCGTGCAGTTGTGCTTGTTACATCTGATGTCAAATTTAAAGTCTCTCAGCTCTAATAAAGCACGTTGTCCAACTTGTGAGATTGCATTAAGAAGGGCACAGTAATAGTATTTAATGCCTAGCAGGTCTGGAGCTCTGTGGAGTGGAGATGATTTCAAGTTCGCCAACCTTTCCACCCTTCCCTCAGTGCTCCTGTCCCACAGACAACAAGCAGTCTCCCAAGTCTCTCCTCTCCTTGGTCTTCTAAGGAAGTTTCTGGTAATATACCAAATGAAACACAGAGGATTTGAGAGGAATAATAAATAATTATGAGCCAGATTGAAATGTCCTTTGCTCATAGTGGTTGCTAGGACTACTAACAAGAGAAATTACTTATGAATGCAAGTAATGGGTTTCCAGTGTTTCTGTTTACACAGAAGACTGGATTAAATTGGAGTGCTCAGGCTGAAGTTCCTCTTTCATGTGACATTTAACCTAATGGTACAGGGGCACTAACTTGTGGCTTGAATGAAGGGAGATGACGGCACTAGTGACCAGGTCCGGTAGACAGTAGACAAGAAGAGAGGTGACTGCAAGCTGGTGCAAGGCGATTGGCTAATGAAAACAAGATGCCACCAGCGGAACCAGTGTGCAAGTCAAGAAAACAAGTAAAACTTCCCATATGTCATTTATGTCCGATATTGAATCCAGAGTTTTCAGAAAGAAGAGAGCTGGAATGCTTTGCCAAGGTCAGGGGAGTTCTACTCAACTGGTTTCATCCTCTTCTTTCTCTGAGATGGCAGCACTCTCATTCACATAGTATGGGACCTTCCTGAATTCTCCAGCTGCCTTTTGTATAGAATAATTTAAGATTGTTCAAAATTTCATTTAAATGATGAACATCTATAGCTATGAAATACACTATACCATATGTCTGGGGAGAACAGAATCACCCTTAGGAACAGAATCAAGAGCAATGATGGATGGATGCAATGAATATACATAACGCTTTCTTTCTTTTACTTTTTTTTTTTTTCCTTTTTTATTTTTCTCTCAGTTCTGTATGGAATTAACATTTCAGGTGCATAAGAGAAATTTCTGTAATCGAAGCATACACTATATTTGAGGTAAGATTATTATTTAAAGTACCTAGCAGACAACATTCTAATATACAGTAAAAACTAAAAAGTGTTCAATTACACTTTTTAAAATTAAATGATTTTGTGGTTACTCATAATCCAAAATAGTGGATTATGAGTATTATTATTATGAATCCAAAACAAGAAAATAGAGTTTTAAAATTTGTTTCATGGGGAAATTGTAAATAAGTACAAACAGTTGATATTAGCAAACTTCAAAAATCCATTAAAGAAAGATTTGGAAATTTAATAGTATTAATTAAAACAGCACTATCTGGACCAACTTGATATCCTAAATCAGATACAAACATTTCATTCTGTAGAGTCATATTGAATCAGGTTGATGATTACAACTTTTCTTTCAAAGATAACATTCCTTTCAACTCTGAATACTGAGTCAGACAACAACTGCATAAGAAACCAGCCCAAATCTTAACTGGAATCCAAACTTGATTGGTGTGCAAGATTTACTGATACTTTCTTTAAATGAAGTTTTAGTGAAAATTTGAAGTGAATTCCATCTAGGAAGTAGGGAAAGTTTTTTGTTTTCCAGCAATTATTTTGATACGACTACAAATGGGGAAATTTTGTTATTCATGACAAGGACATGAAAATAATGTTTCAGGCAGGGATTTTCTATACTTAAGAGGAAATTACGTGAGGCAACAACTTGACCATATGAGTCAATTTGGTTAAACTGATAAAATGCTGGGTGCTGTCTCTAGTAAAGAGTAAGTACATATGCTGAAAATAAGTTAGACATCAAATTAGAAAAAGATAAAAAAAGCATACATGAAATTATTTAAGTTAATCAAAGGCAAGGAAACAGAGACACATGAGTAGATTTGCACTAGATAATGAATAGCATAATGAAGAAAGACTTTGAGGTAAGTAAAATGCTTTCCTTGTGTTAATCCTAATACTGGAAGATGTAAGTTGTGCCCTGCTGCACTAAGACTTGTACTTCTATAATTTGATACTGTTAGCATTGTCTTCAAGGTGCATTATTTCTTTGAAAGCCATGGACCTCAGACCTAATTCTAGTTACCTCAGTGCATGTTAGAGGAACAAGATTTGAAAGAAACATTTGATGGATATCCTTTAGGAACACTCAGTTGAATACCACTAGCTAGGCAACTTTTTTAAGCCCTTAGCTTTTAAGAAGCTGGTAATACAGGATTGAATCATAGAATCATAGAATCATTAAGGTGGGAAAGGACCTCTGAGATCACTGAGTCCCACCTGTTAACCTAACTGCCTGGTCTACCTCTAAACCACATCCCTAAGCACCACATCCACACGTTTTTTGACTACTTCCAGGGACTCTGATTGTACAACTTCCCTGGGCAGTCTGTTCCAACGCCTAACCAGGCATTGAGGGACAAGATAGACTAGACTTTTTTGATTAACAACAACAACAAAAAAGAAAACAACAACAAAAAAAGACCTGCTGATTACCAGGAAAAGTATTTACACTAACATATCTAGAAAAAAGGACTGAGGAAAACCAAAGGAGCTCCAGAAAAAGAGGACTTGTGACCAATTGGAGGCAAAACTCTGAAGTAATTGTTAAATAAAACCTTTAAGTGACTGGACTTGAATAGTCTTGTTGCATTAGTTCCTCTTGGAGGGAAGGAAGATTCCTTCATTTCTCTCAAAAGAGAAAGAGTTTGTGACATGAAAGAGCTCTGACAGTTTATGCCTCACAGGTGAAAATTCATTCCAGTTACATTAAAACAAGGTGAATCCCTCCAAGCAAAATTAAGCCCAGCATACTTGCTTTTAAATAGCAATGAATGTAATAAATATATTAATAGCAGTCCTATCATATTGACAATGACATTTTGAAAAGAGGTAGCCTTGTGCATCTCAGTGGAGGACTATATGAGTTCAGCAATGGTTCAAGAGGGGCTTCCAAAACATAGATATCCTAAGGACAGTGCCATTCTGCCGTCTTCCCTCAGATACCCTCTAGAGAGGAACAGCTTGAGATATCGGGCTCAGGCATCACATTATGTTTCTTATCAGCTGCTTCAGCTTGCTCCTCACTCCACATGTGGGTGTTCAGGATTATTTACTGATCAGCCCATGCCCTTTAGAGAGATATTATGAACACTGGGTTTTAATTGTTGTCTGAGGGACAAGCACTGAAGAGTTAGGTGCTGCCTTGATTAATTTGTAGGTGCTTAACATTATTCACTGGATCTAGTTTATGGCAACACTTAACATTTATCACACCTCAATCCTCCTGTGGCTTTACCCTTTAGTACAGGATGCGCAAAGCAGCCAAAAGCAAATAAAAATGGGAACCAAAAAGCAAAACATAATACCATATTGTGATACTCTGTTTCCATAAAACCTCTGTCAAAACATTGCCCAAAGTAGGATGTGAAATGAGAGGAAAGAGAGGAAAAGATTTTATTAGCAACATGCCCTATTAGCAACAGACCCTTACTCGTCTTTGTGGAAAGACCCTCGGTAATGAGAACATCCAAAAAGAAAAGAAAAGAAAAGAAATTGTCACTATGGCATCAAAGTAATTAAAGCCATTTCACTTATTACTGACTATTTGCTTAGGGAAATTATTCATTTTATCAGAAACAGAACAACCACAATTTAATAATTGCATTCTGTGCAAAGAAAGACTGATAGGCACAATAAGATCTTCCTATTTAAATGCATAACAGGGGCGTGGGTGCATAACTGACATTGTTATTCTTTTAGTTTATAAAACATATACAAAAAGATAGGTGCCTGGCATTCCAAACACTGTGTAGTTAAATTACAAACACTATATCAGCTGAACCTATTAACTAATCCCACGAGAAAGCCTCAACATAAATCCAAACACTACCACACCAGCTCTGTACTTCAGTACAACTCCTCAAATCCTCTCTCACAAATCCCACCTAAATAGACTAGTCCTGCAGCAGTGTGTCTCTGGAAGGAAAAGGGGCTAAGGACCACAACAGGGAGAATTTTCTGCAATGGCAGGATTCCCTCTGCTTTACCATAGCCTTTTCTAATTTAAATCCAGAGGACCTCAGTTTTCTGACAGCTCTGTGAATTGCAACTCGACCAAGACAGCATAGAAAGAAAGGGACTTCTGACAGAAAAATATCCTTTTCCTTATCCATTTAAAGAGCCAGATATAATTTCCATCTAGAAAAGATGAAGCAGTTCTTGCAAACAAGTGGACAAAGTTTTAGGGAGACCTTGGTTCAAAACTATAGTTTAGAAGCTGACTATCTTCTCCATGTTAGTCTTGCTTCCCCTGTTTTTTAGGTTATAACCTCAACTAAAACTTGGTGCTCTAATGCGACACAGATATAGATGATTGTAGCATCTACACTGATTACAGAACAAATGTAGTCTATTTTCTGGGTTTTCCTCTTTTTTTCCTATATCCCACTCTCCTCCCTGTGGATAGAAGAAATTTCAAGGTACTTCAAAACACTGCTCTTTGAAGATGTCCTATTGTCTGGAATGTCAAAAGTATATAAACCTGCAATGTGCATCTAAATATCTACTTTGGAATGATCTGCAGGTAGGTGAAACATCCAGCAGCAAGTGATAATTTAAAGATGATTTACTATGTTCTTATGGAATGTCTCAACCTGGGCATCATTGATGCTAATATAGTCTGAAATCAGGATCTAGTTAATGTAGGAACACATAAAAAAAAAAAGGTATGTGTTTGCGTGTGCACATGTAAAATAAACATGTTTATGTTACATTAGGTGTGTTAAATTCTCACATACACTCTGTAGCTGTATACAGTTTTGTAGTAATACATAATAAATTATAGTAAGGAAAGGAAAGAAAATAGATGTATAGCTTTAATTTTGGGGAGGCCTGTTGAATCCCTGTATATTTTTTTCTCTTCAAAACTAGCTCACAATAACTCGTAAATCATCTTTCCATCATTGGAAAGAACTTCAGATTGCCCCCCTCCAGCTATTCCATGGTTGAACTTAAAAAAAAAAAATCCTTGAATAGTATGCATTATTTTTTAAAGTCAGTAGCTACCCTAAGTTATTTAAAAACGTCCATTACATTCTGAGTTATTTTTTCATCTCATTTACATCTGTGAAAATACATGTTTTCTATGCTGAAATACAGTGTCATTCATAGTAATTTAAATAATACTCATGAAGAAAAAAAAAATGTATCTTTGTATTGAATTATTCCTTACTGAAGTATGTGTTTACATTTACTTTCAAGGTAAAGTTGAAATAATTATATTACCAACAAAGCTAGTAATGTAGCCATTAGTGGATGGATAAAGGTACAGACTTGTGAACAAATATGACAGGCCAAATCTTAGTAAATTAAGTATTACAACATTTCAAAACACAGTTTTCCTGCTATAATGTATAGTGTCACTTGATATTTTAATCACAGTAAAATATTTTATGCACTACAGAAGCCATCAGAATATTTTGTGCAGGCATACCATCTCCAAAAATGTCTATAAGCACATAACATAACGTTCTGTGTCATAGAAAATGTAGTTTTAGACCAACATCATTCCAGTGAAGCCAAAGTCAAAATAACTTATACTGGAGGAAGCAGGATTGACTTTTACTATAGTTTCAAACAATAATCCATTTTCTCTACTAACTTACTTTCCATTCATTAATTACATTACAGATTAAAACAATCAGTAGGGAAAAAATCCCATACAGTGTAAATTTTACTTTGTTTCCATTTCTTATTTCAGCCTATAACTTTAGATATAATTAGTTATATTAAAGCTCTGAAGAATAAGGCTTCCATTAACAGTGATTTAGCAAATGCTTTTGAATTTTAGTCTTACACTACATAATTATACTTACATGAAATATAATTAATGAGGAAAACGTCTCAGATGTGTGGGCTAGGAAGGCAAATATAACTATCCTTTATTGTGCCTTCAAGGTTAGAATTATTATAGCACTTATAATTTTATTACAATTACCCATAATGAGACTCCACATGCGTGATACAGTCTACATGCTTTTGACATTAGAAGTTTTCAAAATGCCTCATTAAGTATTTTACTCTATATTTATGTGGTTTTCCTCCACCTCCCATTTTTGGTGGCCATCTATTCCATGTAAAAGCATACAAACTTATTTAAAAAATACTACCATTAAAGATCGTAAAATGATTACAATGAATAGATATTAAGATGTCACAGCTGTATAACCTATTCCTTTTATGTACTCCCATGCTGAATTGTTTTATGACCTATCATAAACCTATTAAACTACTGGTAATAAAGGATTGTAATTAGTGATAAAACCTTGTTGCTTAGTGAGCCAAGACAGTTGTCCTTACTTTGGATTTTATTGAAAGTAATCAAGATGAAACCTTCAGCAATGTCAAATAACACCTTCAGAGAAGAAGGTTGAACTTTTTGTAGAGACTGCCAATATTTAAGCTTTTCTGTAGTTTACCTGTGCTGTATTTTGCAGGCTGAGCTTGATTAACTCTGTTCCCCTCCATCCTTTTTCCTATTCCCCATGAACTTGCATAGAAGAATAAGAAATATAGGATAAATGAAGCCAAATAAGCTTCAACACAGTTTGACTTCAGTGGTTTTCCATTTTGCTATTGTATTATGCATGTAGAATGCTGTCCACAACTTGTTTCTTGGCAGGATTCAACAAGGGCTATAGCAAAGCAGAAATCCTTAGAAGTGAGCTCTGGCTGAAATGGAGAAATCTAGTTAAGAAAAAAAGCATGCAAGGCACTGAACAAAATGTGTGACCTTTTCAGCTATCAAATCAAATTAACTTTTTTCCAAGTCATACTGGGCTGAATGCAAACATAGCTTCCAGAGGCACAAAAGCCACTGCTTTAATCTGCACTGTATCATCAAGTCCCTCTTAACATTTGTGTGTTGGCCTTCTAGAATACATTAATTTTGCCAGCGTGCTCAGATGGTTGGTTCTTGATGTATCCTGGTGAAAGCTGACATTTTCACTTTCCTTAATGTAAATTTTCTGTAGCTTAACCTCAAAATTCTGGGTGGAGTAATTTTCTCAGGATATAAGAAAATGCCATTTACCATTTTGGCATGGAAAGGAGGCAAACATTATACAGATGCAACTCAGTGCAGGGAAAATATAATGCCAGAGATTAAACTCACAAATCTGTATTCCTGTCTGCACCGCACAGCTACAGTATCTTGCACATCTTGAAAACTGGAAAGGAGGGGGGAGGGGAAGAAGTCAAACAATATTCACTTTGTCTTTATAGCACTATATTTCACTCTGCAGTAAACTGGAAAGACAGAGCTCTAAGCACCGAACAATTAACCCTCCGCTAATTCCCCTTCTATCCTACAAAATAAAGAATACATCAAAGACAGAAGAACAGGTATCTTCTCTCCCATTCTTCACAACATGGATTTATTTGTCCTAACTGGACTTTTAAACCTATTGTGCCTGGCTTTTCACAGCACTGAATTGAGCAATAGGGAAACTATAGTAACCAATAATCTGTTTCACTTCAATGGAAACTATGTATCTTGGTGGATAACAAAGCCTGGGATAAACACTAAAAACCTCTGACAGGGTTTGGAGGGGGAGAGTATGGTGTCTCAACCGTGGGGTCACGATTTATCCAGCCTTCACCTATAGGCAACAATTATTATGGCATTCCTCATTTGTTCTTCACTAAGCAAATTCTTCAAAGGTGCTTAATGGATACCATCACCTCCATTAAAATTCACAGTATTCTGTGCAATTAATTCAGCCATATGCAGAGGTGTGGACATGCTAATTGTTTTTAATCACATATACATTAAGAATATATGCACTAGGCTCCTTTCAAAGGGATGCCTCTTCAAGGAAAGCTGGTAAAACTTTACATAGTAATATTTGCAGTTGAGTGAACACAATGCACCTCTCCTTTATTCTCATAAAGATTTTAAGTCTCTCATTTCAAAGGCAGCAGGGGAAAAGTGTATTCAGTATTCCCCATGCAATTATAAATTGGAATAAAAACAAGCCCAATATCCACTTAGATGTCAATATGACCAAATAATTTTGTGTTACCTAGGATCTACATGAAATCAAGAGCACCAAAAGCTGATCACTTTTGCAAGTAAATCAAAAAGGCTGTTCCTCTATTTTATTTTTTATCTTAAATGTATCCAGAGTTTTATGGCTAAATACTAAAGCACTAGCAGTTGGTCATGCTTTAAGCTACTAGAAGAAAGTTAAGCTTCCACGTTGGCTAGCCGAGATATCAGCTATAAGCTGACAAGTAATTAAACCAGCATATCTATAACAACTGTCATCTCTTATTTCTGTGCAACTTGGATGTAAACCAAAGGCAAGAAAGCCAAAAAAAGACTTCACATTTCTGGGCAACTGCTGAGCATCTCCTGCTGAACAGTTTAGCAGACCTGGGCATTTAGAGGATTGTAGCAGAGATCAAAAGGGTCAGAGATCCCTTTACCAATTAACAGCAGGGAGAAGAACATCAAATAAGGTGTAAATTTTAGCTCTGCAGTTTTGAGTAAGCCAAGCATGAAATGCATTCTAATACTCTTGAGTAGCTGCAGCTTTGAGCCATCAGTGATGTCACCGGTGCACTAAAGGAAGCTTAATCGCACTTAGAGTGGCATGTAGCAATCCCGCTCAGCTAGGTGCTAAAGCCTGCTGCTTCTTGTCTCTTTTGATAACACATGGGAATTGCTAGCCCCGACGTGGATGGTGAGAACAGAAAACACTCCACAAAAAGCAGGCTTTCTTTGGGGTCTTATGCTTTAACTGCTCCCGATCTTAAAGAGGTAGCGACACAGTGTTTATTTTCTCCCCTTAATTGTTTCAAATAAAGAAGGAAATAATTAATAAGGCCCAGTGTAAGTAATCAGCCTATTGGGGTTTGAAGCGCGGTTTAATCCAACTTTATGCAAATCACCGTGGGGGGAAAGCTGTTCCTATAGACATCGCCCTTTCTTCTCTTTCTTTTCTCTCCACGCTGCGCCCCCCCCCCCCCCCCCCCGCCTTTTAAATACGACAAAAGAATGCCATTGAGCCTTTTTATGCATCCCCTTGACCAGTACGTACTGCCCAGAATATGCAATCTGACATGATAGCGCTAGGAAATACAGAGCAGGCCAAGAGCTGTGCTGAACCAGAGGGAGGTGCTCCTTTTACGCACAGGTGGGCGCACGGAGGCACGGGCGGGGGCTTCGTGCTCGGCTGCGGCCGCCTCCTGCTGCCGCTGCCCGGGGGGACCCTCACCCGCCCGGCCGCAGGCGAGGTGCCGCAATGGCACCTGTGAAGGTGGAAGAAGAAAACATCGGCAGCAGCAGCAACAGCGGCAGCAGCAGCGACAAAAGAGATGAAATGGGCCGAAAGTTCTGCTCTGGCAAAACAGCAGTATAGTGTTTTTAGGCTGAGCTAAAGGTCAGAATTAGATGTTTAACCTACTTTTAAAGCGGCTTTGTGTGTGGATACTTATTGTTGAATGACACGCGTGCTTTCTCGCAGACAAGTGCATGAAACAGAGTTTAAACAGAAAAATATTTTAATTTTATTTTTTACTGTTTGTAAATTCAAATTATGTCAATAATAATTCAACACACAATTCTTAAAGAAATAAATGTGGATACTATGTTATTCTTTTGTTTATTTTGGCTAACAAAAGATTACCATGGGGACAATTACAAATTCATGATATGGGTACATTCACAGAATACATTAGCGGCCCCGCTTCAGTGAGAAAATACAGTTGCAATGCTTGAAATGGGTTAAGAAAAATTCCCACAACTTAAATATGCGCTTTCATTTCACAGATCTCAACTATAATAAGTTCAAATCATGAAAGCTCTATCCCTAAAGGAGTTCAATTAAATATGTCTCACATGAACTTAACTATTCTGCTCAGAAACTCATCCCAGAGCATCAAATACATCACTTTACATACCTAAGTATTCGTAATTGCATATACCTAATTTATTTAGGAAAAATCAGTGAAATCCCCTTCCCACTTTGGTTTCAAGAGTGCAAGTACTTGGTTTTCTAAACATTATGAATACAACTAGATCTGAGAGACATCATATCCACAACAAAGAGAAGCTAGTGACCAGCTCAGATACATTGTCTTTTGAACAACAAGTCAGTGCAGACAGAAGTAAATGACAGTTAATTACAAATTACATTCTGGTTGGGGCTGTGAAGGCCTCCTGGCTTGAATAATAATCAGGCCCTCGGGCACTCACCTGCCTGCAAACGAACATACGGAGACACAGGCTGGGGTGCTATACAAGTTTCAAAACAAGCTGCTAAACACAAAAGCTTATTGGATTACAGAGATTTAGGCAAAAGCATTCAGATCTCTGGCAGCAACTCTAGTACTAGGTTGAAGGGATTTCTAGAGGATGAATTGCCAGTCACTGTAAATTTCTGAATATTGCTCCTGGTTTTGGGGGAGGGAAATAAGTTCTTTTATTTTCTAACGTTAAAAAAGTTATCCTATTACAAACACCCTTTAGGAAACATGATAGGAGAAAGTGTCTGTTATGAATTGGAGATCTAATCTCTTTCCAAGTTAGAGAAATTACACATGCTGTTTACATTATTTCTTTCTGGTTCTTGCCATTCAAACAGTACCGTATATGTTCTAAATGTAGCCTACATAAATGCGAACAAATCAGAAAAAAAATATTACTCATGGTGGAAGAAGTACTTTTATCCAGTATCTGTGACTGTTGAAATTTGGGCTCTTTACTGATGTATGTTACATTTTTTTAATGTTTGATTTTAATCCCATATATTTGTAAAATATGACAATGTCTACATTAATTAATGTCAGTATTAGTGCACTGTAAAACCCTGGCTTTTGTAATTCACTAAAGCAATTTCTATTCATTTAGTTGAGCTAAGTGCTTATTGTTAAAGACAAAAGGCTCAACAGTGTGACATTGAGCTCATTACGTATGTTTAAAACATTCTGCAATTCAAGGCCACACCACATGCAATAAAAAAGAAGCCGGTGGGTTCAGGGATTAAAATTCAGACCACACAGTTCTCTTCAATAACTTTCCATTTAAATCTGATTAAAACTTCAAAACAAAGCTATTTAGATGTATCAGCATACATGGATGTGTAAGTATGAGAGAGTACATACCTTTTGCACTCTTGATATGCATACACAACCTTTCGGTTGTTCTGTTTTCCTTTAAGTCAGTCAGCTGCCATGTAGCTTCTGTAGAAGCATTTTCCTGTTCATAGGTGAATGTGATCATATGTTTTATGAAAGAATTTCTGGGTTTAAGACAGAAATAATTTAGTAAATTTTGGTAGTCTCTATGATTAATTACAAAGATGATATATACAGACAACACACTGTTTGCGCTCTGTGTGTGCATGTAGATGCACATATACTGGAACGAAACTATAAATAAAATGGAATGTACATTGGGGATGGAAATTATTCTACATATTTCAGGTTAAGAGCAGAGGCTGCAAAAAGGCTTGAATAATAAAAAACATTATTGCAGTTACATATATGCCTGTATTCGCTTCACCCCAACTCTCTTCTATACCCAGTAACCGGACAGTGACTATGATTTCCTTCTTCAAGCACAATTTCTCCAGCAAAACTTTTGACTTCAGGATCAGAATATAAGAAACAATTAGGCTGAGTTGTCACCATGCCATTGTGCATGGAGCAGCAGCCCTGTGTGCCACAAAAGCCTTATAATATCCATTATGGGACGGAAGCGGTGCTCATGCAGTATCAGAGGCCCAGCAAGACTCTTTCACACTTGTCTGCCAAATATGTTTGCCTGTTTGTGGATCATCTGTATCTCTCACACAACTTTAGTAAAGAGCAAGTGCAAGTCTTAATCCCACCTTTAGGCTTGTGGGGATAGGGTGGGAAAGGCATTATGGAGCAAAACTTTGTGTCAGGGAAGGCTGTGGCGATAACTGTCATTGAATTCTCGGTGACAGCAGTTTTCCAGGAAAATAGATGCTGTGCTCAGCACTCCTCTTCTGCAGCCGAGATTTCAGTACTCCTGTCTGAGCTGTATTTATTGTCTCTTTCCCAGCTCATCCCGTTTAAGTTTTACAGAACCAGCTGGCATGGGGGAAAGGCTGCAGCATCAAGCACTACACGCAGAAGAGTTTGGTGACTAGCTCAGAGCCAAGCAGCATTAGGGCCCCTGTTGAATTTTTTATTGGCACTGCCCAACTCTCTCAAAGCTCCCCTCCAAACATTTCCAAAGCCCTGATGTTTTCCAGTGCTTTATTCTCTTCCAGTGCTGCTACAAAGATAGCTGTCCCTTTTCTTATGTACCCTACAGAGAAGAAGAATCAGGAAGAAATGCTAACAATTCAAACCTGAGCTTGTCTTTCTGATAAATCGTGAAGAAGAATGAGTTCAGGAAAACATTTAGTGTCACTCTTAAAGTATTTTCTTTTCAGGATCAGAAGAAATCAAGTGATGTAAAGTATTTAATATGCATCTGTCCATTTTGAAAGTAATTTTCAAAGGAATTTGTCTCCTATGGCCCAAATGTAAAATTAAAAACAGTCTTTTCCATCTTTGATTTAAGAGATGTTTGTGAGAGCTACATTTTAAAACCAGAGGGAAAAATAGCTTCACTCAACCAGAGTAAAGAAAAGAGACCACCTTATCGGAAGCAGAGTGATTTTGACTGTACTGACAATGACATGAGTAATCCATCATGTCATCAGCCCAGTGACGGATGTACCCTGCACCTCATCTCTGTATGTGTGCAGAGAGGACTATGTAGCGAGCCAGGAGGCAAGTAACACTTAACCCCTGCAAGCTTCATGTTCCTGCTGTGCTTCAGACAACCTCTGTCATGTATGAAAAGCCTAAAGAATGACAGTAAATCTATACAGACCAGCACAATCTACCATCATGACAACTACACCCACCATAGCCTTATAACACTATTAAACTGTATCATCACAGACATGTAAGACAAGGCCTGTATTACGTGCTTTGTTGAGCCACTTAAAAGGTCTTTGGAAATGCACTGAATATACCTTTTGTTTTCATTCAGTCAATAAAAGGATATAGTTCATAAATACTAATTCCATATATAAGGATGATTAATTATTTTGGCCCAGCAGAAATAGTACCTTATTCCAGAAATGGAATTAAATAGAAGACAGCATTCAAAGGGAGTAACAAAAGTTAAATCTGGCCTCTTAAAAATATTTCCTAAGGTTATTTTGAATTGACTGTAGTTTTAACTGAAAATTATATTAATTTCCTGATTAAAGGTATGAGCTGCTTTCTCCAAAAATTTTTATTTGCATTGCTGCTTCTGAAGAAAATATGGACCTTTAAAAATTTGAGAGCCACTATTTATTCAACTCTGAAATGTAATAAACATTTATACGGTCCACCAGCACAATTGCCTTTCTATAGAATCTTCCTAGTTATAGTGTGACACTGAAATGTCCCAGGATGGTAACCTTGTACATATGTGCTAACTGATAGTTCTCTGTCATGTATATATGTACTGGAAGTGTAACATTCCATGGAGATACCATTCAAAATTTTCACTCAGACCAGGAAAGAGAATACTGGATAGCACCTTTAAAAACAGGTTTGGTGGCTACATTTCCTGAGTTTTCAAAAATGGGCTTTTATAATCTCCCCTTTTCTCTTTTTGTTAACATAGAACAAGCTGCTCCTGGGTAAAAAAAGGAAAATAGCTAGTTGAATAGTAATATCGTTAGTTCATGTATATGCAAAAAAAGATCTTTTCACACCTTGATGAAATTAACATAAATTTAAATACTAATGAATTGGTAGAGACCAGTGAAGAATACCAAGGACCACATTCAAACTGAGTTATATCCCTATAAAACAGATCTATTTTCTAGGGACATGTGACATGAGTGTTATATGCCTTTATTGCACAATCTGCATAATTCACAGTCCAAAACAATTTGCAGCTGGATAAAGAAAATTGACTCTTTACTAGTGGAACATTACATCTAAAGGATATTATTTTCCTTCTTGGCTGAAATTACCATGTACTGTTGGAAGCCAAAAATCCACAGTCAGAAAATACAAGGAAATGTGTGTTTGGAGCTATTCAGCATTTTGTCACTGGGGAAAGCACAGTACAAATATACACAAGGCAGTGGGGGAGTGGAATGTAAGATGAAGAACCATTGCATCTTTCAGTAATTCCAAGAAGTTGCCAGGAGAAGGACAACAGACATCAGGAGTGGTTTGCCTACTCTGTTCCCTCCTGGCCCCATACAATGTATGCATGAAGCAGCACAACAGGAGCCAGTGCAAAACAAATATGCATAGTGGCAGATGTCAGTGTGCACGTCTAAACAATTGCTATGCCCAATACTGTGGAATTTCCACACTGTTAGTGGTTTTTAACTCATCTGCTTATTGTGTGCATGGTTTACTCTAGCTCAGTTTTGTTGAGGTCAGTCACAACCTTCAAAGCCAAAGTCTGCCTATATTTGCCCTTCTTTCCTGAATGGATCAAATCACACTCTTTTGGTGTTGTTTGATGACTTTCTTCTTCAGACAACTATTCCTTTATTGTCTTATTTTACTAGGTCTTGAGAACACTGGAGACCTGATGGCAGGACACTCCACATTCACCAAAATCAGTTGACAGATTTCAGTAGGTATCAAGTTAATGCTATACTTACCTTTGGCTGAGGGGTCAAAAGCTTTTGATTTTTACGACTGTAGAAGCAGAAGCTGGTTTAGCACTGCCTTTCTCCCCCAATATTTTCTTCTGGTTCTACAACAATGTATCAAACACATGATCTGAAAGTAATTAGTCCAAGAGCAAAATAAGATCAGAAACGAAACTTCTACACTCTTACTAACAACGTGACAGTATATTAAATCACAGGAGTCTTGAGCAAAGCTATAAAGTCCCATTCAAATTGGAATGTCCTTGGTAGGAAAAGACTAGCCATTTAAAAACATGTTTATTGTCAAAATTCAGAGTTTTCTTAACTTTTTAAATATCTTTATACATTACTTACTCTCTTCTAGTGAGAACCAAGATAGATAAAATGTAAGTAACACCATTTAAAAAAGTATAGAGTGTTCAGTTTCAACACATATTCATTATCTATGAAAATATATTTGAAATACAGCTTTAAGTTTATCGTCCATTGATCTCTCACCTGTTGGCCAAAAATGGTATATTTTTTTTCTTTATCCCCAGTAAAAGCATGGGAATGCACTACTCTTTCAAAAATTAGTTTTCTGTCTTCCTGTGCATGTCACTATAAATAGCCATGTCATCCTCAGAAGACTTCCTAAATGTACTTTCTTTACCATCATGGTATTGCCATCCACAATGGGGCACAACAGATTTACTAACAGTATGTGTTGGTCCAACAGGTGAGTTTGTGTGAAATAGGTATGACTTGCTGTGCAAAGGAATTTATCCTCCATAAATTACAAGTTACTACTTAATTCAGCTCTTTTTGCACATCAGTCAGTTCCTTGTTCCCTGTGTTGGTGCAGCACAGGTCAGGGATTCAGAGTGCAGCCAGGACAGCCCCAGCCCTGGGAATCAGGCACCTCCACGGGGATGAGGATGGCACAGCCAAAAAATCTTTGTGAAGAGGCTAATTGTAATGAGCAGAGCAGATGGATCTGCCTAGACAAACCTTTACTAATGCCAAGGAAAACATTCAATTTTACTTGCTCAATAAGATGAGGTATCTGTGACCAGAAACATTCCCACAGGGCCACAGCAAGATTTATTTAAAACACACAAACAAACAAACAAAAATACAACCCTTTCTCCTTAAAAAGAATATCCGACTTTGCACCAAGTCCTTGTATACGCCAATAGCAGCACTGTTGTGGAAAACTTATAAACGAAAACAAGACATAATAATAAATGTTGAAGAGTACAACACAGAATAAAAAATCCCATTAAAATCATTGGGGCTGCTTGGGGTCCAATGTTTCTTAATGTAATTAAGGGTACATCATGTACCTATAAGTTTTATAACATGTGAACTACATGTGAACACAAACATGTTTTATACATGTGAACTACAGCCTTTAAAAACATATTTGAAAATTCTCAGAAGGATATATAGTAAAGCCCACATGCTTGAAAACAAGATTCTGAAGATAGGTTCCTACATGCTAATTTTTAAGTTTCTCAGCATCAGAATGGCTTAACAAGTGTACTCTCTCATTAGTATCAAGTTCACTGGAAAATATCACGATTGCAAGACTGAGAAAATCAGCCCACAACTTTCTCAAACTAAAGGAGAATTCAGCTGGCATAGGTAATTCCTAATCCACCACAAACTCAATAGGCAGGTGGTTTGAAATGCAATGTCAATCGCATCTCAATTTGAGATGAGATCTGGCAATCTCTTGAGTTCTACTCCCAGCCAGAAAAAAAAATACAGAAGTTTCAAGATCACTCTAAAGCACATAACAACCTGTGCAAGCATAGATACAGTTCAAAAAGAAAGAAATATTTCCTACATATTTACAGCTATGCTATTATATTTCAAATTACCCTTATTTGGGTGCTCTTGAGACTTCTATCAGCCTTGGCATGGATAGTGGCTAAATGGCAGAATTTAAACCGCATAAGTAATAGCTGCAAGGAAATTACTCATAGTTATTGATTTCATTAAGTTCCATAAACAATATAGATGAAAAAATGTATCCTTAACAGGGAATTTACCAGTGTGTCAATTTAAAGGTTTGACAAGCTGTCCTCCTCCTACAGGGAAATTTCTTGGTCTCAGAAGCCATTTCTGGGGGCAGCACAGCCAGCACAGCAGTTCTGCAAAGTTGTCAACTGAAGACCCCCACACAAAAAGACATTTCAGAGCAGTTGAAGTGCAATAGCTATAATCAGACACGTTGTTCTAGTTTCAGCTAAGCGGAGTCAAGAAGTTTCTGTCCTCAGCCTGTCCCCAGCTGCTTGTCATTGCTCCCCTCCTTAGGGGTACTGCCCTCAGATTTGCAGGGAGAAGAGCACTTGTAGTTACTCCCTAGCTTGTTATCTGGACAATAATATTTAGCCTGGCCAATCACAGCTTAAATATTCTGTGTTTTAACTGTCCTGTGCCGTTGTACAGGTTGACAGAACACTCTATTAGAAAACACACAAAAAAATCAGTAAAATTGCAATCAGGCCTAGCTAAAAATGAAGCGTGGGATTTGGAGGTGAAAGAATTTGCATCTTTGCCTGTACATATAAGGGTCAGACTCTGAAAGTGTATTATCACGTGTATTATCACTACTCAGTTTATATTTGGTGCTCTGGACCACTCAAGATGTCATATAATTTTTGTTATCTGTTAAAGGCAGGGCAGATATAATCTTTCTACACATTCTCAAAGTCAAAATCTGAGTTCTCTCAGGTATAATATAGTGTAAAGAAAAGGCAGGATATTTGACTGAGAAACTGAGCTACTGTGGCTGACTTAGAGTAGCTGACATATTTTTCTTTTACTTGGCAAGTAGCTTTTACTCTTTGCATCATACAAGAGAATCCAGATGAAGAGCAGAGTTTAGTTAAAGTACATAACCATAAGTAAATATTTGGGGATTCAGTTTGCAGTTTTGTTTTAGTTTTTAATATTTTGTTGCAAATGAATGGTTTTCAATTGTTTCTGGGATAATTTTGAATAGGATTAAGATTTTCCTGCAGTTTTTGATACAGACTTGCACTGTACTAGAAGAAAAAGAATAGAAATTCTGGATGACCTTGGATTCAGATACATAAAAAGCCATATGTAACTTGAAGTCTCTTCTGCAGGATGATACATGCAATATAATACAAAGCTTCAAATTTCAGAATGCCAAGAAGGCCCTGTAAGTACTTGCAGACAAGAGGAATATATATGCAACTCAACCACAAACCTTTATGTGCTAGTTCAAAGGTCCAAAGTGTGGTTTTAATTGTTCATTTTGGAAAAACATTGTATTACTTTTCTTGTCAAGAAAACAAGAAAAATGAAGAACGCAGTGCCTCAGAACAAGAAAACCAGAGCCTTTCAGAGAATATAGTGTAAAAATGTTCTACAGACTAGAAATGAAACATTTTAAATGTGCTTTGTTGCCTATATAACATATGGAGAGTGAGAGCGGAGGTGACTAGGACAGATTGATGTGCATGTACATACTCTTCAGTTACTCTAGAATAGGGTGAATCAATGCAACACATATTGATTCAAGAGATTAGCAGTTAAAAGACTTAGTTTCACATTAGAGAGCTCTGAAGTTGTCACTGTTACAGTATCACCACTTTAACATCCCAAACAACTATTTCTACTAGTAGCACTGACATCTTAGGACCAACATGCACAGCTATTCTATCATCTAATAAAACCAGGTTGTCTGAAAGAGCTACTGAAATGAACTTCTAAAGTCAATTTTGAGTAATATGACTTTTTAAAAAAAAAGTTCAGTGACAACGTGTTTGAAGAATTAATGTATGTTCTAGAGACAAGTCGGTATGGAAAGCTTCAGAAATGTTTTCCTTTCTAGTGACAAAATAAAGCCATCTACTTTTATGAAATTGTTACAGACTCTGCAAAATTTCTTTTCCAAACTTTTCACTACAGTAATTTTTGATTCCTGTGGCAAGGGTTGGTAAGGCCTTCATCCATTTCCTTCCCTCTTCTATCTTTCAGACAGGAAAAAAAGGAGAACTAGATCAGTGTTTTCCTTACAGTTTTCTCTTTGGGAAGTGGACTCCTACAAATGCATGATCCATGGAATTGACTAAATATTAATCCTTAGTGTGTGATCAACCCCCTGTGGATCAGAGATCATACATTCAAGCAACCAAAAGAGTAAGACTGCATCATAAACAAGCAATTTTTGAATGCTATATGAAATACCTATCAATTTTTATAATACCAACATGATAGATCTATTATTTTATAATATACACAAGGCACATGCCAGTTGAATGACCAGGAAATTACTGGAAGAAAAAATTAGTCAATCTCATATTGCCATGTATTCATGAGACTCCAGGAAAGGAAGCTTTAAGAAAAATATCAAGCATTATCAGATGCATGATAAAATGATGAGAATTAGCAGTGGTAACTTTAGCCTATGTTTGTCACAGCTCAGCTAAAATAGTGTATTTTTCAGTTTATGGATGCCCCCCCTTATTTTTTCACAGGGGATTGCGGATTCCTGTAGCATTAATAGTCCAGAAACCTTATTTTCAAAAATCTGTAAATCACAGGTTAAAAAGAGGTGAAGATCAATGAATGAAGAACTCTTCCCAGGATACATCTTTCTTCTGAACCAAGAAATAAAAGTTTTTTCTTTAACAAGTCTTTGGTTCTAAAATGTTCTCCAACTGGGACCCATTCTGAATGAGCACTTACAGTAAGTCTCTTTACACACCTGTTTCATCTAAAAACAATAAGTGGTTACTTGTATTCAGAGCTTTCATTTGGGCTTTCCCTGAACATTTTCACCATGAGAATGCCAGGGCTGATATGTGTACATAAATACTACCCGAACCAGAAAACTTTCCCTAATATACTCAGTCACTTAAACAAGGAAAAAAATAAATACTAGATAGTACTTCAAACTTCTTCTGTGAAAAGACATATCCTCCTTTGGACATCATAATTAAAAAATAAAAAAAAAAAAATTAAAAGAAGGTAGCAAATAGTACAACACATGCTTTCATTCAATACCTGATAGTGTATACTTCTCTTCAGGGCCTATAACAGGAAAAAAGAGGGATTTTCAGATTATTATAGAGGGCTATGTGGGGAAAAAATGATACAGAAAGATGGAGGATGAAGAAGGATTATTAAAAAAGTTTAGTCTATTACTCATTATCACTGTGGTCTTCCTCAAAACACCTCTTAAATATCCAGACCACAACACTTCTGAAACAAGGAGTACATCTGAGCATGTTACAGGCTATTTATTGGCAGAAAACAGTGGATAACGATTACAAGTTTGCTTTACTGGGCAGTTCTTTCCTTTATTTCCTTTTTTTTTCTCCCTCCAGCTTGCTGACTGTAATTTGCCACTGTAATTTATTTCTTAACAGTTACAGTTTAATAAAAGAGAGGGTTCATCATTTATTTCTAGTACAGTTATCCCCTCCATAATAAAAGAAAATCTGGTGCTCCTTTCAAAATCACAAGGGTTCCACTGGCCAGTGATTAATGTTAACACTTACTGTATTTTTTTTTCTTTCAGTGGCTATTTTCACATTAAGGTGAGGTATACAATTGTTTAAATGAGGAAGCTGATTTATCATTCAAAAAGTAATTCTTCATAGGGGCACATTAGGTGATAAAAATCAATGACAAGGATAGTAAATTGCCTGGGAGGGTTCAAAACAGATTCAAGATAAAGGAGAGAGGGAGAAAGAGGGAGAGAGAGATTAAGTCAAGACAGCATCTAATGCTTTTGCCAAACACTTCAGCCTCACCCTGTTTGACGTTGATCTAATAGTCGACCATTTAATTTCCAGGTCGCAGTGCCAATCTTTTGTCACCTCTGTTGCCCCATATCAAACTTTCAGGAAACAAAACCCCTGAAAGCAGACAATCAATAATGAGATCAGCAGATTTTATCTTAAGAGAAACAGGACTTGCCTGCTTTGTTTGTGGAAGGTTGTTTCTCTGAATGCTCCAGCTAGGGCTGCTTGTCAGTAAGTGACTGTGATGTGCACAGCATGATTGAACGAGACTAGATAAAGTCACCAGAAAATGTGGCAGTGGAAAGCAAAACACATAAACTAAGGGGTGAAAATGTACCACACCATGTGTGGCCACACAATTGTTGTCATACGTACTCTCCTAGTATGTCATCCCATATTATTATTACTGCATTTTAGATGTCTTGTAGCTGGTCGTACGCTAAGCATGTTTTTACCTTACAATTTGAAGATATCACTGGATTCCTAGGTTTCAGGATATAAAGAAGTATGTATTTTGCCATACTAGTGACTTTTTGTTGCTTTGAGCTACTGTATTGTTTAATACGTATGTTGTGGACTAATAAGTTTGCTGTACAGTCTGCTTGTTGTTTCCATTGTTTCTAAACTTATTTCTGAACAAAGTAGTAAAGAGGCAAGGAACATGCTAGAAGATACATTTCAAATTTTTTAATAGGATTTTGTGTATAGGGGCTCACCCTGGGAAATGTACTCCACGGATTTGTGATGTTGACATTTCAGTAGCAAAAATTATGTAGTGTCAGTGTCTGCTTTCATATCACATTTTGCAATTAGGGTACATCCTCACTGAAATTATCTAACATCACTTACACTCCGCCTTCATCTCAGCAAATTGGTATTTGAAAAAAAAAAGACACACAAGTTTTAAAATAAAAAGCAAATTTCTGACAAACTTAACTGCCACCAACATTAACGTCAATGTAGAAAAATAATGACTCTGTATGTTACTTTTTCTAGCTTTGCTCTTTTACCTTAAAGCTGTGCCAGCCTCATCACAACACTTCTTTTCATATGACAGAGTAGGATAAATATTCACTTTCCATCACCTATTTTCATTTTTATTTCCATTACAGCCAGTATGAAAACCATCATTAGTTAAAAATAAGTTAGTTTCAAAAAATTCTTATAGAAAAATTTTCATTCAAATGAATACTAAGTCCATTAAAAAGACAAAGGCCAAACTCTTTCTTAGCCACAATGAGGTGCTATTCAGTTATTTTGCTTAATTTGTTTTTGTGTGACAGCAACAGAGATTTGAATGAGAATGGTGAAATATTCAGCATGTGTGCTGTACTTGTTTTTTACATTGCTACTAATAAAATAATATGGCAGAAATAACACCCGTGCTTTACTTGGCAAAAACACAGGATTTTTTTTTTTTTTTCTAGTTAGTTAATTTGCTCAAGAAACTCAGCTGAGTGCAGTCTACAATTTTGAGGAGATCAAAACTGTTATTGCTAAAGCTTAAAAGATGTTACCTCAATAACATCATTAACACCTTCAGAACCTGTGTTAAAATGTAGGGCAATTTAACTAAAGGATGCCCTCTTTTTCATTCAAAAAGACACAGTATACAAATTTAGGAAGCAGAGAGAAGAAGAATTATGCTAGTTAAAGGAAAATGGATGGATATAACAAATAGTTACTCTGTGTATCCCTACACTTAATTTCCTATGGTCTTAATTTCTACTTCTCTTCCAGATGATTTTCACTTCCAAGAAACTGAGCAGTTTGTTCCAGATCTTTAAAAATGTCTATTTCTAAGGAGAATGTTGTTACTCTGAGCTGAATGATGATTTAAAGAGGAATTTGTGCCCAGGGCATTGACCTTGGTGGCCTTTTCGTACATTACAATTCCAAAGGAAATCACAAAAGAAGATGGGCTTACTGTAGTTAATGAGATTCCTCACCAAAAACACTAATCTGGGTTAAAACTAAAAGAATGCTGATAAGGATATTACAGCTCATACTGAGAACAAGAAAGGTGCACTGCTAAGATCAATTGTGGATATTAGGACGTAGTCTTCAATAGTGTGTGTTTTTTTTTTTTTAAATATCTATCAAAATGGATGTTTGAGAAAAAGCCTTTTAGATGAGGAGCTGTTAAAATAGAATAAAACATATCATTTCTACTTTTTTATATTGTACCAGGTACAAATCAACCAATATTAGCAGAAGTTTAACATCACTTTAAAAGAAAGAGATTGACCTACTGAGAAAGTACATGAGTAAATGTGTAGCAATACACTGATTATTACTGTTTCCCCTCAGGCAAATACCTCTCTCTTAAGCATGTGCTTCACTGGAACATTTTGTTTTATTACCTTGTGAGATAAGTGGGGAAAAAAGCCTTTAGTACCTGGGGAATTAAAAAATTCAGACTTGTCATATCAGTGTCTGTTCTCAATTTCATGCAGGGCGCATAATTATAACCGTGTTTAAATTGAGCCCAGAAGAAAGATGGGTTCAAGTGCAAATTAATTTCAGATTATCACAACAAAGGCAATCAAATCTCAACAAGCTTGCCAGCAAAATACTTTGCAAAGGTCCCCAGGTCCCTTCCCACCCCCAACTTACAACAAAGACCTTTCAGCTCAAATTAAGCTAATGATCTAATACAACATTTCTGCCTACCTTTTTGGGGTTTTATTATTTACTCAGATGTATGTATTCAGCTAGTGAAAAATGGGGGGAAAAGAGGAAGAAAAGGTGGCACAGAAAGGTCAGTGTTTAGTATCAGTAAAGTGACAAAATAAACAGTCAACGGCCCTGACAAGGTCTGCATGTCGTCAAATTGTCTTATTCTGTGGAAACTATCAGAGTGAATTGACAGTGCTGAAAGAACTTGAAATTTATCTGAACCCCTTCTCATACAGACAGAATCCAAAACCAAATAGCATGGCTCACCTCCTCCACCTATCTATCAGCACAGCCTTTATATAAATCCAACATCTTACTCTATCCTATGGGAACCTGCTGGGGAATGAAGGGAATCAAGTGCTGAAAAAATTCAAGTCAAGCCTCATTACCTCCTCATTACCTTTGCAAAAGTGGAGTGAGAGAAAATTTTATCTAGGGAACAGAAGCTTGGGAATCTCATTCAGAGTTCTGTCTGGTTATTGCACAGCCAACCATGGAGCTCTGCCTCTGTGGGATTAAAGTTTTCTTCCCATTTCTCTATAGTAATGATCCACTCATTAAGGTTTTTAAGGTAAATTACCATCACTTATCATTATGCCAGTCACTAAGTAAGCTGCATTAAACAAGGAATGTCAGTCGTACCCTTCGCTTTTTTTTCTCTCCAGTTATCATGAGGAAATAAAGAAAATACATTTCACAGTGGTTTTATAATTCTATATTAATTATATTTTCCCACTTGTATTTGTTAGACCCTTAAGGCAGACATATTAGATAGAAATATAAATTACTTTGTAGAAAATACATATATATAAATGTATACATGCAGGTATGGAATTCTGTCTTCCTGAAAAAAACCTTGAAACATGATTTCTTTTTTGCAGTTTATTTTCATATTCGTTTTGCTTCTATCTGAGGATTTTATGTACCACCTCACCATAGCATGTAAGAGTTATTCATCTTGCTACATTTAAGTTTGGTTGTTATAATGTGCTTTTTAATTATTCAACTAACCCTTTTTGTTTTAAATCACTTCTTTTGTCAGTTTATCCTTTATTATGCAAATTGTTGATGCAAAATAAAAATGCCCCACATTCACCTTATTTTGAGCTTTTTGTAATACTCAGTTTTTCCTTTCTTGTTTTTGCCATAAAAGTCTTGAAGCTTGTTGTATATTTTTTTTTTTAGACTCAGCATTTCCAGGCAAATTTTTATGGGCATTTTTAAATTCTAAGATAAATTTGTTTGTCTTTGAGATCACATGTTTCCTTTGGGAAATTTCTGATTGTTTATCATCACTTCTCAAACAAATGCATTGGAAGTTCATTTCATAAATAAAAACATAAAAAGTCCTATGTTAGCAATTATTTTGTTTTGCCAAAGGAAAAATGATCTGCAAGAAATATATTCTCCCAAGCACTCATTTGCGTTTCTTATTTGACTGGAGAGACCCTCGAATTTGCCCAGTGTGTATCTGTTCCCATCATGAGACACTGGGTGATAGCCACCAGTCTGCTGTAGATGGCAGAGAAGGCCACAGAACTAACCGTCCAAAAACAACTGTACTTCCAAGGTGCTATGAGCAAGGAGAAGAGGAGGATCAATGCACGAGGAACTACTACTGCAGAGGCTTAATTGGAAATACTGGGGCACATCCTTTTGCGAAAAATAGATACAGAAGGAGAAAAAAGGGTGGGAGAAGATAAAGGACGGGAATGACAAAGGCAGTCAGAATAGACTACAAGACGGAAAGAGAGGGCAGAAGATAAGAGCTGGGAACTCTGATAAAATGGCAGCCAATATCACATTAAATATATGTAAACATAAGCTCATATCAAAGGCAAACTGTCTCCAAAACTGTAAAAGGCTGCCTTAGTTTCTCTGCTACCAGTTGTATTTCCAGACTTCCCCCTCTTTTCCCACATGATGTTTTTCCCCCTCTTCCTACAGTTCTGCTTCCTTTCCTGCCACTTACAGGTCCGACATGCCATAAAATATGAAAGTTTGTTCATAAGCTTCTTAACTATGATATCTACCCGTGCTTCTATATTTCAGTTTCAGATATCATTTTTAAAAACAAGTGTTTCAGCTAAAATAAAGCAATTGAAAATTTGATATAAAATAGAGTACATTTGAAAATTATATCATTGAATGGCTCATGTCTCCACTTGCTTATGTTACTGCTAACAGTTTGGAAATTTCAAAAGAAGTGATTTTCTAATAGAGTTTGTAATTTTGCAACTTTTCAGTTTGTGTAATGCATGTTCCCCATTAACTCTACAGTAATTACGGGTTGGGAGACCATATGCTCCTGTGACATAAAGAAGTGAAACTGATTATTGTATATAGTGATACTTTGTGGAACCATGAGCCTCTGTTGTAATATTTTTGAAAGTACATTTTAACCCTCCTGGCAGAGAAAATCTTGAAAATAAATCTTGAGTGTCCTCAAAGACTCTGAAACCAAAAAGCAAATAGAAAGAATCAATGTTGCATTATCATCTTTTAAAATATGCTGATTATGAACCAATCATGTGAGGCCTGTCTGGCATCATTTGAATGTGACAAAATGGATTGTAAAATGATTATTTTTTTCCTTTTTTTGCTACCAGTCAAGTCATATTTTAAAATCCCACACTTAGCTTTACTTAAGCACCAGATGTTAGTGAGTTAAATAAATGTGCCAGTCATAAATGTATAGTTACTGTCTGTAAAAACTCTGATCTTGAAAAGACCTCAAAACATGCTTAACTTATCACTTCAGCAGTTCTTTTTGCATGTGGAAAAACAAAGTTCTTGTAGGTCTAAACCTGGTTAGAATGCAGTCAGAATTATTTTCAAGAAGCAAACACTACTGTTGCAGGCTGGGGAGATATAAACTGCTTCATGCATAAAATATCAGTAAAGTTACCTGGTTTGGAGAATGCAAGAGAAAAGAATAAAACCTGCCACTTTAGACTAGGTTCTAAATGAAATTAATGCAAACTATTTATCTTGGGGTTTATGTTAACTAAAAGACTGCTCTACATAATATTTTGTGTTCAGCTATACGTACTTCAAAATTCTGGTGCCGATGTTTTCAATACTGAGTATAAATCCCTGAGTATTAATAACCAAATATTAGCTAATATCCATTAATATCCAAGAGCAATTAATCAAAAGACTGGGAGATACAATCATATGGCATGAAGAAAAACCAGTAAAATAAAATTGCATGGAGAGAAAATATACTGTTTCCTTTAATATATAGAATAACCATAGTTAATATTTGCTGCTGTAAATGTTCTATAAGCATTCTCACATGCAGCACAAATAGATAGCCCTCTTGTCAATGAAGTACTTATTCTGTTCCAGGTTGACAATGGAAATGCCTTCATTAGGTTTTGGTTTCAAAACTGGTACAGATTATATACCAATACATTTTTTTTTTTTAGATTCCAGCTGATTATAACTTCAGTTCTGCAAGCATTTTATGACCGTTATAATGATTTTATTGCAGGTTTCCACTTCATGCCAACACCATAACAAATATGATGTGTGTATTTGTCAAATATATGAAGGATTGGCCCATTCTGTGAATAAATACAAATAGGAATAATATACAAATAAATAGGAATGGGACTGCTATCATTTTAGAGAGTCACATACATTTCCTCAGACAGGATCATCTACCAAGAAGCAGTAGATTATTTTGTTACACTCAAGGTGTGGGAAAGGTACAATGATTGCGCTTTGTAAAACATAAACTAAGGTAGCATGAATTGCAAATAGCTTTGTCCTGATATGCTTATATTGTAATAAGCATCCTCCCAAACTTGAGCAGTCAATGGAAGAGCCCCTTACAACTGCAGTCTTTGATCTCAAGATAAGTCTGGGTCTGTTTTGCCACTAAAATTACTCATTTCTCCTGAGGCAGCAGTAAGAGAGTAGAACTAAGCCCACACTCAAGTCTTTTTCACTACACCTTTAAGGGAATGATCATCACTTTGGGCAGATGGATACATTGTCCTATACACCTCATATGTACAGATTGGCCCAAAATACATAATCAACACCTGAAGTACTGAGGACTGCTTTTTACAAATTTTATAATATGTTTATCGAATATGTTCAAAGTATATGCAATGTTTCCTGTGGCATACATGAGGGTCATCTGTTTCATGGTTTATAAGTAACTAGATGATGGGGAAGGCAAGATTATGGCTGTCAGTTTAAAGCCAGTTTTAGTCCCTTTTCAATGCTGTTTCCTCTGTCTTTACCACAAATGCAAAAATCCAATTTTTCTTTTAATGTAAAATTGTTCCTTGACTTCTTTTAGAGGCAAAGAAATACTCCCTTTCAGGTACAATTTTATTAAATAAACTGGATTACATTGGAATGCAGAGATGACTGCTACTGGTTATCTCCTACAGTGAAATTATTCACTTTTATCATCAAAATCTGGAATTGATTCCAGGGCTATAACAAACCAGGATAGTCACTAACTGATTTTAGTGGGCTTTACATCGGGTTCAAGGAGAGGTACCTCCTTGCACTTTTGTGAAGTCAAAGAGAATGAGAGTACACGTCCCTGGAATATCTCTGCGGTGCCAACCAGAGTGCACACACCTCATGCACAAAGTGTGTCTCAAAAGCCCCCTGAACTATACGATACCATTGACCTCCATTTCTCTGTTGACAAGCCACAGTTCAAATACTGTTGTTACTTGATGGTCTCTAAAGAAATGCTGTCACACTGTGGCGACTGCTGTTCAGAGGCATGCCTCACTTTGTCTCAACGTCTCTTTTCTTATGACTAGATCCGGGTTCTTCTCTCTATTTGGATGCCCATAGCCAGCTGAGAGTGTCTTGCCATGCAGCAGCCTCTCTGTGCTGCCCACCCATGGGCAGGTTTGGGTGGATATGAGGAGGAGAGGAAGAGGTGTTTTGCATGCTGTTTAGCATAACTGGTTGCATTGGCATAACAGAATGTATCAGAACAGTGTTCATCCGAACAGGCTCCTCTTGCCACTGCAGACACAATATGAGACAGCTAGTGAGTCAAGAGACTGGGAACATGCAGCTTTTGGTTAGTCAGTGTAGTTAGCTCAGTGAATGTTAGGGAAGGAATAGCAAACTGCACTTCCTAGGGTAACGCAACAACTTAGAACAGACCTACAGTTGAAATATAGCTACCATACAGGTCATTGAAACTGACCGGGATATTTTTTTCAGAAGTCCAGACAGTCTTCCCTTGTCTCCTTCCCTGGCACCACAAGGCCTCACACCTTTAGAAATGCTTAAAATGAAAACAAACTCTCTTCTACACACGCTTTCTAATAGCATTAAAATAAATCATCATACATAAAGCCAAACAATGTCACAAATCTGTTTCCAGCCACGAGCTGGTTTCAGTAGTGCTTACCAGCAGCCAATATTGAGTTACAGTATTTTCTTTCTATTTAAAGAACTAAATGGGGAGCTTTTTCCAAATCCCAAGTCAACTTTTTAAAATAGAAACTAACATACAAGAGCTTGCAAATCTGCTTGTAATCAGGACTCCTGAAAGTTACATCTGGTTGACAGATTTAGAGCACAAGTGTAGAAAAAGGAAGGGTAGAAGAATAGCAACAGCAGCAGCAAGAGTAGGAGGAGATAAACAGAACAGCAGCAGTAGAAATTAAAGCAAGCATCTAGACAACAGAAATTACAGACAACAACAAATAAAAAATATTTTATGCTAACAACCAATACCATGGGATACTGAAAGAAGAGGTAACACACTGTCAAATATTGTCTGCCAGCCTAAAATGATTAAGAAATGTATAATAAAGGTTTCTTGATAAATTTTGGTTTAAAAATAATTAGAAGTATTGCTGAGTGCTTCTGAGGAGCCTATAAAGATATGATATTCATGATTTAAAAGCATCACAAGTGGGTAGAAAAGAACTGGTACTTATAGCTACCCAGCAAAATAAGACCTTTTAATAAAATGTTTCTTCATGTGACTGAATACACATAGGTCTCTCACACTTAGCCCTTTAATAAATGTAAGACTATGGAGTCATTAGTTTACTGTGTTTTACTTGTAACACACAGAAGTCTTGCAAAGCCTCGGGGAGTTTTGTGAAGCCAAGCTATGTCAATCCTCATCCTTTTCAGCTCAGAAATTCTCGAGTTCCAACCTTGAGCAATTAGTGTTGTTAACTTTGTTGAAAGCAACATTGTCGGCTTGTGACAACAGTACAATATTATATCTTTAGCCTAAAGCTGCTCATAGCTGTATTTTACCAGCCTTATCATAAAAGCAGCTCTCTAAATTTGGTGAATACTTTATTAAAAATTAAAAAAGAAAAAGATGAAGTGTATGATTTAGAAAGAGCGTAGTACTTCAGTAATATGCACAGATACAGATATATGTATACAGACACAGAGAAGTTACTAAAATTTGACTAAATCTCTCTCCATCTCTCTCTCTGCTTCTTGATTTTTTTTTTTTTTTTAATGACAGGAAAACTACAGAAGTACAAGCCTCTACTTTAGAGGCATTTCTGAGTATCAAATGGTGCTCAGCACACAAACACCCTACATATTCTGTGGCAGGCATAGGTTGCTTGTCACCAGACGACTGTCGCTCTGGAAGAGTCAGAAGAGGCTGAACCATCTGAACATTCTTTTTATGCAGGCTGTTTTAAAACACTACATTTCACTGCCACTCTCTGTTGTGATAGGTTTGCTTGTTTCTGGCAATTTAAGCTTTGGTCTTGGAGAACTTGGTATTTTCCAGCGGAACTAACAGAACAGGGAAGTTTCCAAGTTAAGTGTAGAACTTTGTAGTGAAGGAAAGTTCATTTCATTGATTCATCCCATAGGGGAAAAAATGGGGAAAGACAGACACTCAAAAAAACCCCAAGGCAGAAGAGCAGGTAAGGGGAAAGATTCTTTCAGTTTCCCTTTCTCCTAAGACACGTGATAGAGTGTAAACAAGAAAAAGGGAACAGATCATAAAGTTTGGCAGGGTAAATGTAAAAACAACATGACAGTCCAAACAAAAGTTTGCAGAATAAATTTCAAAAAGTACAAAAAATTTTCATAAAGATTTTTTCAAACACATCAGGGTTGAGAAATATGCCAAGGAACCGGTAGAGAAAGTAGGTGACCAGGATATGAAAAGAGAATTAAAGGAAGAAAATGCAACAGTTAAAAAATAAGAAGAAAAGGAAAAAATGGAAAGGAAGGGAAGGGAAGGGAAGGGAAGGGAAGGGAAGGGAAGGGAAGGGAAGGGAAGGGAAGGGAAGGGAAGGGAAGGGAAGGGAAGGGAAGGGAAGGGAAGGGAAGGGAAGGGAAGGGAAGGGAAGGGAAGGGAAGGGAAGGGAAGGGAAGGGAAGGAAATTCGTTTTATTAGTGTTTGCTATGAATAAAACTGGAGAAATTCCTAAGCCACAATTCTTCTCAAGAAGTGGACATCAGAAAGTCCACCTCAAAATGAAATATTTCTAAAACAGTTTATCAGACAAAAAGATAAAATGTACAGTGCCAAGTCACTCGCATGAGATAGTACCTACCCAAGAATCCTAAGCTAATGGAAAAATGAACTATCTGAATTGTGATGCACAATCGTAGTTTGAAATAATTTATTAACTAAGTAATGGTGAAAACAGGTTCGGTTTTTTTTTTTAAAAGGCTGCTTACGGATATTGAAGGAACTACAGACTGGTAACTCCAACTGGTATTATGCAATTTGGCAGGAATTATTATAAAGAATAGAATGAATGGACATTAATAAATAGCATATAATAGGAAGGAGCTACAACTACTTCTATAAAGAGAAATAATGTCTCACAAATCAATACAAGTTCTTTAAATGAAACACAAGAGAATGAATATGATTCACCCTGATGATACAGATTATTTGGATTTCCAGAAGGCATTTGACAAGATCCCTTACCAAGGGGTCTTAAAGAAACTGAGAAGCCAGAAGATTAAAAAGAAGGTTCTTGCATGTATAAATAATTGGTTAAAAGATTGGAAACAGAGATTAGGACTCTGTTCTCAGTGTAGAAAGAGGATCCCCGTGGAGCTCTACAGTCATGTTTTTGGGTCTCATACTGCTCAAAGTATTTCTAAATAACTGGAAGGAAGAGAGGGTGAATATAAAGTGTCAACATTTCCTTATGATATTAAGCTATTTTAGGCAGCAGAAAAAAGGACTGACTGTGAAGAAGTGCAGATAGTGATACTGGAATTCAGATACTGCAGACACTTCTTAGTCTTAACCTGGAACCGTATCATACCTTCAGGGACTGGGCAATAAAATGGTAGATGAAATTCACTGAAGGTAAATACGTAGGTAGAGATGTATATGGAAAACTGATAACCCTTATTTCAGATATATGCTCGCAGACTCTAAGCCGGCCTTTACCATTTAGGAGCGAGGCCTTCCACTTACAGCAATGAAGAAACTCTTGAATCTTTAATGCTGACCTCAGCTAAGTACTGGGGAAATTTCAGAAAAGTAGGAAAAATCTAGTGTACCAATCTTTCAAAAGGGCAAAAAGGATGAATAAATAAAAGTCAGTTATCCTGGTTATCTGGGAATTATGGGAGGATAGTAACACTCCATGATTTCATCCAAAACAGCTCATGTACAAATTAACCTAATATGATTTGTTGACAGAATGACAAATATAATTAATAAAGGTAAATGATGTGATATACTTAGACTTCCATAGACTTATTAGTGTTTTATGAAAATCTGATAAAATTTTAGTATAAAAACCATAACATACAATATAGCAATTAATACTTGATTGAGCGAGAGTGCAGAAATGACTGCAGACAAGGAATAATCTTCACAGGATTTAGAATTTACCCTGTTCTTGTAGTGTGATGATAACCTGTGCAGAATAGGTTAGAAAGCCCAGGTCAGTTAATCAATGTTCTTCAAACAAGAATATAACACATATGATAAATGCATTTGTACCATAGATCAGACAACTAGATTTGTGGTAGAGTTACTGACTAAAAGAACACCTCAAGAAGAACTTGCTGTAGACGAAAAAGGAAAGGAAGTTGTGGCTTAAAGATATCTTCATGGTATCACAGAACCTTTCACCTGATGCTTCCTAACACTTAGTATAAAAATACAGGCAATCTAAGCAACCTCTTGCAAAGTCAATATCTCCAACTGAAATTACCTACAACAGAATACTTGCATTGAAATTGTAATTTCAATTACTTGAAATTGCCTACAGCCAAAAAGCTCTAACTCATACTCAGGTCAAGCTAATATCACACACAAAAAAAGAAAAACGAAAAAAAAGAAACCCATCAATTCACTAAAGACTAAGCTAGAAATCATGAACAAAATCAGTCAAGCTAATGTTATATTGAAAATGTTATCTATTATTTTCTATCACATGGATGTTTACTATTGCATCTTTAATTGCATTCTTTTAACCTTTTCTTTTTCAGTTATATGCAGCCCTATAGGTTTTTATTTTTAAAAGCAAGCAAAAAAAATTGATATATTGACAACCAAGAGGTTTGTCCACAGCCAAGTTACGTTAGATTCGATTTATTAATATCTGCCACTTGCGGTAAAAGAAGGAATGGGTGCAGAGACAGAGCTGCATTTTCTCTTTTCTTCAGAGTCACTCATATACAGTTGCTTCAATCTGTCATCTATTTCTTTCTGTCCTGTTTCCATTTCAGTCCTTGTTTAACCATGATTGTCTTTGCATTCCAGCTTCTGTTCAGTAATATTTTTAACCCAATCTTTTCCTAATCTGTCCTAATCCTGGTTTTAATTTTGCTAATAACCAATAGCCTTCCACTCAATCATAATCTGCTTCCCTTCATCCCAATCTCTTCCTCTCACTGGGTGTTCATCATATTTCCATACCTCACCTCGCTACAAGTCTTTCCTTGTTATAACACCTTGACAGAGGGTCCGATTCATACACTCCAGATTCCCTCTCACAAGACTTGTTGATTGAATTCTGCTCCTTATCTTTCCCAAGATCTGTCTTTTGAACACCTTCTTTCTCCAGGTTGCTTGCATAGTAGCTGGAGGCCACTTAAAACACAGAAAACACAGGACAACTCAATCTTAATTGTGGCATTGGTTCCTACCTTCCCCTTGCCCTGCACAAGGCAGCAATTAAAAGGAAAGAGTCTCTGACCAGTGATAGGATCCAGGATATCGACTCACCTTCTGTGAAAGAGGCCACATACGGTTCAACTAACAGTAGACACTGTGAAAGGGTAGCACATGCTCAGGGAGGAAAAGTCTTTTGAAATTTTAGCTTTTTAATATGAACGAAGTTGGCTGAGCATATATTTCAAATGTGTATTATTTGGCCAAATTTCAACAGATTTTGAAGGGGCCAGTAAAAAACATATCCCTGACCCATATTTCAAGTCTCTGTTGGAAAGGAGGGGACTGCTGTTCAAAGAAACATGACAAAAATAATGTATTGCTGAACCACTTTGGTTGAAATTAAAATAAAATGCAAAAATAAAAAATCTTAGCCTGAGGCTGACACAAAACATGGAGAAATTTCCATCCAAAGGACTGAACTTGTGCCAAGTTATAAGCAACTGAAAAATAGGGACTTATAATGGGGACTGATAATGAAAATTAGTGATAATATTAATTTTAATATTACTAATGATGTGATGCCACAATTCTGCCTATAATAACTGACAACTAGCACTCTCTTATATAGGCTAAAAGTAAAGGCATATAATTTACCACAATTATATGGACAAGCAGCCACATAATTATGTATCTTTCTCTTACAGCAAAGTGGGTGAGATAAGAAACTAGGTGATGGAGGATTTTGCTTCTCCACAGAAATAGGATTTTCATTGGTTTCACCAGTTGTGCAAATTTGTTTTTGTACAGCCATATTTTCTTTTAAATCCTGAGGAGCAGACATTTGTCCCCTAGGACAATTTTTCAAACATGTATGAAAATATCCCTAGTTGCTGTGTAGAGTGAACAAAATCCATATCCAATATCCATACGCAATTATGTTCCATTAGTCACCCTTCCCTCTACCCCCTCCTTCCTTCCTATTACTCTTTTACCAAAGACACCTGGCTTTTTATTAACTATTGCACAGATTGAGGATGTCATCCTCGAGCTACTGAATACCAACTTTTCACTTGACATTTTGCCAGAAAAACTCTGCTTCCTTAAAGACTGAGTGCTGTAAGCTCTATTATCACCAGTATTGCTGATCAGTGTACTCTCCTAGTTTACCTAAATAAGTAGCAGTTCACTTAACCTTTAACAACTCTAGCATCTCTAATAAAAGCCTTGTTATTTTTCCCCTCGTATCCCAACACCTTACTTGTCAAAGGTCAGTAAGGGAGTGTTTACCATTCAGCTTCAGAAACATCTCTCAGCAAATGATATGAATGAAGAATTACAGTCAGGTATTGTCTTGCATATAATACTTCCAAATTGCAGTCTGAGGTTGGAGGGGTCTCTGTCTTGGGTTAGATGAATGTCTGTTTTATAATGATTTTCACTTGGCATAAACTTGGAAGGGGGGAGGGGACCAAGCTGTAATAACTCAATATAGTATAAGCCTAAATTAGTGTAAATAGGGATCTGATCTACATGCAATGTAAGTGACATCATATGCATATGGGAATGTATCATTTGTACATTTTTCCTTATTCAATCCAGCCTCGTTCTCTGTAAAAAGGATTTTCTGATCTGCTATTGAAATTAAAAAAAAAAAAAAAGCCAAAATATTATTCATTTCTCTTGTCAACTTTTCTACTGTCACCAATGAAAATTTCTTTTGATTGTCAAGGCATGTGCTGAGGGTTTTGGAGTCCCTTATTTAAAGCTTTTTCTTAAAGACAACAATCGTTTCGTCAAGCTTTCTTATCATCACTTGAATGTATTTACTGGTACAATACCTGTGCTACTTCCTGTTCATAGAAAGTGTAAAATGCTTGTCTTTCCCACTTCAGACCACAATGCCTCCAGTTGTCTCTTCACATCATTCTTACGTCTCTATACAGGAACACATGTAGCCCTGCATGTGTATTAAATGCATGTTGCAGTAAGCTTGCATACTAGAACCAAATTTTGCATTAACCTATTCATGTAGAAACATCCTTGGTTCATCACAGAGCACCAGATTGACTTTAAAATCATTCTGCCCTTTAGTATAACCTTTATGGCACACTCTACTGGTTGCATTATGCAGTAGCTTTATAAGACAGTAATATTATGCCTGATACTCTGATGTCCTGTCACACTTCAGAGAACACACCAATTAGCCACATTCTAGACGGTAATCAGCCTGCTCCCCATCATTTTACCGAGAGAGGGTCTAGCTGTGCTTTTGTGCAATGCATGAAATTCTGATATGCTTTTCACTTTTTTTGTTGGTTAGATGAAAAGATGCTGCCCATGGCATCACACAATTTCCCTAAATAATTTTCAGTGCCAGAAGTTCTGTGCTGAGTTGGACACAGTAGTGGGGTAGGGTTCATATTCAGTACTAAGGAGTGAAATCTCCTTGGCCATAAAAGGTGATAACAAGTATATCCAGTAGCAGAAGGTCTTTAACTGTTCAGGAATAGTGCATGGAAGGATGTGTAGACACCGTATTACTTCAAGTCATGACTGTGGCTTTGCCATTTGCCTTTGAACAGATAGGAAAGTAGCCTGTCATTTGGAGGAAGAAGTTGGGGTTTTCTGGTCCTCTTTTTTGTAGCTATGAAAATAATTGGGGTCTGTCACTGCTTACACACTGCAGTGTATTTTTCCAACACACACGGTTAGTTACACAGGTTGCACATTATTATTCTAACTCATGCCAAAAATCCCTTCATACTTCAAGGACCTCCAAACCCAACTTTTCCCATTCTTCCTGGCTTAAGATATATTTCTTCTAGAGCTCTATCTTACAAATCCTCCTGTTTCAAAGCATTGCTGCCTTTCCACATAAGCTCTAAATTCTGTCACGCAAATTCCATGGTTATCTGGCCCAGACCTCTACAGCTCAGAGCCCCAGCTGATACCTTTTACTCAATAGTCCTGCTCTCCTTGAACACTACACTACCTGTCCTTCTACCTGTGCTAAACCTCGCATACAGCATCATCTCCTCACTAGGTCTTCCCATGACAGCTATGCTTACCAGAAATCTTCCCATGTGAAATTTACAGACTTGGGGGAAAAAAAAAAAAAAAAAAAAATCAGGAATAAATATGCATATGAAAGCTCTACAAGATTCACTCTACTATTATTAATAACACTATCATTTTGGTGTGCTCGTCAAAACATGTCATTCTACCCAGGGATGTTATCATCTCTTCCTAGCCTAAAATGAGTTTCAAGCAATAAAACATTTCAGCTAACAACTCTTATCTCTCTTTTTAATCAAATGCGTGTGTGCACGGTCTAGTTTATTTCTGAAAAGTCAGTATCTTTTTCTCAATATTTTAACAAAATCTTGATATTCTTTATGTTATTGCACCAATAAATATAAATCTGGGAAGGAAATGCATTGGAGACATTACTTACTTAGCTCCAAAATTTGTGCAGATTATCCAGTCACACAACAGGCAGAACAGCAAAAAGAACAAAAAAATAGTGGTGTGGACAAACGTGGTAATATGTCTGTGTCTTCAAGTAAAATTTTCTGATTTTGTACTTTACTAAAACCCAGTTCTTAGTCATATTACCAAAAACTATGCATGTTATTTCCACTGTTAACCAGACAAGGGATAAAACCATATTCAATCACATCCTGGTATGGAAGGCATTAAATAACGTCACAGGTAACACGGACAGTTGAAGAAAGTTGCAGCAGGGAGTAAGGAAGCCTTAAAAAGGTGTAAATTAAATCAAAGAAGAAATTCTGATATTTCATTTTTGAAGCTCCCCTGTGGAGACTAGGGTTGGGCATGACCTTAATCTTGCATTACTGCTGGCAGAAACAGGGTGTCCACCAGCTCTGCCTACCCTCAGCAAGGGGTAATATATTATATAAAGGAGCTCTCTTTTATTACTGAGCTCTGTTTTAATGCTCTTACCAGGCCACAAGCTAAACATTATGTCTTCTTTTAACCTTACTTTTTCTTTGTATGCTGATGCTAGAATGGCTTTGGCTGTGTTTTATTCTGAGCCACTAGCTTCTGAGTCATAGAGAAAAATTTAAATGTTTTGCATTTAATGACTGACAGACATTGATGTTTTTGGGTTTAGTGTATCAGGAAATAATAAAAAAAAAGATCTTTAAAAACAAAAGAACTGATAGCACCCCTTGAAACATATTTCCTGGATTTGAAAAAGTGGTTGCTATTAAATATTTTTTAAAAGGAAGAAGGGTTTTGTTTGTTTTTCTTTTTTTCTTTTTTTTTTTTTAGTAGACAGCTTATTTCCAAGTAGTATAGACATTATTTAGGGTAGCAAACAGAAGATATACCAAGGTCTACTTTTGTTACTATACATTTATGAATTATGCTGGTGAGCTGACATGTAGTTAACATCTTTCACTTTTTAGGCTTCTTTTTTTCTTCTTTTCTCTTTTCCTTCCCTTCTCTTTCCAATAGCCCTGTGAGTCATTCTTTATATTAAATGCTTTCTTCTTCTACCATCCTGGCTTTCCAATTTCTACTCAAACCTGATAGTCTCTGCAGACAATGTGAAAGTGAATATTGCTTTTCCTTTCAAGTCTTGTAGTTCTCATGCAGACATGTAGCCTTAATGTTGCTTCAGTGCTGTTCACCAAAGCTGCGCAATAGCCATGGGTTCAAGAACCTGTCACACTGTAGCTCCATGATGGTAACCATGGAAAGATTAACTCTGCAGCTGTAAATACTTGCAGAGGTACAATAAAAAGCACTTTATAGTTGCTCCTGCTTTTTGGGATCCTCTGTTCTGAGGACTGCGCCCATGTACAAGAACAATCTGTTGCTACCAAGCAATGTAGTTTACTCTTCCCTTCTGGCTATTCTTCCCTATTATTAGAGACAGGATCCGGTTCTGATCCCACTTCATGTTATGGTTGAAGCTAAGGCAGAGAGACCAGAGAAGCACATGGGATAATTCTAGCAGCCACTGTTTTAAAACTGCAGTAGTTGCATAGTCTGAAGTTCCAGATGTGACAGGACAAAATGTCAGCTCTTTAAGTTCTTTATAGTATTTCCTTTGCTACAGAATCGTGAACTCCCATTCAACAGAGAGTATGACATTGACTTCAATAGTCATTCACTAGCCTCCATAACATGAATAATAAAAATGAATTGGGGACTCAAGCAAAAGTGCTATATATCTTTCTTGGACGTCTTCATGTCCTGGGTATCATAAAGCTTTCTACCAAATCTTTCTTCCTGTTATCTATCAATATATAATAACACCTTGGGAGAGCTTCTCAACACCTACTTCTAGCTGCTAAGCAGCATGTAAAGTCAGCTCTGCATATTTTTCTTGAAAATATGGTTGAATGGTTCCTAAGAATCCCACTACCAGAATGAATTTTCTTTGACATGCTGTCCACTCTGTTTTAAGTTTTGAAAAACTTTAACTAAGAAGATATTTTGCCCATTGCCTATAAAGAGAAAGGAGATGATAATCCTCTAGACAGCAAGTGATTAAACAGCAGCTTATTGATAGATAAGTTAAACAACAAGTGGTTCCCAGTCTTCAAAACTATATTGATTTGCTTTCATTATTTAGCATGGTTTAGATCTGGTTTTGTATCACCTCAACTTTAAGAAAAAAATGTTAGTATAAAAATTTTTCAGTTGGAGAACAAAGGTATTAAGACTACTAGAACTATAAAATAATAAATTTTAAAGTCCATAAAAATTATAAAATTCAGATATAAAAGATGATATAATGGATATCTAACTAGGTATCTGGTAAATATGGAATATGGCTATTACATATATATTTACTACCTTGTAAATACAACAGTGACACTTGTATCATTTCCATGAGTATATTACTTTTGGTTACTTTTCTTACATAATCGTAGTTCTATACAATCTATAAGACCAGATAAAAGAGCACTGCTACCTGAAGGCTGAAGGACAAGGGAATAAGATGCCATAGATATTTGCAAATGAAAAGAAAGTTTGCTGTAACTCTAGAAGTTCCAGAAACTCTCAAGACCCTGCAGATGAAAACTACCACATATGCTATTTCCATATTTATGTTGAGGTTTTCGATCAATGTTCTAAACTAATCTACTAGATCTATTTTAGCTGGATTGTTAAACAATAGAAAAAAACATCTTAAATGCCCAATAAAAAGCAAGGAAATTGGAAAGTATTATCAAGTGAAGTTTGGATGAGGGGTGATACTGGACTGAATTTGCAAACTGATTTTGCAAATTCGATATTGGTTTACAACAATTTTCAAACTGATTGAGGAAGGAAAACTATTCTCATAGTAAGGGGTTTTATTTACACTAAGTAAGGATGCCGCATCACATCACAGGATGCTAACAGTCCTACTGCATGCGTTCAAGCAGCCATTAGAGAAATTAATGCATCAGCTTTCAGCACCAGTAACATAAAATAAGGCCTCTAAGAGAGAAAATCGGTAATTCAGCTATAAACGTATAGTATATGCTTGACCTTGAAAGACATATTGAAGAGCAAATATTTTAACATTAAAAACATCCATGATTCTTCTGTCATTCTTAAATCACTTGACTGCCTGTTAGGTTCTTTAACTCCCATATTGCCTGATGAAAGGATACTTCATGATTCCTCATTGTTCATAGTGCTCATCTCAAGTCATGGGCATTAATTTTGTTTCCGTAATAATTTTCAGGAATCAGTTATGACAACATAGTATTTTTTCCTTTTTGTTTTTTTCTTGTGACTCTTCCATACCAATAACTTTAAAGTGTGTTTCTACACTCTTATTCACAATGTACCTTTTCAATGTACTTGTGAACAAATGTAGATGTCTATTTAGATGTCCAGTGTATTAGCTATGTACGGTAGTTATGCAAGCGAACAAGTCTGTCCAGGCAATGAAAGAATTTGTAAAGAATATCTACACTGCTTTTAGAAGACCAGGCCAAAAAGCAAGTCTGTGCCCTGCACACCATCGACCAGAGCTCCATGAGACCCCAGTGCTGTGTGTGTTTCACTTGGGATTCAGGTTTCCTGTAACTGCACTATACAGGTGGAGTCTGAGCCTACAAATCCCACTTACAATCAAGTGAGGTGATTATCTTATTAGCCCGACTTTAGTGACATTGGGTCTTTGAGCCCGGATAGGCTACAGGGTCAAACATGTCACGACACTCATGTGTTTCTGGCCCACATGTTTAGGCAATAGAGTTGGACATGGAAGCACAGTGGCTCAGATTTCCCCCTAGTCTGCTCTGAAACTCACTGCAGCCAGAGTGGACACAGAGACACAAAAGTGTGGACAGCTACTGGGTTTGTGCTTGTGTAGTTAAGTGGGCCTTAGTTTGATACACACTTCTGAGATGCACTGAACGGTTTCAGCAGGAATGGGTATAGACAACACAAAGTTAGCCAGCATTTCCTTATCACAGTTAAACTACATTTCCCAGTTCCTTCTTTCACCTTTCCTCTATATTAAGTTCTTAATCAATGGATATACATCACAACTTTTCTTCAAAGACCAAATCACCTAATAAGCATACTACCTGTACCATGGTCTGCCACAGTCAGAGCTTATTTAAAGAGAGATAAATATTGCCATCCTTAGACCTGAGGAAAAAAAGATTTCAAATACCCCTTCTTTAGGAATATAGTAAGTCACCCTGTATTCCTCTTTGCACCCCCACCCAAGGAATATTAATTTTTTTCCAATGTTATAGATAAGGTTGCCCTGAAATAGTACTGAATTCAACTTTCTTCCCAAAGAATCTATAAAGTCATGTTTATAACATTCCTCCAGGAATCACAGGATTGTGTTTCCTTTGGTACATTAAAGTGCTTTCTAACCTGCTCAGTATGAGCTATTGTATTATGGACAGTATAGGGAAGACAGGGAAAAGAATCTTCTTCTTCAAAGGAAGTGTTTCAGCCACTAGTGCACTTCTGGGGGGGCATAACAAGTCAGGACCTGAGTAAGAAGGACTCTGTTAAAACTACGGTGTTCCTAAGTTTCAAAAAAAAAGCAAGATTTTTGTCACCCAAGGCACTCTATTCTAGAAAAATGACAAATATCCAGAGTTCAGACATCTCTCTTTTATGGGAACTAATTTGATCCTTTGTTGTTCTTTCCGTTCAAGAATTGTTCCGGTTTTATACTATTTCTGTTAACCTGACTTTTTTCCTAGTCTCTTCATTTCCCTTCGATAGTGGGAAATTATCCATCTATTTCTAAGGTTAGTTTTTTCTCTTTAGTGGCTCCTGGCTGTGTACTCTTTTTTAAGGGTTACAAATAAATCATGCCAAGCAAAAGTTTGTACTGGTGACAGCACCGGCCTCCCTGCTCTTCCATCTCTGCAGGCTCCTCTTCACAGCTACATAAACTGTGCAATTGGGAAGCAATTTTGAGGGGTGCTCCCATACCCTCGGCAATTAAGACATGTCAAACTATTGTCTATCTGTTTTACTGCTGCAATGTGATCACACTCAGAGTTCAACAATGGTAATCAGCTCTAAAAGGCAACACTAAACTAAAGCTGCTTCACCATTGATCAGTGAATAGCATTTAGGTGAAAAAAGATTCAGGCCTCACATCTATCCCCACAACCATTCACTGAACCACTTCCACATTAAAGAAACCTGCCTAAGTAATCAGGAGGCTTCTCACCGGTTGCTTTACCAAACCAAGATACAAGGGTAAAAAGCAGAAAGCATACTGACTCAAGCAGAAAGTATGCCAAAGTATACTGAGTAAGCCACCTGCACCCAGATAAAGTTAAAAACTTTTTTGAAAGCTATCAAGTTTTTAAAATAAATTCAAGGCAGGTTTTCTTATAGTTTTAAAGCTCTTGGATATCTATAATATTCCTACCTTGTTTTGTTCCACGGGGAGAAGATGAAGACCTGTAGAACATAATGCCAGAAAAGATCGCCAAACCACCAAACCTGATGATCATGTGGTCTTCTCCCTTTTTTGTATCACAAACCTTATATATCACTCAGTTTCATACAAACCCTAAGGTTTTAATTAGACCAAAGTGTTTCAGAATAAACTCTGTGCTACAGAGAAGAGATCAAGGCATTAGTAATGCCAAAGGATCCTTTGATGTTAGAAAACTGACGAAGTGAGAGCTGCCCTGATGATTCCCAAAAGCTGAACCACATCCTATGTTGCAGAGGAAGTTGAAAACACCTTTCCCCCTGGCACATGCACACATACACACAGCATCTAGATCCCTGTCAATCTAAATCAGGTTTGACCCTCGTTAGACAATCAGCCCAATCCTCAACCTTGAAGCAAACCACAGCCACCAGGAACCAAAGAAAACAGTTTGTCTTTGCTAACTCGAAGTACTGTTCTGGGTGACTTATTGTCCTGTCTGGTTGTGGTCAATCTCTGATACAAGGAAGGCCAGGAAAGATAAAGAGGATGCCCACCTCAGAGTACAGCTTGCTAATTATGGCTGTACATATCCCTGAGAGTTCCCATCCTGTTTTGCAAATACAACAGATGGTATATTTGAAGTGTCAACATTTCTAGGTTCTGGTAAAGACAAAGACTGTGGATAAGTTTGCACTATAGGGCAGAGAAATCTAAGCTAGCTCAGGATAAGGCTAAGACTGGAAGCAGCGTAGCCACGTCAGCATAGCTACACTAGCCAAAGCATAATGCAGTGCAGCAATAATGTGTCTGCATTGCTTCCAGGACCCAGAGTATAGTTTCTGTTCAGCATTGTACAGATGTGTAGATCTACCACCTCATCTGGAGCTAGCCTGAAAATCTTAAACAGAATTCTGCACTGTAAGGCAGCTCACCCCTCATACATGCTTCGTATTGTTTCAGGTCACGCAAGGAAGAACTTTTAGACAGTAAACATATTCAGTATCTGGCAATGTAGCATCTCCTTTGCATTATTAGAAACCGCTGTAGTCCTTCTTGACAACAGCTACTTGCTGAATATTTTCCCTAACACTGATCAGGCAGGACTGAACCCTGTCCATTTCTAGGAAATTCCAATGACCAGTTTACTTCCAATATCACTGTGTATTCAACACCAGGACCATATAAGCAATCGTTCAAATAGACAATGTCTCTTCTCTAAGAACAGTATCAGGAAAACAGGTAGATCCTGTTTGTTTCCATCATTGTCCTTCTTGTTCTTTTTTAGTGGAAAGTGTATACAATTTAAGCATGGACAATAATATCCTTTGCTTCCTCTCACAGTTATTCCTTTTTCACCTATATCTTTTTATACATAATTTGAGAACTGACCTGGCTAGTACTCACCTGCTCTCCTCAAAAAATCTATTCATCTGTCCTACCCATTGGTCATTTAAAACAAATTAAAACATGGAGAGCAAAGCCACATTAACTTCCTTCCTTCCTTGATCCCTTGAGGAAAAGCCTTACCAGCATTGACTGTGGGTCTTATTTGACTGACTTTTGCACTTTTGATTGGTCCTTGGATACAGCAGTGAAAAGATATTTCCTGCATTGTAGGATGTAATAAGAGCAACAGATTTTACCCTAAGCCATGAGCTGAACAACAGAGGAAATTGGAGTGCCTTGCAGTAATTAATCATTGTACGATGAGACCTGTCAAAACCCTTTTTAAAGCTGATATTGCTGTCAATAACCAGCTAGTACATCACCATCTGTGATTGTTTAAAATATCAGCCTATACTGCAATCAACATATTTTACACTTAGACTTCTTTTTTATTTACCAAATATAATTCTCCTAAGTACTATATGTGCTACAGTGTTTGCCAGATGACAGTACTGCTGGTATCAATATCTAAACTAACCGCTTTTGCCCATGGTAAGTATCCAACAAATCCCCTGAGCTGTAAAATAAAGTACCAGATAAATTGCATTTGTATCTAGTCTAAATTCCAGTGGTAAGAAAAATTTATCATGAAACATTTGTACTCTGGATGTTGGCTTATGGTTGAATGAGAAGAGAGAAGTATCTCAGAGTAGTTTCATGTCATACTGAAAGTTAAAATAAATAATAGCTGCCAGATTCGCAGCTGATATGAAAGAAAGTAATTCAACTATAACTATAGAAAATTATGTTGCTTTACATCAGCTGAGAATCTGGTCCACATGCCCAAGCAAATCTGAACCTAAATTTTATATTTTCTAAATTTTATGTTTTATCTCACTAATTGAAAACAGCAGCAGCACTGACTTCCTCTAAAAACTACTAACTTGCTCTTTCCTTTACCAAATGTCTGTGTGCTTTGTGGAACAGGCCAAGAAGTTATGAAGGCTCAATTTATCTCTAATATTATCTTACTTAACAATAAAAAAAAAATTCAAAGTTGCTTTTCCTCTCAGTGACTGCATGCAGCCTATGAGACACTCTTCTGTTGCCTACAGCCGCAGAAAATTAAAATGTTCAAATAGAGGTTAACAAGGAAAATAAAGGAGGATGCTGCCCACAGTCAATTATTTGCAAGATACTGTTTTTCAGGGATTTCTGTGTTTCACATGCTGATAACTTAGTATTCTGTTTCTTCCAGATCCCACGGTAAGGAGAGTAACTCTCCCTGGACACTGCATGAGGAACTTGGCTAACTCACAGTCATACTCCAAGATTCAGGCTACACACTTAATGTATAGGCACTGTGCAATCTTTTATGTTTTGTCTGTAGAGCCCCACAGAACTCAGGCTCTCCCCATTTACCTCCAAGATTTTGAATGTAGCTATTGTCTTTAGTGTTAAGAGCATGCAATACACAAGTAGCTACTGAGCAACTGAGTTCTGCTCCTTGCTGTCACAGGAAACTGCAAAACATCACTTATGGGACGCTCTAAGGGGAGAAGGAACACAGAAGTCCTAGGACTTCTGGGGGCCAAAGCAGGGGGGGCCATGATGGAAGGCTGTGAGTGATAAAATATCACTTGAAGAGCCCTGTCATAGAGGATGGGAATGGGAGAGGTTGCCAGCAGGTTCTGGCTGTAGAAAAGTATGCAGACTGTAACAACATCTCCTGGGTTGGCTTCTGGTAGTCAGTGAGCATAGCTTCGCTGCTTCCTGTGTCTCTCTCCTCATCCCATTCCTTGTAAATGTCTGGAAAATAAAAACCAACCCCATTGTTCCTTGTCATCTGGATGTCATGAGAGCAAGCAAATGTATAATCCTGTCATATAGCATTGGCCCTTGGTGTTCTACTCTTTAAATGACCACAATAAATCCCATGATTTGCTTGCACTCACATAACCAAGATAAACAGATTATTCTGCTGCAGTAACCTACCCTGTTCATTAGCTCTCTCTCCAAATGTTTCCACCATTGGAAATGATGGAAATACAGCAATTCTCAATACTTTTGTTTCTGGTCACTGATACAAAGTATTAAATAGATTAGAACAATGAAAAAAAATCCCTGCAAGACTGAGCGCAAACCTCACACATTCAGTGATAACTCTGTGTTTACATGTGAGGACCTGTAAGATAATGTCTTTCATAGTGTACCACGTTAATTCTGAATAACTATTTTTTGAACCAAAATGATGTATATAACTATATACATGTCATATATACATGTCCGTAAGACATGTAATGTCTACAGAAACCGAGGTACCTTGCATCAACACAATTCCATTTTGCAACCAAAGTAGTAATCTCACACAAAAGAAAGTTATTTTGACAGGATCTACTTTCCATATGCATATGTTGATTGGCATCCATTCTATTTTCCTCCTTTAATTCTTTGGTAACAGAGTCCCATATCAGTCACTCTATTATTTTGCCTGGGATTGATGTCATGCTGACAGCCCTATAATTATGTGGGTTGGCTCATTTAGTCTTCTTAAGCATTGGCATGGTATTATCTTTCTTCCAGTCCTCTGGAATGTCCTTAGTGTTCATAGGGTTATTGAAAATCAACATCCTGGTACACACCCGTTGAATACATGCAGGTTTACTACTCAGCAGTAATTGACTTCTGTAATTTGTCTTACAGAAGTTTCCAGCTGATGAGAATCTTGGGCAACTTTATGTGACTGCACATTTTTGCCTAAGTTGCAGTTTCTGAATAAGAACTTTAACAGTGTCATCACTGAAGTGAGAACAAAACTTCAACTTTTTTCCTGTATACCTTTATGCAAAAAGATTCCACATGGTTCTACCTTAAAGCATGCAGGACATGTTTTCATGTATATATGCTTGTATATGTGTGTATGTGTGTGTTTATATATACGTAAAATCACATATCAAGTTCAAACGAATAACTGAATTACATGAAAAATTATTTGTGGTCAGGATAATATTGGCCGTGTCTATGCTAACAAGTGATTTAGTGCAATAGGAAGAGTCAGCAGATCAAAGCAGTTGCTGCTGCGGCTCCTACATCTAAATGGTATTTCAGTCAGGGTCTTACTCTGTGCTCAATTTAGTTTGGTCCTCTGCACTGAGTGTACTCACCATGTAAGTGGTTCTCGGCTGTCTGAAGGACAAGTCACAGATATGGATGTTTATGCCTTTACTGGGGACTGGAGTTGCATTTGGTGTGCATCAAGAGCAGAACTCTTTTCCTCTGAAAAAAATCCAGTGAAACTGCTCAGCAAATGCTTTGGCTGGGGAATTTGCTTCCAAGCTGCAGTGCTGTTCTCAACCAAAATGCAAATGTACACACAATCATTGACAATATTTTGCCGTATTGAAAGCATTTATTACAGAATATTTCAGTTAGTTTGTTTCTTATATTTTAATTGACACTTTAGAATCTTTTTTTCACTAAAGAAGTATATGATGTTGCATCAAAGATGAGAATTAGATCTACCATGTATCTATCTCTATTATTAATTTATCGACGAAAAGAAAAAGAGAAATTCAATTTCTCACAGTTTAGCAAACATTATTAGCTATTTGTTACATCTACTCAACCTAAAACCAGGTTGAATCTAAAACAGATGTCACAAATGAGCTACTGAGAAGAGGGTGCTCAGGGAGATTTAATTCTACCCATGTCAAGCATTTAGATCAATGTATGGCTGTACGGGTTATTATTCTAACTACACTCTATATTGCACAGATTAATTATCACTTCAGTAGTTGAAAAAAGCATTTGATTCCTTCATTTGCTCAGTCCTAAAATTAAAAACTGCAATGTTACATATGTCTTGGGCAGAAAGTGGATGTCATGAAGAAGTTATAGCTGATAAAACATATGATCACCTTTTTCTGAATATCGCAGAGCAGTATGAACAACTTCCTTCATGTGGCACTATTTCCTTGCTGTATATCAGATCTGACAGAATGGCTTGATACAGGTTCCACGCACATAACAGAGATATGACTAGCCTGTCTAGGGGCTGCTGCTCTGACTCTGTGACCATGACATAATACCACATTTCTATTTGCTATGTACTGCAAAGCTTACTCAGCTTGTAATAACCTGTAGTTTCTAAGGGTTTGAGTATGGCCTCCTATTACTTCAGCCACTGCAATGTATAACACTTTTCAGTTACTGCCCTGATGATAATCTAAAATTTTTTTTGTTAAGATTTTTGCTAACATTGGTTCAAATCCTGTTGGTTCTAAAATTTGTTTGTGCTAAGAAACCTGTTTTCAGTTTCTGGTCTACATTAATTCATGGCCAGTGCATAGCCTTTGGTTATTGTACAAGCATTGTTTTTTGGCATTATTTGTTTCCCCCCCCCCCCCTAATATTTTTCTGCAACGTATTGGAAGATATAAGCAATTATAACCTTACTTAACCTTCTCTTTGCTACATTGAATGAAGAAAGCCTTTCAAGTACTCAGTTGACCAAAAAGCATTTGAGAAACAGGTAAAAATACTTTTTCATACATTCTTAAGAAGCTCTCATTCTTTGTTCCAAAGCTCAATAACTTAAAAGAAAAAAAAAAGTTTTAAATCGGGAATTATTATAATAATTTTTAAATTATTTGAATATGCTTTAGACATATTTAACATATAATATCTTTTCTCTGAAGACCTCCAAGGAATTAAAAATTCACTAATTAAGTACTGTAACATCCTTGAGAGGCATATACCATAATTATCTCCATTTTACAGATGGAGTAAGTGAAGCACACGGAAGCTAAGTGATTTGTCCAAAAACTAACACATTCCACTGGAGTGTAGCCAGGAGAGATACCCATGGTTTCTAATTTCCAGTGAAACAATAGATTATGCTACACACACCAGCCCCCAAAAGCAGTATGTTACTGTTTCTTCACGAGAATTTGTTGGCTTCCTTTTTGAAAATGAGATGCAAAACTTTGCCTTAGTTCAGATAGTCTAGTAGCTGCCAAGCAGTCTAAAAAATGTATTAGCATACAAATAATTGTAAAGGGTTGTACTCAATGAAATACTGAGTTGGAAATGATACCCAAACACTCTTGCTCAATGACAGCCTTCAGTCTTGTACCTTCTTTCCTAACTGCATATCTGATCATCCAAAATTCAGGCATCTCCCCTCATATGACAAAATCATGTCTGATTGGGTCATAGAAGACTGCATGTGCATCAGGTCATATCACTGTAGGATGCTAGCATGTCCCTTTGACTAATAAAACATGCATCCATTATAATGGTAGGTAATATCTTCATTTTGGACAGCCTCCTGGCATAGGTCCAATCATATGAGAGGGCAGAGACTATAATCCCTGATTATCTCCATGAAAAGCTGCGTGGCTTTCTCTAGGCAAAATTGTTGTTGCTTTCTAGTAGCTGTTTATAAGGTTCTGGAAGCCTTCTGAGAAATGTCTGTATTCTCTTTGATATAGCATACTTTATCGAACATAAAATTAAGTTTTGAGAGCCAGCACTGAAATTTAGGAACCTTGCCGTTTCCCATCCTCTCTTTCCTGTATCTCCTAATTACTACTGGGTGATTCTCCTCTCTTGCATATTCTTTTTCTGACCCCTGACTTCTTTGTTACTGTAGGATACAGCCCCAAAAGGAGAGTAACACATCTGTCTCCATCTTCGCTAATTAATGTGCACCCTAGAAGGAGCTAAAAGACACCTTCCAGAGAAGCACGATATGAAAGAGTTGGTTTGTACCACTTAGGCAGAGTAGGACGTTGATTCTGGTCTTCCTTGACAAATTCTAACTAACTACTAGACTACACCATAAAAGATGGCAAGTGCAACTACTGTGACCTCTTCCATTCTCTGAGTGAGGCAGAAATGAGTTGCCATGTTCATTTCTTCTGAAATGGAGTGGGCCGTGGGCCTAAGAGTCCTAGTGGGTTTGCTCAAGTTACGATTTAACTTCCTAAGTAGCTCTGGATAGTGCCCTTCTCAACATTTTGGCTGCTTTGGATACAGTCTCAGATGCTACCTCCCTTATAGCATGTTTCAGATTAAGTAATGGGTCCAATGTGTTAAAATTTGCCAAAAAGATGAAAATAGCAGAAATGTATAGCTCTTACAACTTCCCTGCCTTCCAGAAGTTGGTGACTATAAAACACCTGAGTTGATTATTTTACTAATTCATGTTTCATGCAACTCCTGCTTAGACTAAAAGGAATTGCACATGCTTATTCAGAGGAGAAGAATATCATAAATCTGAGAAAAAAGTGTTTATCATTACAAAAGTTAATGTTATTAAAGTTCATAAAGCTAGTTTTGCTGCTTGAGTGACAGATACAGAGATTAAAATTCACTCTCAGAATTTCAACCTTACAGAACTTCTGCTGTCTTAGAAAGCGTACAATATCCTCTTGCCATGACCTATTATTTGAAAAAACGTGGAGAAACATAGTATTGAATACATACGTGTTTTGAATATTAGGTAATCACAACTTATTATAAAAATAATATATAGGTTTATTTTCAACATTAGGAGTTACATCTTAGAATAATTTTTACAGAGTAAACATCTGGTTTACATATAGAATTATTCTGACATCTGTTATTATCCAAATACATTTAAAAGTTTGAACTAAATAAATATACTAAGAAATGTGATCCAAAATTAACATTAATTTTAAGAATGTCTGTGGAGCTTTTTCCCATTCTTAAATATTATGCATCGATTATCATGGGATAGACAGTGAATAAATATGACAGCATAAAAAAAAAATAATCATAAGCCTTGTATTTAAAATGAATATACACATACAGCCAGTAAAATTTGCCAGTGATGCATGAAAAAAACTTATATGTTAAACTCTTTACATCTACTTTTATGTTACTATATATTCATTAATTAAAGAGCAAGAGCAAAAAATGTATAAAGTTGATGAAAGGTTTACAGACCTAGTGACCTATCCCAACCCCAAGGATTAATATGGAAACTGTGTGTGACTGCAAATTATTACACCAACCTTATTAGGATAATGATTTCTCACCTTCCATGGTGCTGCATTGTTATCCATAAGCTCCCAAAGGTCCTTAAGCTTGTTAATAACCATTATAGATGTACAATGAAGTGAATCAAGACTCAAATGAACTCACCTGAGCCTAAGTAGATTAACCCTGTTCAAGTCTGATGATGTCCATATAAATTCATCTGGATCTCCTTCCATCAACAAATAGAAAAGTGCAATAAAGCGATAAGACAATGGTATATTTTACATGTTCTTTTAAAAAAAAAACCTGCAGGAAATTATTCAGGACACAAATTCAGGAATCACTATTTAAACTGCAAAGAGGGTCACTTTTTCCTACTGGGGACATACCTGGGCTCCTGGGATTATATTTCATACGTGTTCAGCACTTAGCATTTGTGAGTCCTGCTCACAGGCTGAGGGCACTGTGACTCGTAAGCTGACTGCAGAAATGTGAATTAAACAAAGCTGGACATCTTCTGCATTAGATTATTAGCTAGTCTCTGAGAAAGTCATTGAAAAGATGATGCGTGCAAAAATGAAGAAACATTCACATTCAAAATAAAGATGCAGGTAGCAATTTCTGAAACTTTTAGACAATTTGTATTTCTGAAGAAAGAAAACAAACCTTGAATTTGTTGTCTTTTAGAGGGAAATCAAAACATATTTATAAAATAGTCTGCTAGGATTCAGAGACAATACTTAAATCAAGAAGATAAAATGTACTTATACATACCATCAGTGGGGTTTCCCATACAGCCCAATATCTTATTTTTACAAATATTTACAAATATTTAAGTCACATATAATATATGTCAGATTTATAATTATTATATGTTGTTACAGAATGTGAAAGAGGTGGAGTTTATTGGGAAATTTAAAAGTGGAAATGGTGTTTGAATGTTTGAAATGGATGATGAAGAAAGAGTGAGCTTATGATGATGCTTAGATGAAGAGTGGAAAGAGAAGACAGAATTAAATTACAGAGTCCTGACCATGATGACATCTGAATTTGATGTGGAAAGACATGACAGGTGGAGTTTGCAAACTGTAATGTGAGTACCAGAAGAGAGAGATAAGTATGGAAGTAATACTTCAGCTGGGAATGATCATTTAGACCTGAAAACAGCAGATCAGTAATTAAGCAGGAAACCACTCTCTATGACAGCTCAGGCAGCAGCAGCAAAGAAGCGATATTTTAGTGTTATTATTCAAAAATAAATAAGATTCATTACCTGGATATAATCTGTATGTTGTATGTGAAGAAGAGAGATATCATACAAGGACAGGGAAGGGAAATCTGGTCCTAGAAGGAAGGCATGGTAGATTCATCTGTTGTGGTGGACAGAGAACACCAGGGTGATCTGGAATAAAAGAGAAGACATGAATTTGCTATGCTGTTGTCAAAACCAGAACATTCAGTGAAAGAAGAAGGAGGGGAATAAGAAGAACCATTTCAGTTATGGGACTGAATACACAGCAAATGATAATAAAATTAATATAGAAGTGTTGTTAGAGACCAGATGTAAGGAATGAAAAGGAAAAGCCTCAAAAAGAGGACTACAAAGGGACCTCTGAAGAAATGTGTTATATGAAGCATCTCATATTGGATGATTGGCATCATATCTGTGTGGAGGAAGAGATAGGCAGACAACCATTTTCTTAAATAGGAAAAATCTAGCATGAAAAAATATTGTCCATGATGGACTAAACAGAGATTTATGTTATGCTCTGTCTCTTGTGCTCTTCCCCATTTATACAGGCTGTGGAAGAAAGACAGTTCTGGAGTGACAGCTTACCAAGAACACAAACACTCTGCTTTCCATTAAGAGTTGAAGTCAGTACAACAGCAGAAGGAAAATATTTAGATGCAAAGGCATCCCTTGATACAAGTGATTCAGCAGGCTCTGCTTTAGAAGCTGCTCAGTTTCACTCCTTGTAGTTCAGTTGTTGATTCTGGCTCATCTCCCCATTTTTCCTCCTGCTGCACCTCTGTCTTCTTATTCTCATCCAATATACTTATTAAGTTGATGAATTAACAACTTTTTGCTTTTGTTTCTATGCAACATCCTTATCCTTTACACCACCGCCTGTTTTGTCTATGTAGATCATAAACTATCTAGAGTATTTTAACCAACCTCACAGAAACATATAGAAGTTTGGAGAATAAACTAAATCAGAAAATTATACTTTTGCCTGTAATTACCTAATTTATGCTTCCCTTAATCCTGGTACCTTTTCAAGAACAGCTAAAAAATAGAAGATGGCAATGCCAACTTTTCAGATGATTTTCAGACATTCGTGGGAAAGCAATTAAAAATAAGGTCATGGAGCATAAGATCATGAAGCTGAGAACCAAGACCATGCAAAAGCAAACTATTTCCAGAGAAAAAAAAATACCTCTACTGTTAATTTTATAGAAGGGAAAACACGGGTGTTTTGTTTGTTTGTTTTTTCATTTTGCTTTTTTTTTTGTTTTAGCTCATCTGTCTCAAACAAGGTTACAATATTTTCTGATTACTTAGAATAAAACCTGACAGAACTGGAGTTCCACTTTCCTGTGTTCAACCGTTGTTTTTCCCCACTGAGCAGCAAGAGTTCAGACAGATGTATGTAATAAATTCAGAAATGTTGATCTGCACTGCAGATGAAAGGCTGAATAACAGTATAGTCATAAAACTGAAACTTTTCATACCATGCAAGCAGCCTGTACTATATTTTACTCCACACTTCAAGATATATCACAATGACAGATTTTCTAATGTCAGGATATTGTATCAAAAGAATTCAAAGAAGTTTCTCAGCAGCTGCTGTTAGAATACTTGCAATTGACTTATAAAGCTGTCTGAATCATAGTAGTTTTCCCTTTTTCTTATACTTTTGGAGTACTTTTTTGTTAGTGAAAAATCAGATTCAGAACAATCTAACTAATATATTCAACCATTCTAGACTGCTAAAGATAATATTCGTAGCAAGAAACTGAACTGGAAAGTTTATAGTAACAGGAAAAGTATGTAAACAGAACTTCGAGAAGATAAGTGATTTTTATTCAGACTATCCAAAACACTTTATTTTTTTACTTTATAAACATGTACTTAACTCAAAGTCCTAAAAAAAAGGTGGCTTGACAGTTCTGACCAAGGTCGTAATCAACATCTGAACCTGTCAAAGCAGATTCCAGCAAAGCCAGGAAAAAATACTGACACTCCTGAGGCTCCCAGTTCTCCCCTTTTACTCAGTTTTCCTGTTTCAGATCTCTTTGCTTTATGAAACAGTACATTTTCCATCCTTTCTATGGCAACTTTCACATTCTTCTTAAAAGTTTAAATGGACAATAAGAATATTTTCCTCAACTTCTCGATGAGCATTGCAAAGCACCAAAAGGTATACAGTCAGAAACTTTTCGAATTAGCAAAGCAAAATGAGGCAATAAAGGGCAACAACAGTATTCAGAGAAAAAAAAAAATCCCATTGTAAGCCATTTTGGAACAAACTTATGCACTCCAAATTTCAGGAGACGTCCTTAACTGTGGAACATAATGTAGCAGATTTGTCCCAAACTTCGGTGCATGCTTGTGGGTCATTAGTACAGCAGTACCAGTTTAATTTCCCCAGGCCTGTACTAAGGTTCTACATGGCAGTAAAATTGAATAAGATTAATTAGTAGGAAGCCCTTTGCTGCTTAAAAATTAGGCCATTGGGTTATCATTTATTGTTTGTGATGGAAATCCAATATAATTTTTTCTTGCAATAAATACATGCAAACTTGCCTTTAAAAAAGTTTAGTAGTATTCAGATTGCTAGAATGGAATTACTGACAAACAACTTCTTAATTCCTTCTTCACAGGTAGCTTATGTTATGGCTGCTCTGTATGCAGGAGGTTGTAAAGTCAACATCCATGGAAAATTTTTGAGGTACTTTTAGCAAATGTACTATCAAGCTTTATCAGTCACAGCAGGCAGATACAATTGTAAACATGTTTAGTTTGGAAAAGAAACAGCTTGGCTAATGATAGAGATAAATATTGGTTTGCATTTTTACCATTTACTTTGTACTAGTAGATTGTTTCATTTCATAAGCATATAAGCAATCATGGTAAAGTTATGGCAGGACTACGGTATACTGGCATATTTATTCCTTGAAGTTCCCCAATCAAAGACAAAACTCAGTTGTTTGCTTTGATATTTATTTAATGATGTGAGCCCTGACTGGACTTGAGTCAACCTCAAGTATTTCATAGAGCAGTGAGTTTCTTTTGAAATGGAGCAATGTAAACACACTTTCAGGTGTTGTATAAATAGCAAAACTGTAGCGCATAATATTTCTTTAAATTACCACAGTGTTAATAATTGATGGGGGAGGGGGTCATACATAGGTTACCTGGCATAACAACAAAGCTATTTCTCAATATGTAGGAAAATGCATAACACAAGTTACAAATGTGCAAAATATATGATAGAATAATCAAGCATATTTAGAACTGTCCCTGGATATCTGAAAAAGACTTACAAAATGCTTCAGTGATATATTGATACACATTGTTTTTCCCAAAGTGACTTTTTTATCTTACTAGCCATATTATCATTACAGTAACTATCTTATGTATTATAGTCAACCATTGTGAGAGATCTCAGATGCTTCATGCACTCACTGCGAGTATTTTGATATGGGTGTTCTTGCTGCCTGTTCCTTAGCATTTGCAATTTCTGTCTTCTTCCTAAAGTGAATCAAGATCAGTCAAGTCAATCAAGGGTAAAAGATGGAAAAATATGTTAGTAAGCAATGAGTGATGAAAAAAACCAATTAACAGACAAGTGACACTTGGTGTTGCTGTATAGGTACAGTTTAGTCGTGATATTTTCATTTCTGTATTCTCTATAGGAAACATTGGCTACTGTCTACTGAAGGCAGTTTAGTCAATATGCTCACTCCCCCCCCCATTTGTTTAATGTTGAGAAGATGCATAAATTGTAACTAGACCCTGAAATTAAGAGTAAAGGACTAATGTGAGTGTTATTTGACAGCATAGTGGTTACTCCAATGTAAAAGTAGTATCAGTCAAACTGGGACAGTTCAAAAGTGCTTGGGAACTCATTTTGGAGCCAGTTTTCAGAAGCGAGGAGGCACAGAAATTCCTCTCTTAATATAAGACTAGAACTGTGGACATCAAATGGGACAAGAAAGATAAATTCCAACAGAAAAACACTTTTCAGATATTATTAGAAGATCCAGGGTGATAAATTCTCTCTCTGCCTCTTCACCCAGCCCACAGAAATGTCTTTCCTCACCCAAAATGCTCCTACCTATTTACCTAGGCCCCATGCTGTTCTGGCTCTTGAAGGGGTCACCCCTTTCCTCTCACCCATTTTACCAGCACAGCTCATTACCTTCCTCCTCAGCCTGGTGAGATAGCATTTGAGTTCATGTCATGCTCAAAAGTCACTTCTCAAAAAGTTGTCTCAAAAGTCTTTCCCAGATGCCAGGGCCAGCCCCTTGGCTGCCCAGAAAGAGAGAAGTGAGCAATGCTTGGCTCCATTTTAGGAGCCAGGAAAGCAGGAAGAGATGGAAATTAAAATAGCTGTAGAGATTGCCATGAAGCTCCCTGTGAAGAACCAAAGTGCAAGGGCGGGTAAGGAGCTACTGGAATTAGGACACAGTCCTTCAGGGAATACTGAATCAAAGTCAGATAAAAGGGAAGCAGAGGAGCTCCAGATCAGAAGACCTGCAATGCCAGACAACTGCACTGCCTACATAGAAGTCTGACCTGAGTGGTCCAAGTAGGAAGCCTACTCTTGGCTTACCTCATTTTTGGGTTAGATATGTAGCACAAGAACATGCTCTCCAGGCCACAGTGAAGGGAATAGGTAGGGAACACGGGATAATTGCAGGGGCAGGCCACAGAGCTTGCTCCCAGGCTATACCCAGGTTCTTCCCCGCTAGACCCACCCTACTCTTCAAGACAAAGTGACTATTTTATGTGGGTTTCTCCAAGCTTTAGGCAACATTTCTCCTAGAAAGGAGAAACATTTTTTGGCTTGTGCTTTTTTGATTTTTCTTTTCTCATTGCTCTTCTGACTCAGCTTCTAACATCCATTCCTCAATAGGAGGGAATTACTCTTTCCACCTTACAAGATACATCCCACCAAACGCTTGCAGAGACAAGAAGTGACTGCTTTTGCTATCCATCTGTTGAATGCTATTTCAACCCAGAGGTGGCACACTTCCTGTATCATCTCCTCAAAACCTTTATTGCTACACCTGACTCTTCTGCCTATCTTTTTCGTCACTACCACTAACACTAAGGCTATACATGGCAGTACTACAAAAATAGAATAATTCAATGAGTGTGGGTACAGAAAGCATCTCCCATAGTTATGAAGGTTCTATTTAGGCAATAGTCTTCAAGGGTTTTTTGAAAAACAAGTTGCTAGTAAACATAAAACTTTCTTAATGCTTTGTATATCTAAAAGATTCTGTCTATTATTCCTGAATCTGAGAATAATGCTTTTTTTTTACTTTCAGACTACAAGTTTTTCTGTCTTCTTCTACCTAAATCCCTAGTTTGATCAGTGTGTCCAGTTTAGATCAGTGCAAGCCACGATCAAAAGTAAACCACTCCATCTTTAAGAACTTTCACCCTACTAAACACATCTGATCTAACACTGGAGACAATTTAAAGTAAAGTAATACTCTATATCATAAAGGATTATTGACACTGTCTGTCTAAACCAGCCTTGCATTTGTGGCCTGCTCATCAGGATTAGCACATTTGACAATGACAATGAAACTAGATCCACATGAATAAAACTGTCTGTGGGTCCTAAACTGCAGAATATCCAAAGAGAGACTGGACTTCTACACTATCCAAGTGAAATGCAACAACAAAGTTCAATCTACACATTTTACAAAACCATTAGAAGAGCTTGATGTCCATAAAGTTGAGATGAACTTAATATTTTTTTAAGTCATTACATCTTCTACTTTCAGTATTTTAGCTAATAAGTGGCCTGACATTTTATAAGGTTTTATAAAGAAATATATACAATACACATGCACTTCTACAGGCAGAAGAGCAAATCATTGACCACAAATAAAATGCATTCACTTTCAGGAATACTCCACTACAGCTACCAGCACTAGTGTTAGGTGTCAGGCAGAAGTCCAACTGGCATATCAATTGTGTATCCACCAGAGGTGGATGGCATGCAATACCTTAAAATTTTTACAATCACTACCATGCCATAGCCTTGACAGATAAGGACTTGTGCTTGATGTCAGCTGTTCTCTGACTGCCAGCTCCATGGCAGATTTTACTAGGAATGACTTTCATCTGCACTGACAATCAAAATATAGTGAACAATGTTGTTGCACTTCTGAGATGAGAGTGAAAGGGCTATGTATGAAGTGCCTGTCAGAAACAGCAGAATATGAATACACATTACTTAATGTCACTTACAAATATAAAACACTTAGGAAAGACTAGAAAGATAACTTTATCAGTAAAAGCGAGGGGGTAAGCTTCACAAAGTAATTTAATAATTTTTAACAGAAAAAAGTCAGCAAACAGCACAGGGTAGGGGTCAACTTGAGTAATCCTAATGAACAAGCACTGATTTCTGCCCTTGGAATCAATAACAAAATTATACCATGGCATCCCAAATACATGCTTCTCGGACCTGCTAACTTGACCTCTTGACAAGTGAGGTTTCTAGATAGGGATCTATACTCATCCAAAATCTTTTGATAGCACAGTCAGTTAACTAATTCATCCAAAGATGCCTGAATTCCATACACTTTCTTCAGTATATTCCTTAAACAATGTGAATTCCACAAAAATGAAAACTCTACCTTTCTGACAGTAAAGATAACAAAATCAGTTTTTGAAATTTTAGAAGATATTAGAATATCCAGGCTTAATTTAGCTCCTTGATGCACCAAGAAAATACTAATATGTAATGATATGACCTTAGACTGAATATAGACTAAAGAAATACCTTCCAGAAAACTTCATTTCTGTATCCACACTTTAAAAGACTGTTGAAAACCCAAAGAGGATTAAGAACAGACATACAGGAATGCTTCCAGTTCTAGAAAACATAATGGAGACCAAAAGAAATATTCAGCTCTACTTAGCTACAGGGGACTAACAGTCACAGTATAAAATATACAAAACCATTTCTGTCTGTATTAATGGACCTAAATGGTGAAGAGATGACTGATGAGCATGTCGGAAGAGAAAGAAGAGCCTATGGTCATCATTAAATAGTGATCTTCAACATTCCTCGCTTTCTTCTGTCCTTCATTCACCTGCCCATTTCTTGTATTGCAAGGTCTGCTCTACAATTGCCAGCCATGGCTTATTCTTGCACTCTTTTACTCTGATGGCACTCCTGCCATTAGTGAATGTCTCTACGAAATATCTAAATTCATGTTCTTCTTCAGTTCTGGCATTTATCTAATGAGCAGGTCTATGTCCAGGCTAAATAAATCTGCTTTTCTTCCTAGTGGAGCTCATGTTCTCTGTCCATGTCATCATTTCTGACATTTGTCTTATTCTTGAAACCCCTGTTTGTTTCAGCACACAGGAGCTCACCAATTTGTTTTAAGTAACGACTGACAAAACCCAAGACCAAACCCATCCTACATTCTCACTAGTGAACCATTTGCTTATCCTTCCTAAGTTCATTCTTATGCATTGTTTTTCTACACTTCTAACTTTCCTGTGGCTCCTTCTCCTTGTAATATAAGGATAGCTTTCTGTCTTCTATCTCACAAAAAAATGCTTTTGATCTGTTTGCCTGCCTAGTCCATCTGTCTTGTACCTCTGAGCTAAATAAAGTTCTATACTATATTCAAATTAAAATGCATTTCCAGCCTAGATCCTCTCAAACAAGTTCCTGTACATTGCAATAAATCAAAACCACTCTCATCCAAATACCTAATGGCATCTTCCTAGGTAAATCTTAAAACTAGTATTCGCTCTCCTCCTTGTTGTCTCAGCTACCCATCTTTTCAGAAAACTCCTATTGTCTTATGACTATCTTCCATGATTTTTTTCAGGTTCTTTTTTTAATCTCTGCAATTGCTCTGTCAGTGTGTCCTTCCTCAAACTATTTGTTAAATGTGATACTCACAAAAACATCCCAATAAATTGACATCTGAACCAATATCATTCATTGTTTCTTTAAAATCTCATTTGCTGTTTCTTTTTATACCTGGTTTGTAAGCTCTGCATTTTATGAGTATAGTATCCAGCACAATGATGAACATCTGAGTCACAAAGGTGAAAATAAGCCAGGTAAGCAGGTGAACTGTCGTGTGTCAATAAGTTGAATAAGGAAAGATGAGTGTACATGAGTGTTTAAATCCCGGGTTCATCAGAGATTAAGTGTTCTGAGGAAAGCACATGATCAGATGCTAGGTAGAGATGTGAACAGGCTAAAAATCATAACAGTAATTATTACTACTTTTTTTTTTTTGTTGTTAATGAATGTCAAGAGAAAAGAAATTAAACTTGCTTCCACAGGAAATTCTAAAACCTCTCATAAAGAAATAATTCTCAACTTCATATCTTCATGTGAATAAAACCGCTCGATTCAGATTGCCCAAACCACTTTAAAAAGTAGATCAAATCACAACCGTTCCAAAGTTCAAATAATGAGTTTGCATCCGTGATTTCAGTTTCTGATGGATGATCCAGACTACAGCCAATGGACACAGCATAAAACAAAGTAACCACAAAATCATATCTGGATTTGGACCTTAGACTTATATCCAGTCTTAAGCTATAACAAATTCAGAAAGAAAATCAACTGTATTTTGATAAACCCATTTTGCTATTCTAAAAGACTCACTGTGTAAGTGAAGTATTTCTTATTTTACTAACATAAGCAAAACAATCAAATTAAAAAAATCTGTTATGAATTCAAGTTTTGCTGTATTTTTTAATATTTGGCACGTTCTCTCTAAATACATGTCAGTAAATGAGATTTTTTTTTAAAATGAAGTATTCTTAAGTAGTATTTTTTACACCAGATTAAGTCATGTATTGAAAGAACTATGCTCCTATACTCAGGTGTTGTTTTTTTTTTTTTCTTTTTCCTCTAGCTTTATGTAGAATCTCAAAGTTCTTCACAGTATCTTATTCTCGCGAGATTTCACTGCTTCTACTTCTCTGCAATGTAATAAATGTGAAAGTTGACCCCACAGGTCTTAAATAGGTGCCCTTTGCTTTTATGCTAGTCATGAAAATCACAATTGCTGTAATAATTTGCTCCTAGCAGTAGTCTAGCAGCTGTCTAAATTTACAAGGTCAGTTCTAGCACAACCTAAGCCAAACTTTTTAGAGACCTCAGGGTCAGGTTTCAAATAACTGCACATTCCTACTTTAACCAAAAGCAATCCCTGAGACTCAGCACACTTTAAAGATGAATGTTCATCTCTTCTCACATTTGAAACTTCAAAGGCCCAATTACTACTGGGCTGACATGGGCTGTTTCATGATACTTCCTGTGCAAAGTGCTACCTCTCTGCACTCTGTGTTTCTGATGCTTCTGTTATCGCTGGTCAGTTTCTCTTTGGCAACACAAAATTCAATACCAGGTTTCCTCTCACTTCTTCCTTACACTTGTTAAAAGCAATTACTGTTAGCATCCATATTTGAACTTTGAGTTTTGTTTCCAGGATTGTTTATATTCTTTATGGTGGCTACATTAATCACCAGCTATTGGCTTATCTTACAGTCAAAACTATTGGAAACACCTGGCTGAAAGAAAAAAACAAAAGCAATGCTACCAAAAATATCAGGATTAAGCTCAATTCAATACCACTATAACACTGTCTGTATGCAATTTTCTTTCAGGGAAAAACATTGACAAAAGTAATCAATTGACTAAAAGATAATGTTCATCTCGGTAACAGCAAAGCTCCTCAATGTATATTTGTGTATTTTTGTTATTGGGAGAGTTTTAGTTGTTATTTTCATTTCCATTCAATGATTTAAAGGCTTTTTAAAATGGAAAAACTCAAGTGCAAAAATTTGTATCAGGCACAGAGGCAAATCATACAGTTTTTGCTCACAACTTTCCTTCCTGAAGTGGGTAATTTGGACAATATGGACTTATCTTTCTGGTGTCAAATCAAAACTTTATTATCCTTCATTTAGTGCCAATATTTGATTTTTTTTAAATGATCCTGCATGATACATGATGCACAAAAGACCTTGGTTAATTCATTAAAACTCTTAGTCAATATCTGACAGAAAAGGAGAATATTCACAGCATGGTCAGTTCTTATAAAGAACCATGAATTCATAGGACAGATGGGACAGATTGGGAGTGGATAGGGTGGAAAGGATAAGATTTCTTGCATAAAATAGTTACAATTTCTTTTCATTTTTATTTCAGTGCAATGTCATTTAATAAAATCAGGTATAATAATGTAGTTCGTTCACTTAAGAAATAATCAACTATGACTTCTGAACTGTGTTTTAAAAAATGTGAAGACTTATACTGTATTTAAGAAGCTTAAATCTAATTCAACTGCAAAAAATTTGAAAGTTTAGTTGTGTCTTGATATTAACCTGCAATTTTGAAATTGTTTGTCCTTTATAATAGAAAAAATTAGTGAAATCATTCCCAGTAATTTAATACCCTTAAATGGTTTATACTAAAATGGTTTGCTCTCCTTTCAGGGATTTACCTTAATGATATCATTCCAAAGGAGTCTGGTTTAGATCAAACTGGGTTAAAGATCATGACTGTCAAAAGATGATGTCACTTACATTCCATTACTAATAAAACCAGGGGTCATTTTAAGTACAGAAACAGATTGATATTCATGCTTTCTTTACCCCTAATAACTTTGGTCATACATTAACAAGTCATACATTACCAAGGTAAAATTTAGCCCATTGCAGCATAGTTCAACAGCATAGTATATCAACATCATATTTACAGTTGTTTAGCATCATTACTTCTAAAGTAGACTGCAAGAAACATCCAAAATAAATTTCAATAAATGGAATCACCTTGTCTAGCAGATCCTAATTTCTACATTTTACAAAAATTAAGGATGGAGATGCAAAAATCACATTTATTCTATCAATCCATACAGATGTAAATACAAACATACCCAGTACAGCCAGTACTCAGTACAATGACTATGAAATGCAAAGTTAGAATAAGCTAAGATAAGCTTGGAAGGCTAAAAATTGATAACACATTTAGAATAGTTCAACAGTGATTCTTCCCTTGCCTTATCTACTTATTATTTTGTAGCTCTCTCTGCTGTGTCTGGCATTTTCCAGAACTATCCAACTTTTGCTTATGCCTGGAAAACATTATATATATAACAAAAATCAAAATAAAGCAAGAATAGCAAAATAAAGCAAGATTATCCACCTGCAATGAAGGATTGCAACTACCATTTTAAGTGAGAAACAATAGAAGTCCAATTAAACAAAGGAATATTTGCCACCATGGGATACCCAAGTTGCATGAAAAGGTAACTTGCAGTGAAATCTCTAAGAAGGAAAACAAAATAAAACCCTATGATTTTCATTGTAGGCTTAGGTCTTGCCATCAACAATCTAACGTGCAAAACAAAAACAGGTACAGAAGACCGAGCACTTGATGAGCGTTAAAATAGGTATATATTTAACTATGATGGAGTTCGGTCTGCATATTTAGGATCCTACTCATCAACTCCTGCTTGCCTGAGTTCATGATTTTCACAATTAAAATCCAGATAAATCTATTGCTAAAAGTTCAGAAAAGATTCAGAACTAATCCATTCCACTAACCAAGATTTCATTTACTTTTGTGCATAGTGGTAAGCTTAGTAGGAACCACTAGATGGTAGTATGACAGACAGTGCACCGACTTCCCTTCCTTGGTGTTTGTGGGTACCTCCTAAAAGATCTGCTGTTTTTAGCTGTGACACAAGTCAGTATGAAATGCTATGGTTCTTCTCTGTATTCATCTGTATTTCCCATTCATTGATACAGTTGCTGCAAACTTAATTTAAATGTTACATATTACCAAAACATTTAATTCAGAAGTATGTTGGAACGTGTTCTTCCACAGCCTGTCCCCAGCTATTCAAACAGTGCTAACAATATTACTCTTTGATTTCTCCTTTTACTCTTTCTTCTACATATTTTTCCGTGCCAAATCTCCTTTGTCTGCCTTATTTTCAAGGTTTCTTTCAAATTAATTTCTGCCGTATATCCTGTAAGATGTAAAAGAATTAAACAAGAAAAAAAACAGATATCCATTTGTGAAAGGTGTACCATCATATTCTGAAACCTGAATCTTTCCCCTATTCTCCTTTTGTTTTTTCTCATCCTTTTGGTATGAAATATCTCAGAAAAAAAAATCTTTTTTTGTTTCTGAGATTTCAGGATGATAACTGAAAAAAAACTAATATTAATAGAAGGATAAGGCTTAGAAACAAAACTTTTCACAAGGGAATGTTCTTCTGCTTAAAATTCAGAAGAGCTATATAAATATATTTAAATGAACATTTTATAATATATATATATCCCCTGTAAAATATTTAACTTGCACTTAAATTAATGTGCCATATGGAGAACTGGACAAAGTTCATCCTAAAATGGATAAACCACCCTTTGGAAAAAATAAACACTGCCAGATAGGTTGAGTCAGCTATACAACCTGTTGAAGCATGTGAATTACCTGTTGAATCAGATATTTAATCTACTAAATCAAAGTTAACACCTACTGAGTCAAGCATAGCACCTAGTAAAAAACTATTAGTACAGATTTATATGTGTTCAAGTGAATTACAGTAAACACATTGCCCAAGAAATACAAATTGGACTCCATTAGCTGTGTTATTTATTGCATTATGTTTACATGGTAACAAATGTTCTGCTATGAGAGAATTTCCCATTCAAATAGCAAGAAGTAAGGTCTTCCTTTGGTGAGCCAGTTTTCTTCGTTAGGTGGCACAGATTCTTGCCAATGAGTTCATAGATATTCTAATGTCTAAGCAGAATTTGTAGGAGTAATCAGGGGGAGGGGTAGTGAGACAACATCTGTGCAGAGTTGCTTTGCTCCCTGCTTCTTTTATTATTCTTTCCCTCATATATCATGCTGCTACACATGTAACTGCAGTGAAAAGTATGTGGGAAGAAGAAAAGGGGCTCTTGTCCAACGCGACTCATGAGAATTTCAATTTGTAAATCCACTGTTTCAGCAGCAGATGGTTGTGCATGCTATGTCTTTTCTCAAATTCTCCAGTCCTTCTACTTGTACAAGCTTGTATATAGGATGTTTTTTTAATATTTTCCTTAGACATTGTTAGAATGAAGCATGCTACATCCATGTTGCCTTTCACCCCTACACAGATTTCTTTGGTGAATATTTGTGCTTTTTCAGACAGACCTTCTTCATCTAGAAACCAGCAGATTTTGCTTTTTAATTCCATTTGTTTCTTAATATTCTGAAGAAGATACTGATTTCCCTTAGCTCTAGTATCAACAGATGTCCATTTTCTTCTTTTTTTCTGCAACTCGTAGCTTCTGATCAGGTTTCAGCATTCATTTTCTTCCATTGGTTTTTTACACAGATATCCGTCATAGGTATACTTTTCCTTCAGGCCTGCCATTTCTTAGGTCATATTGTTGCCTTTGCAAAGCTGTTTCCTTTCTTTTTCATTATGGCTTGATTATGGCTTCGGAGACACAGAACATGTGCCTACATTTGTGTTTTAATTTGTATCAGAAGAGCATTTTTGAATTACCAGTTGTCCCTATTTACTGTACTTTGATTTGCATCATGGAGCTGCCATGGAGCACATGAACTGAAATCCTTTCAGGTGAAACTAAACAAGAAGGAGTATACTCAATGCACGTCAGCTGCAAACAGGCTACCTAGAGCTTATCCCTCCATTAAAATGCATGTTGTGTGGGCATGAACACCAAGTGTTTCATACTACAGATCTTGCTTCTATTGATCCTCACTACTTGCTGCTGTAGACATAACATAGACATAGATAGTCCCAACTACCTTTCACATTTTTCTCTAGCAAATCTAAGACCTAAATTAACACCCACATACCCACACATATACAGAGATGATGATTTATTGTGATTAAGAATACTTATGTTGACTCTGCACAGGAGGAAAATTGTATTATTACTTTTATGTAGACAATAATAAAAAAGCTTTCTTACTCTTTAAAGATCCATGCAAGGCAGGTACAAACTCCTAAAATAATTTCGTAGTGAAATAAGACCTCCCCAAATGAAAATACATACTTAAGATGTATTTGGGTAAAGATACTGTAATATTGAAAGTGAGTCAAAATACAAAAAAAGTCAAGATTTCCTAATTAGATTTTGAATGTATTGAGCAGTAATCTATCTCACTTTCACTGTAGGGAACCTTCCATTCTGATGCAGTACTTAACAGTTACCTCTCAGTAACAGGTATGCAGAAATAAGAAGTATATTATATTCTTCTCATAATTTGGGGGAGGTTGGTTTGCTTTTCTGTTGTTCTTTTCCTCTTTTGTTTTATCATTGCACAAGAAGTACAAGAAAATCTTCTGAATTCTGGATTATGATCAATAACGTAACAGAGTTTCTGTAAAAAGTTTTGTTGATTTAATGACCTAAAATATTTGACTCTCTGGGTTGGTTATCAATAGCTTAACCAATAATACTGGAAACAGAACAATGACTGCTACAGAAAGGTTACGTGTTGTCCAGCAACCATGTTATGTTTCCAGAGGATAAATTTTCATATGGCACGTAACTGTGAAACAGGTTTTACTCATTAATACATGACTTGTTACTGACCTAAAAGAAAATTGATTAGTTATTTGCACTGCACCATGCTTGAGATACTGAGAAACAGCTGCATATGTCTTTTATCTATGGATTTGTCACACAGTATTTTCTGTTCGTATACACAGGATCAAAAAAACATATTTGTTTTACTTAAAGCAAACAATGACATCCATTATGAACCTACTTCAGCTCCTTTGGTATCTTGGAGTAGGCACACACTAAACACAAATTGACATATATGGTACGTCTTTCATAAACGGAAATACATTGTTTATGGTGGCTGGACATTTCTTAAAACCACAAGATAATTACAATAACTTTACAGTGGATACTCAAAGGAAGAGTACTCATTATCTGTTTTATAAAAACCAGCAAACTGATCTAACACCGTGTGATAGTATGGTTCCTAAAAATTGTAATTTTTGGAAGGTTAGGGTAAGTAACTATTATAGTAAAAATGCAAACTGTTCTGCATATTAATGAAAAATTACCTTTTATTGTTGTTAGGTAAAATAGATTTTTCATTCATCTGGTTTTGAATGGTTAGTGTCAAATTATATCATGAGAGAAAACATTGTCTCAATAATAATAATAATAACAATAACAACAACAACATTATATTAATTATTATTAGTAGCAGTAGCAATAAGCATACGAAGACAGACACATAAAAAGTTCTTACTTAAGAACTTAGAATAGAAGTACATGGCAGCACGAGGGAAATTAAATCAAAAGGACTAGTTAGGGAAAAAATGTGAGTTTGTAAGTTAAGAAGGTTGCATATGTTAAAGGATTTTATATGGGGGTGATTTGGCATTGACTAGGGCTCTCCAAAGGGAAAGTGCTGGTTGGATGGAACTAGCTTTCCAGTGCACTTGCTAGCACCTCACTTGCTTCCTTTTTAACTCAGTTACCCTTGTAGCCTAGCTGGATTGATAGAGGTAAATGGTGACTTCAGCATAAGCACAGCTGTAATCACTGTGCTTTCTTTCTCCTCCTTCAGATTTCCAGATTCATCTCACTCTGCCTCTGGAAAAACAAGTAGTTGCCTTTATGAGGTGGCTGACAGAGACACGACCTAGCACCATGCTGCTCCCCATGCTGGCTTCCCTGGAGCATGCCTTGTACTTCACGTACTCTGTCCCTGGGCTCTTCCCAAATCACTCACAAAAATCTGTAAATTCAGGTGTCATACTGTAAAAAACACAGAACCACCCTGAATATGAAGGAGCAGAGAACAAGTCACTACCACCTTCCACCAATTTGATCTCTGTTCTTTTAACGTCCCGCATTTTCTCCAGGTTAGTGCATTTCTTTTCAGGACTTTGGTGCCAAGGCTCTTGGCGCATCCTTCCTGGGATCTGGCTGCCAGGACTGAGGGACAGCTCAGCCCTAGTGCAGCCGTGGGTTGCCCCGTCTCTGCTGATGATGCGCAGAGGCACCTAGGCAGCACCCTGACCTCTGTTTAGGAAAAAATCCTAAACAAATTCGATTAGTTTCAGTTTGGTGGGGAAGTTAGCTTCTAAACAAGAAGAAAAGACAATTTCTGAAATCTCAGAGAGTCTCATGCAATTCAGAGATAAGCTTAACACCTGGGAGAAAAGGTATTTGTTTATTAATTAGAAGCAATGGTGAACAAGTCAAACCCCAACTGTTACACTATCAGGATGACTTTATGGTAGAAGTTTCACTTAATAAATATCTACCACCAATTTTACTTTTTCCCCTAAAAGGCTGTTTTTCTATGGAAACAATGAAGCCAGGCAGCCCTGTTTTATACATATTTATGTAAACATAAGAAAAAAACAGTGAAAAAACAGTATTTTTGCAAATCCAATCTTGAGTCTACTGAAGTACTCTGACGTACAGCAGTGAAAGTGGCACACCTGGTTGAAGCCAAAACAGACTCATTCCAGCACAATTTTATTTGCATGGCCTATAATTACTACAGTTGTTATCACTTGACTATGCAAAGAACTTCTTAAAAGAAAAATAGGATCATGTGCAAACAAGAGTGTGAACATATCTTTTCAGTTATAAAACAATTGAAAGAAATCCCCAATACATAATCTTCTCATTTGGAATATAAGAAAACCTGTGCAAACTTTTAGGAGAGAGTTTTGTTTAAAACATTTTAAAACACTCTAGAATTGAAGAAAAATTTTGCTGTGAATCAAGAGCAGGCTTTAATTGAGATTAAAATTTGAGAAATAAGTTCACAAATTAGTGAAACTTTTAATCTTAAGAACATAGACCTGTGGTTCCTCTTATGCTGCTTACACCTTCTCCACAATCCTTCTCATCATTTTCCTTACAGAATTGTATCCCTAGGCTGGATATTGTACTGGGAATTAAGGCAATGCACAATTTGAAGTCCACCTCAGGTTAATTTCTTGATTTTATTTTTCTTTCTTCCCTCAGAAATTTCTCCTGTAAGAATTGCATTAAAATCCTTCTATTCTTCTTGAGAAGGATGGGGGCAAGGGAAGACATTCAGCAGATGCAGATCTAGGGTACGTAACCAATGGGCCCAGTAATGTCACTAGTGACATAGAAATTAACCAAAATGGAGGAGCCACATGGCAGTGAAACTGTATGCCTGATGCACTTTCAACACACATTCCATTCATTGGGATCAAAGTTAAAAAAAATCAGAACATTTATGAAAAAGACACCCTTAGTGGCTTCCTTCAACATATGAAAGTCAAGGCACCCACAAAGATATCCACCCTTTTCTCTGCAGCTCCTCCTCTAAAAAAAAGACAGACTGTGCACACAAAGGATGCTTTTTCTCTCCGCTTGACAGCCCACTGCATGCAGGCAGATAAAAGCATTTTGGATGCTTGCCAGGAGAGAAACCTTAAAGCAGCTTCATTAGGCAAAAGTAAGATAATCAGAGTAAATATACAATGCTGCCTTTGTTATTTAAGCTGTTTGATTGGCTGTTATGCTATTGGCTGGCCAATTAATACCCTGAGCACAGGGCACTGACAGTTCTGGGCACCTCAGGGTGCACACAGGAGTGTCAGCATCTGATGCGTGGCAGGATTTGCAAAACCGGCTATGCATATTTCCTGCTTGTTCAAAGCTGAGAAGATATCTGCCCAAGAGGTCACTCCAACATGCTAATTATGATTTGTGTATGTTAATTATGTCAATGCATGCAAAAGTCTGCAGCTCAGGAAAAAAAATATTAATTTGTAGTAACAACCTGAGTGCTGGCCCCAGCAGTGCAAAAGGGTAGGTAGCAGAAAGGGCAAGCAGAACAAAAAAGTGTCCAGTGATGCTAATGGAGAGATGTGTGACTCTGCAAGTAAAAGAGAGGTGCTAAAGAAATTCCTTAGAGAATTGCCATGAAACAGTGACTGTGGAACCAGAGAGTTGGATAAATGCTATGAAGCAGAACTGCAAAGGAGATGAACATTAAAACATCCTATGCTACCGTGGGAATACTACAGGGCCTTTGAGCCTATCTCCACAGATGAGTTGAAGATCGGTTCCCACCACTTCTGTCATTAAGATTGCAGGCCATTTGAATGTTATTTCCTCAGAAAGCAAGAAAGAATGTAGTGCATATGAAATGTTTATTAAGTATTTATATTAATAGTTCCCCTTCAGCTAACCACATTCTGCAGGCAACCTCAATCAACATATTCCTTCACATCAAAATCCTCTACCACCCATCATAGAACCCCTCCCACCACGTTCGTGTACAGTGCATGACTGTAATAGTGCCTGTCTTTGTCACCAGCTTTCCCAAAACCAGAGGGAATCTTCCAAATTTGAGGCCATCTTATTATACTTTAAATCAAGTGGATTAAAATACTTAGACTGCTTAAGAGTGCAGGAGAGAAGCTTGGTTCTTGCTGGTCCAGTCACAGGGGGAAAATGTAGGAGGGAAACTCTGAAAGCTAAATTCAGACTGTTAGGTAGGGGCCTAAAGTCCCCGACCTGCATGGTAGCATTCTCTGAAATCCTGCATGGTGTGAAGGGCAGGCAGGGACCCATAATCTCTGTGTATGGCAAAGAAAGAGCCTATATTAGAAAGACTTGGCTGCACCTTCATTGTAACAGAACCAAACTGTCAGCAGTGGAAACTAAAAAAGTCACAGGGGTCTCTAAAGTAGAAGTTTGACTGGCAGCAAATGACAAGCCCTGTGTAAGGCATTTTAGAGACTGAGTAGGAGGATAATTGATGGGCTTGTGTTCCTGGGCTGCTAACTTCTTGTGAGTGGTGAATTAGGATGTGCTCCAAACCGGTAGTTACAAGTGCAGAAGTCACAGTTAAGCCCGTTTCTGTGGCAATGGCCACATCTGGCATGGCTACATCCTAGTAGCCTGTGCCTGCTTTGTCTCTGCAGCTTAGAAGGATGTTGTGGATATAGAGAAAGTGCACATAGAGAAGAAAAACTGAAATGATCAAGGAGATGGAGTAGCTAGTTCATAAGGACAGGTTAACCATCTTTCTGGAGAGAAGGCTAAGGAAAGGATATGACCAGGGCTTATGAATTTTAAGGGGTAGATAAATGGAAATGAAGAGTTGTTGTTTACTAAACGCAGCAATACACAAATGCTGTGGCAGTGAGTAAGGTGGCACCAAGCTAGTAAAAGATGGATTTAAAATAAAATACCAGTTTTACCCGTGGTTGGAGAATATCTGGAATTTGCTGCCCCAGGCAGCTGTGGTAGCAGATAGGTCCAAAGAAAAAAGGACCAAACAAATTAATAAACAACAGGCTCACAGATGAATAAAAAGAACATGTGTTAAGATCTAACTTGCAATGTTCTTAATACAGTAGCTATAGAAGTTGGGGGACTATGTGAGCAATGGCTTGCAAGTTGGCCAGGCTCATGCACTCTGCTTAAATAGCATCCTCTGACCTGCCCCTGACATAACACTGGGCTGGATGGACTGCTGGCCTGTCCTAGGAAGGGCATTTCTCATTAACAGTGGGATCTTAACACTGCAATGTCTGTTGTACTACACCAATGACTGAAACAGACTGTTGAAGCTAATCCTGAGAATACCTGATCATCACTCCAACAGTGTAAACTTGTCTGAAAGCCTTAATGTCTGAAGTTTGGCCTTGGCAGCTGTAAACATTTACCTCAGTTTCTTCACTTTAATCAGCTTGCACCTTGTTCTACCAAGCACATTTCTATAGATATTTACACTATGCAGATAAACTAACTGTCCAGTGAACAAGAATTCAGTTATAATTCCTCAATATGAGGAGTGATGTCATCAAGCATAATGCCAATAAGACAAGAAAGATTAACTCTTTTTGCCTTAAACAAGTGATAGTGTTTATCTAAGACTTAGTTATAGTAGTCAGCTCAATTGTCCAAATGCACTCTAATGTCCCAAAAAGTATGCTAGACATAGTGATGCTATTTCACTATGCTCCCCTATTTCAAAACAGCAACCAAATCTATGCTTATTCTCATTCAGTAAAGCCCAGTTCAAATCAATCTAAATTGCTCAGGTAACTGAATTTTAGAGCATTTGGATTCCAAAGATTTACTATTCACAGCATAAAGAATTATTTCCTTTTATCACTTTTAAATTTGCTAACACTCAGAGTAATTGAGTGTCTTCTTGTTCTTACATTATGAGACTAAATTAAAGGCACCAAACAATCCATCTTCATTAAACAATCCACTAGTCAGTATCTCTCTTCATTCTTTCTTTTTCTAAATTACTTAAGTTAGCTTTTTCACACCAGTTTTCAGGCACTGCTTGCACTGTTAGTTTCTCTATCCTGAATATTTTTTTCCCATTCATCTTTTGATCATTCAAAAGGGAGGTGATCCAAGATGAATGTCTTGTTTTCATGTGGTCGCTGAGTAAGAACTTTACTAATTCAGAACTAAACTAGTCTTTTTTTTATCTATGTTTGCAGGCATGGGGTTTGCATAATTTTCCATGAGAGCTCTTATGGACTACTATGGAGTCACCCAATCTTTGTTTGGATGTGCTGATAACTGAAATTTTTCCTTCCCTTCTTTCTCAGCTTGACCAAATGAACGACAAACAAAATCTTGAGCTCTCCTGGGGAAAGACAGGTTGGTTGTAGAGAGCAATTGGAGGAGCTCAGTATCTTCCAGAGACAGGCAGAAAAGCTTGCTTTCTTCTTTGAGGTGTGTTTTCCCAGAAATTCCAGTAAGTAAAATAGGAGAGGCACTGACTGAAGGGGTAACTGTTCTCGGCACAGTATACTTCTTGGTGAGTCAGCTCCTGATCAGTGATATTTGCTACCTTCATAGTTGGCAAATCAAAGAGAGCAAGAAAATGCATCTAAAAAGGTAGGGAAAGACAGATGAAAAATGTATTCCCAGAAGCATAATACCCACCTCATGTGACATTTACCCTGGCTGCAGTGAATCTAATTTTCAATCTGGTTCAACAGAACCCTGCAAAGTCACTTTACTGGGGCCAAATGCATAGGCAATTCCCAAAAGCAAGATCATTCTACAAGAATGCCTGTTTTTAAATGAAGATATTGCCTTGAGATCCATATTATAAATATGATATAAGTAAAATAAATAATAAGGCCATAATTACAAGGTACAAGTTATTCAAGCATTTGGCCATACTGGGGGCACTGTAGTATAAACAGGGTCAAATAAGAAAAGGCATAACATAACTCTATCAATCAGTAGTGTTCAGTCCCTATGATTGAATAAATAGAAGGTGGGTAATACTAGGGTTATGCTAATGATTTCTCCATTCCTCTCCAAATCATGATAATCACAGTGACTGCGGACACAGAAAGGCACACCAGAAAGGCTGCAGCAGAAGAAAATTCAAGAATGCTAGCAGACTTCAGTCATAAACATTCTGGCTAAATATCAGGTTAGGACATGACAGACATGACACTCCAGTATCTCATCTTTGGAGCAGCTAGTTAGCAAATCCCAGAGAAGACACATAGTGTTTGCCTTACTCCCAGCACTGACTAGGGTACCATTCAAAATTTTACTACCAAAAAACTACCCTGCAGTAGCTGATAGACTGTAGTCACACATTCATCCACTGATGGGAGCAGAGGTGAGGGAAGGTGGGACTTAATTTCAAATAGGGAAATTATCTAATGTGACAGTATGTTAAAAAGAAAATAGAAGGTGCATTTGAAAAGGTATACTTGCAGGTAGCTTGGAGGTTGCTTGCAGACCACAAAAACAACCCAACACAAAGTTCAGAGACAGAGAGTCAGTAAGGTTGCTTAAGTATATGGAAAGAATTCCATGCAAGGAACAACTGAAAAGCTACAATGCTTCAGCTTGGAAAAGTGATTATCAAGGCTGGATAAGATGGAAGTCTGTGAACTTAATGACTGTCTGCAAACTTAATGAAGACGCTGAAAAGGGAAGAAGTTTCCTTGCAAGAAGTAAAACATGAAACAAAAGGATCTAATTCTTTGTGCACAGCATACAGTTACTATATGGTACTCTTTGCCATGGGATCTTGCAGATGTGAAAAGTCAGTCCAGCTTTCTCTTCAACTAGTATAAAGTTGCAGAAGAAAAATTCATTAAGATTTTCAAAATTAACAGACTATTTGAGCTCCAGCAGTCTCTGAACTACAAATGGTTGAAGGCCAGGGGAGCATTTAGAGGAACTATTATAACACCTTTCCTTCTTATAATCTTCCCTAGACATCTGGTGTTGGCCAAGAATGATACTGAGGTAGATAGACCCTTGGTCTGACATAGTGCAGTCATTCTTACATTTTTATGAAGAACAAATCAATAACATGAGTTGTAGCAAATTGCAAGGACCAGATGGTACTCACCTAGGAGTTTCAAAGGGACTAAAATATGAAAAAGATGCACTGCAGTAAGTGATTCTGTTAAAACATAAAATGTCCTTGGTAGCATGGGCAGTGGCAAATAAAGTTTCAGTTCATAGAAAAATTCTCAGACTGAACTGTGGAACTTTAGACTAGCAAGACAGACTTCCACATTGGAGAAAAAGGCAGAAATTATAATAAAAAATAGACTTGGTAAGTCTATGGATAGCTGTGAATGTAAAGTGGAAGACATAATTTGCCTCTTGTAAATGTATTTTTGGAGTTTATTCAAAGAATCAATTACCAAGCTGAAAATAGTCATCTGCCACTGCCTTTTCAGGAATTTTTTGACAAGATTCTTCAGTAAAGAATTGTAATGAAACTAAATTCTCATGGACTAATAATTAAAAGATAGAAAGCAATGAGTTAAAAAGTGGTTGATATTAACACTCAAAAAGGTTACCATTAGGGCCCTGGGACCTCCATTTTATAACATGCATAAATGATCTAAGAGAAAGAATAATTAGGTAACAACACTGCAGGACAATGTCATGATACTGAGTGACTGGGAAATAAAATGGCAAACAATATCAATGGTGGTAAATGAAAAGTAATGTACATGGGAAAATAATCCTAACTGTTCATATACACCAATGGGCTCTAAACTACATATTACCACTCAGAAAATCCTGGATTTCCTGAAATTAGTTTTCTGAAAAACACAGACCAATACATTGAGGTGCTTAGAAAAGCAAACAAATTTTAAGAGTTATAGTGAAAGGAATGGAAGATAAAACAGAAAACATTTTGACTGAGTTATGTAGACTACTCAAGAACTTGAACACGGTTTATGTTTGTAGTCCACTCACCTCAGAAGTATACAATAAGATTGTAAAGCTACAGGGGATGATAGCAAAGGTATACAGAGAGCTCTCTATGAGGAGTGACTAAAAAGATTTGGATTCTTTAATCCAAATTAAGAAATTACAAGTAAAGAATCAACAGAGAGGTAACTGATGAAGTACAGGATCATGGCCTATAAAATAATGAGTGTAAAAAGGAGGATGGGTAAGGAGATTGCTACTCAGACAAGTGAGGAGGCATCAAATTATATTACCAGCAGGTTTTTTTTTTTCATATATTGCTCAATTGACCTGTGGAAATCTGTTATGCTATTACAAATTCCAAAATGGAAGGGGCTGGGGGGGGGGGGGGGAGAAGGGAGGTGGTTTATGCAAATTAATGGAAGAAAAATTCCTCAGGATCTGTTACCCCTAAGTATATTCATCTCCAGGTCAAAAGATTCCTAAATGGAGGACATCCTGGAAGATTCACAACTATCTAGGCAGAAATACACTCTCTGTTTGGCCTGGTCTTACCTTTTCAGATGGAAATCTCTGAGAGGATATGGGAGTGGGTAAGTTGTTAAAAGACAGAGATTATCATTCCCAAGCATTTTCAATAACTGCCAAAACTCTAAAAGCTGATGAATGAAGTAGATTTGCCCCCCATACGATTCTAAAAAAGACTTTTCATTAATATTACATATCTGAAATGTTCTGTCAGTGCAATGTGACTTACTGCATTTTTTGAAAAGATTTTTTCAAAATGTCAACGACTACTTTTTTATTTATTGTAATACAAACAGACTTCCTTTGGACTTAAGTCCCTAATTTTTTGAGTCTATACAAAGAGATGTTTGGTACAGTCAGTACAATTCAATTTAAAAAGATTTCTTAAAGACACTGCTATTTCTGCCGCTTGCTTTCTACTGTATTGCCTTCCTCTTGATCTGTTTCCTTCCTTCCCTTTCTTTTCTGAAACAATTCCTAATTTCTGCTTCTCCATGTTTTCTCTCACCTCTCCACCTTTTCTTCATTGCCTTTGCTTTCAGGTGAATCGATCAATTAGATAATGGTGGCAATGAAGTGTCATTATTAATAGGGGATAAGAGAGTTCATACCCCTGAGTCACTGTTAGAAGTAGGCTTAAGATTTGAATGGACCCTGCTGTTTCAGCTATGGCTACATTCACATCTGGAAGACTTCTCCACAGTCTTCAGAATTAAGAGTACATATTTGGGTTTATTCACTTGCTTATAGAAAATCTTCTGTACTAGATGATCCAAATTCATGTAGAGGAATAAAAGCCAATGGATGATGTATTTAACATACAGCTAACAGATTCAGCTTTCATCTCTTCCACCAGCTGTGAAAATAAAGACAATATTAAAGCTTTTTGGGATAACTACCAGTATAAAAAAGAGAGCTTAGTAAAGGGGAGGATTTTTTTTTTGGTCATTGGTTAGTCTTCCTTCAAAGAAATAATAATAATAATCTCTGAACTGTCAGATCTTTCAGAAAGATAGACTACCATATTTTAAGTGATCACTATCATCTTTGGTCCCTAGTAAAACTGAAACCTGTAGAAGCTCACAGTAAACATTAACTTCTCAGGATGATTTTTAAGGGAGGGAGGGAAGGTTGAGTCCACAGAGTGCTCTGAACAAAGACAGCCATATACATTTTATTGGTCTCCATAGGAATTAGGCCATGTTGTTTTTAGGAATATAGCTAAATTCCTCTTTCTTTTAGCTCCGTTGACAGGATGTGCAAAAATAACTGGTGAGTGGAATTGGTGCCCACATTTGTAGGTTTCAGAATTGGGTCTCAGATCTCTAGGCCGAGTTCTCAGTTCCTGTCACAATTCTCTCTCTAATATTTTCTGTGGGTACCTACACATCACCTGAAACGCAGCATGGCTAAAGCAGTCTCCTAATCATTTATTCTTGTTACTTGAGGTGCTCCACTATTCCCCTTTCACTGTGTATGAGGATCACTGGGGCTATGGCCTTTCTTAGGATCATAGCTATTTGTAGCATCTCTGATTATGCCCTCCCATTAAACACTTCAGATCCAGATGGCATTTGTTTTGTAGTGTCTTTCAGTATGTTTTGTCTAATATGTCCTTCCATGTTTTTTCATGTTCTTATTACCTCATATCTCAACTTTCATAACATCTTTTCATCTGCCTTTTGAAAGTATTATCTTACTAATATCCAATCAGAATTAAGCTGCAAAGATCATTTTCTTTGCCCGCATTTTTTATTATTTCATCTGCTCTATTCAGAAGTTAAAGTAAAGCTTTAGTTAGAACATTTTGTTCAGTTTTGAACCAATTGAAAAGAGTCTGAAAGACAGCACTGAGATTGATGAGAAAGCTTATACGGAAAGACTTGATGAATCAGGGTTGTTTAACCTAAAGAAGAGATTTAAGATAGAAAGGTTTGAAAGTCTTCAACTATGCAAAATGCTGCCGCAGGGAGGAAAGTAAAAATCTGTTTTCCATGTTCGAGTTGGATAGGACAGGAAATAATGGATTTCAATTGCAACAGGAAAGATTTAGGTTACTAATATGAATTTTTTTTTATAGTGATCAAAGTTAGCAAAGCATTGGAACACATTGTCTGGGGAATCTGGGAAACCCCTCCTTTGGAGATATTTAAAAATATCTTGGACCAATATATACCCGAGGTGATACTGGCCTTGTTGGTTATGCCTCCTGGCAGGAAGGATGGATTAGATGATCCCTTCATGTAACCTTCCAGCCCTATTATGCTTACAATGGTTATATTGCTAAATTTATCCACTCTCTTGAAAGCTTTGAAGACCAAGAACTAAGACCTTAAATTTGATTTGATAACTGAGGAACAGTCAGCATTTAATCAAAGAAAGTAAGTGGCTTGTTGAAGTGTATCTACTGTATTTAAATGTTAAAACATTGGAAATTTTTCTATATATAGGAATGTATTCCCATGTGAAGTGTGTTACTGTAATACCCTGACTCAAAAGATAAAAAATATATGGCTCACCATAGGCACACTAGCATCTGACAAGCTGGAATACTGCCTCCTCACTATCCACAGATAAAAGAAAGTGCAGCAGCTGTTACTATTCAGGTAGCTGGTAGTGATGAAGAGCCCAGGAGGAGCCTGAGGCAGTCTACTGCCTTGACAATTGCAGGACAGATGGCCTTAGTTGTGATTTATATTACTAAATATTTCCCTCTTTCCACCTCTGTGTTGCCTGAATCTAGCATCATTCAGGTGGTCTTCACCCAGGGACTGACTCAGGTAATGAGGCATTACTCCTGTAAGAGTGCAGAATTATATACTATCTGCATGTGTGTAAGACTATACAGGAACTTTTGCTTAAGATCAATCTTAAGTGCTTGTAAATTAATCTTTTTTATATTTTTGAATTATGGTGTGTTTATTCCTTCTAGGAGTAAGATTGTGTGAGTAGCAAGTTTCAATAATGCAACTTCAGAACAGACAATCATTCTTTCATCCAGACAAAAAGCTTTCTTTAAAATTTTCTTGTGGTAATGCTGCACTCCCAGTAGCAGAAATGTGAAATTCAACACGAGCACTTCTCAACAAACTGATGCAAAAATTTCTGATAAAGTAAAAATAAAGTGAAGAAAAAGGTTCACAGCATGAATTGCAGAACTTTGATCTTCTGAACCATAAAGGATGGTTTTAAGCCAAAAGTTCAAGATTTGAACTTGGTGAAATCCAAAAACATTTCTAAGATTTTTTTATTTGGGAGGGATGGATTAAATAGGAAAGGGAATCCATTTTGAGTATTAAGCTGCAGATTAAAAATATTCTGAATTGACAAAATGCATTTATACCCTAGAATAATTCATCTAAATATACTTTAGTGCCTGAGACCGAAAAGGAGAACATAGGTCACTTAATTTCAGTTTTGGCTATGAGGTAGGACAGACTGTCTTTCTAGGCCATACCTTGTCCAAATATGTTTTTCTTTTTCTATGAATACAAAAATTGTTTGTTTGTTTTTTTTTTTTAATTTTTCATGTGATTCCTTAATAAATAGCATTTACTGAGAGAAAACAATAAAAAGGATGTTTTCCTTCCTTGATGTAGATATGCATCTGAAATGTCTCAATAGCTTCTTCATGCTTTTGATCTCTCAGTTGGATATCTCTTTTCCATAAAGTGTTCTTCACGTTAGCACTTTAAATGACTCTGGGCAGATGATGCTACTCTTTCTTTTCCTTATTGGGATTTTCAGCAGAAAACATATTGTAATAGATATCTTATAGAATACATACATGCATACATATATATATATATACACACATATCTATGTATGCATATGTATATATGTCATAAAAAAGCTTGGAAAAGACCTCAGGATATCATCTAGGAATGTTAACTTTAGAGGTAGATCACGTTGCTCATGGCCTTTTCAAGTCAGGTTTAGAAAATCTCCATTTCCACTGCTTAACTACCTTCACTGTGAATTTTCTTTTCCTCATAGGTAGTCAGTATTTCCTTTGCTTCAACTTGTGACTGTTCCCTCTTTTGTTGTGCATGCCTAAGAGTCTGGTTCTGTCTTTTTAATAACTGCCACTTTAAATAGCTCAGTTTTAAGTACACATATGTATGTCTGCTTAATGATATAAACAGTTGCACAGAAGTGTTTTATGGAAGTTATTTAAACTATCGCATTTATGGAGAAATTATTACATTTTCATTCTCTACCAGATCATTTGCCATTCATGGCATATTTTTTCAAGAAGTTGTCTGTTTTCCTTGCTATGAAGTGAGCAGACTTGACATCTGACAAAATCCTGAATTCTTCAGATATTCAGAGGTAGTGAAAGCATCATAGAATCACAAAAAGGTTCCATCAAGAAAAATAAAGGATGCTGGCTCTTCTCTATACAGCTTTCTTGGCTGTCCTACTCTCAGCAGCTGTTTGACTTGCCATACATATTCAGATAATATTCTCATAAGTTGCTTCAGTTAATATTAAAACACAGCAGAAGAGTAAGGAGGAGGATGTGATCTTGAAAAAAATCATTACAGTATCTAAGCAGAACAATTACCCATGCAATAAATGTGTGCGATGTAAACGTTTGTGACTTACAAATATATAACTTTACTACATCCAACTGCAGTTCTAAAAAAGAGAAAGCAAACACTGAAAAACAGCTTTCTTGGGGGTGGGAGGGGACAAAGAAGAGAAAGATGGGGCTTGAAGAAGGAAACACCTTTTCTAACTTTCAAACAACAGCCTGAATTTTTTTTTCATTAAAATAACTGAATTCTAAAAAGTCCTAGTAAGACATTAGTTTTTGTCAGCTAGAGGGCCTACTTCTCCACAACTGGTTCTTTTATTAACATCAAAGGGTCTTCATTTTTATCAAAACAGAGGATCTACAGTGTTTTGTTCTGCCCTTATAATTTCCTGTAATTTTAAAAATATTTTTAAACTATGGCAAGGTAAGAACAAAGAATTCTCATTTTTTTTTCCGATTATTTGTATACAAAAGTTCTTTTTTAGCAAGGCTTTTCAAGACCCAACTGGAAAGTTTAAAGTAAGGACACATGAGACTTCAGAGATAATGTGCTGCTTTACGCTTGGATTATGCTCACGCAGTCTGGAGCTGCACATATGTTGAACTCATGTCCTGTAAAATGTTCACTGTAAAAAAAAAAAAAATCCATGCATATGTGTTTTATTGTAACTAATGGCAAAAGTCAAGATATGTAGTCATTGATTCCAAAGGTAGTGGCTACTGCCTAAAGTACAAATCCAACATCACTGATGAAACCTTTTTTTCCAGGGAGATTATTATTTACATCAATACAACTGCATTTTCACTCTGTTTTATAAAGACATTGAAAACTGTGTTTCAGATATTCTGCCTGTATAGCAAACTATTTTTGATCAGATTGCCTTTGATAGTAAGATCTTTTCATCATCTATCACCCTTTTAATATTTTGAATATTTACTTTAGAATTATCAATAGACAATAAAGGCCAATAATTTCTTCCTTTCTTGGTGACTGACTGTTGTGGTTTAACCCCAGCCAGCAACTATGCACCACACAGCCTCTCGCTCACTCCCCCCCCAGTGGGGTGGGGGAGAGAATTGGAAGGGTGAAAGTCAGAAAACTTGTGGGTTGAGATAAGAACAGTTTAATAATTGAAGTAAAATGAAATAGAATGGTAGTAGTAGTAGTAATAATAATAATACAATAATAATATACAAAGCAAGTGATACACAATTGCTCACCACCCACCAACTGATGCCCAGCGCATCCCTGAGCAGCAATCGCTGCCCACAGCCAACTCCCCCAGTTTATATACTGAGCATGATGTCATATGGTATGGAATAGCCCTTTGGCCAGTCTGGGTCAGCTGTCCTGGCTGTGCCCCCTCCCAGCTTCCTGTGTGCCGGGCAGAGCATGGGAAGCTGAAAAGTCCTTGACTGGTGTAAGCACCACTTAGCAACAACTAAAACATCAGTGTGTTATCAACATTATTCTCATACTAAATCCAAAACACAGCACTATACCAGCTACTAAGAAGAAAATTAACTCTATCCCAGCTGAAACCAGGACACTGACGAACAAAAGAAGAAAAAATCAGAGTCTCAAATGGACAGAGGAAGTTTTAGAGAAGCTGGAGACTTTCCTGCAGAAGATTGTCAGCAGTGGAAATGGATGGATTTTTGAGACATGAAACCACAAACTTCACAAGAAGCAAAATGTAAGAGCATGTCACAAAGATAAAAAGGAGGCAGTGATCTCATTTTAATCAAGGTGTATACCTAGAACACTGAAAAATACTCTAGTGAAGGTCCTAAAATAGAATTTTGTGGTGAGCAAGGTCTGTCATGCAATAATCACAGCCTAGGAATTTTCCAGCAGGGCTAGATGCTGAAGTTCATCATCATCGGACTCCTCACTGCTAGGCATCCCACCAGAGCCTCTCAAACATAAGGTCTCTAATTAATTTTACTATTATGTTAAAGGAGGTGGTCGTTTGGTTAAAAGAATCTTAAACTGTGATTTGTTTGGCTAAAAAGGAGCAAACTATTACCCACACAATGATACTCAATTACTCTGAGGCACCTTCAGACACTAGCACTGCTGTTGTCAGGAGTCCGTTAGCTCTGGTTGTGATGCATCCTATGGCTCAGCTGTTTCTACCTGCTCTGGCTCTCTGCCTGAGGCTCTGAGAGCCTCTTGTAATTTTTCCCTCATGGAATTTGGATGAAGTGCTGGCTGCTTCCCTGCCAAATGTGTCTGTGTGCATTGAGGACTTGATATGACCACAGGACCAATCTCTCAGGATACCACCATTGCATGTGACCATTGTTTCTCATTGCAAATATGCAGCATCTATTTCTGGGAGGAGAGGGCACCAAACACATGTGATATTTAGCTTTTTATTTCACACTCTGCCACCTGATACATCTGGAGGAGGTCCCAAATCTTTGGCATGGCTTTTCTCATGGTACAAGCATGCTTATTTTCACTCATTCTCTACTGAAGAAAATGTTACTGTGAAACCCCATGTTTCAGCAGTGCTGTATTGTATTTTGAGAGCTGACTATGACTTTTTTGGTATGTTTCTTATTCTGACATCATCTTCAGAAACCCATTGGACTGGAGATAACAAAGACTATCTTTAATATTTTACAATAGATATTCTGAAACATCTTGCAAGTACCTGCAAGAAACATTCCATAGCTATCTGATAGATGGGATAGAGACGTAGAACACGGTCTTGTTTCTTTTTAACACAACTAAAAAGATTGGGAACTTCAATTCTCCTTTTTTTGTAAAATATTCGGGCTTTCATACTTGCAAAGACAAATGTCACTCTAATTTCCCACACTTGACATCACATATTTATGCCAGTTCTGTAGTTCTGTGGCATCTGTTGAATTTCAACCGTCTGGACTAATGTTCTAGGCTTAGGCATCCATAACCTAACAATACTTAGCACCTCTCTTTCCATGTAGAAATTCATTTCACATCTTCTGACTTGCTGTTTTGAGCAAAGCTCTAGTACTAGTTCTACTAGTACTAGTACAAGAACTAGTACTAGTTCTACTAGAGCTTTGCTCAAAACAGCAAGTCAGAAGATGCCAAATGAAGGAAAGGCTGTAGTAAAGGTTTTCCTTTCATATTAGTCATCTGTTAACCCTATTTCAAAGTTATACTGACGTATTCTGCTTTTCAGTTAGCTTGAAGATAGTATACAAATAATACGGTGTGTGCTCTCTCTCTGAAAACTGTAAAACAGCACGTAGATATAAAAGCTACTTCTGGCCTTTTCTGAAATCATTTATCATGATGGTGACCTCAGGACACTCAAGTGCAACACTGTCAACTGGATTGACACTACGAGTTGCGAGGTTTGATGAATCTGGGAAAGAGCAGGTTGTTATGTCACTTCATGGTATCATGCTTTTCAAATGGCCACTAGGAAGTAACACAAGAGTTGAGAGTTCCTTAAATCTGAATATCCTACTGCAGCAACCAATGCCTACTTTTGAGTCAGAATTTTGATCTAACATTTCATTAAGCTGCATGATACTTTTTCCTCTATTTTCTTCAGCACAGCAATTTACGTCACACCACGTATCTAGTTCATAGCTGTTCTGTCATATGATACATGGAAGAGTGAACCTTATATCAAGTTGTTCAGTATTTTTAAGCATATCACTATCAGGGCTTCACCTGCTTTCTGATAATTTAAACATGTTAGGCAAACAGATTTAAAACTCTGTTAATGCAGTATTTGCCCTTGCATTTCAATCTTCTGGTGAAGAGCCTAATAAAGAACAACACTCAAAGTGATCTTTTGTCTTATATATTTTGTTCTTGTAATAGAACTCTTGTCATATGAGAGCAGAAGGAATCTCAGCAGCTCTGGAACAATTCAGATCCTCACCCTTCTGACTCCTTGTTTTCTCACACTGTCACCAAGTTATCTATGGCTGTTTTGAATCTGTCGTCCACAGAATGAGTCTTCCACAGCAGGATCTCAATTTTTGTGTAGCCAATATGCAAATAATCATTTTCTTGTGCTTATTCTTCTCTCAATACTTTTTTTCAAAAGTACTTTCTCTGGAAAACAAACGTAATGATCCTCTTAGAATGGTTATGATTATCGGTAAAAAAAATTCCTGGTCAATCTGAGCCTCCAGTCATCGCAGGTATAATTAACACAGTGCCAAATAATGTAAGATCTCGGGTGACTATGTTCAAAGATTTTTTTTTCCTCCTTAGGAACCAGCTGACAGCAGTCCAGGATGAGCATGTGGGTCCATGAAGAGACACTTGTAGCAGCTCCAGGTCAGTGTAATTTTCTATCCAGGACATTAAATACAGTGAAATTGTCTGTGAATCTTCATGGGTATTCATGAAATGAACATAATTGCAGAGAAATCATTTGGGCCAGGTTCTCCTTTTGTTTGAGACACCATTCTCTGCTCCTCCTTCCCCTTCAAGAAAGGCATGCCTGTTTCTCTGTAGAGACATTTGGACAACATCTTGTTTCAGCCTAGTTGAACTGATGCCTGTGTATGCTTCTCATGACCTCCAGCAATCTTTCCAAGTGTAGTAATGCCATCCAGGCAACTCTGGAGTCCAGGCTGCCTGCAGAGAATCATGGACATCAGTCTTCAAAAGTACTGACTGCAAAATACATATATAAACAGCATTTTTTACACTTATTGGAATACTTATTCTATAAGGCTTTTGTCCTCACACAAACACACACAGAAATCCATGATCTTTAGACAGAAATAGATGCAGGCATGCATTTGATACTGCTCTACAGGATAGATATAGCAAGTGAAGAGACACTACTATCACATAGTACTTCAACAGCCTGATTTGGTGTGCACATGTGGGATTTTGGGAGATTGCTTTAGGTTTTTCTCACCAGTGTAGAAAAAACATTAACAGTGTACTTCTACAGAGCACCTATGACTGCAACTATTCATGTTCAAAACAGAACACACTCTCCTGGAGACATCACATATTTTAGATTGACATCTATGATAATGCCAGAAGATGATGTCTGTTCATTCCCCAAAGTTTGCATTTCTCTGGTAGGATCATAATAATTTTCAGGTTTTGTGTAGATTTTCATCAATAGCACAGTTTTCCTTGTATGTTAAGAGTTTCCCAACGTTATAGCTTTACAAATGTAGCATCATTGTCAGTTTCCTCAGCCTCTGGTCTAAACCCTAAACTTGTCTAATTCCAGACAAGTTGCAATGGTTACAGTAGGTCTGATTCAAGCAATAAGTGCTCCCTAATGCATGGTGTTACTCTAATCATGTCATATGCCATGTTCTATGACCATTTTAGCTTCCAAAGATGCATGGGAGCATCAGCTTCTTTACAACAGTTTCTCAGACCAGGTCTGTGCTGACAAAACTTAAAGCATTCAGCTAAGGTGAGTCCTTTAGACAAGGGAAGAAAAAAATGTACATGAATGAAACAATATTTAATGCCTGCAAAGACTGAGTAGAGAGTACATGCTGGTTTCTGCTCCAAGACAATGTAAAAACAGCAACACTCATTCCTCAAAAAGCTGTGTTGCAAATTACAAGTTCATTGTTTTCCAACACTGATCCAAGTACTATAAGGGATTGTAGGCATGCCTTGGAGCTGCACAAAAATACGTACTGATGCGGGAGACAGAGGGATTTCTTCTTTATCACCAATTTGTCCTGCCCAATGGAAGTGTGCATCAACTTCTGGTAATTTAAAGGACTGCACAGGAAAAAGATTGCAACAGCCCAGCATGGCCCCAGGGGCAGGGTACACCACGAAGCTACACGCGTTCAGGAGTGCCTGTTTTTCCCTTCACTTCAGAACAAATAAGCAGTGCCCTCTACTGTCCAGCACCAATACTACAGCACACACCTCACTTGCGATTAGTTTACAGATGTGAAAATGATGATCCAGTGCGAGGACATAGACGTTCTTTTCCTTTGCCCCCTAGTTTTCCTACTTTTTTCCAGGGAGTCAGATTTTCCTGTGCATCAGCAAAGGTGTTCTTTTGCCAGGTTTGACGCATATTTTCATACCATGTCAAAAACTATAGCATCTTTTGATGTCATAGCCTCATTTGAGGCTAATGTGAAGTACATGTATTTGGCCTTTGTCTAAGGTTTTCCAACTTTTAAGTGATTTCTATGCATTTTTTTTAAACATGGTAACAATTTTTAATGACCTATAACATCATCCCAAACCCAGGAATCACTGTCCTCATCTCTTTGCACTAAATACAGATTAGTGTAAAAAGCTTCCTCTTGCTAGTGTAGTAGAAGCAGCTAGGAATATGGCTCTCAGCTACCTTGTAATAGTAACTTTAATTATTTTCTCTGACTTCCTATCCTCAGCAGTTCTGACAATCATAATCCGTGGTTAATGATTTTTGTTTTATATTGATTAGACTGACATGCACAAAGCAGTTCTGGATTTAGCTCCATATCGAAGTTCACTTATCAAGTGGCCAAAAGGACACGTATACAAGCATCTCAGCTTCCCCAGGTTTGTGTTCAATGTGCAGATCCAAGATTTGTTCTTTCAAGATGGGTTGGCAGGGCCCATATGACAATAACATTAATCTGTATATGGTTGATTTCCACTAAGACATATGTCTTTTCTGTAAGCTTGTAAGCTTTTTTGCATCTGTATTTAGGCCAAGATCTCCTTTTCTCCTTTAATGAATGGCTGTGCAGTGTTAGTTACATACTTGACATGGGAACTTATGGTCTGTAGTTTTCATTCCTTAATTTTACAATAGTTTTCTCAACATCTTCATTAAAGATATGAATGAGCAACTTAGTTTTATGTTTATTGCCATAGTATCTCACAAATAAGGCCCCTTAATCTTCACTTAGGTAATTCTTAATACTTTTTTACCCATTTCAGTGGATAGCTTTGCATAGCAGCATGATTAGGTGCTGGTTTGGGTAAATAATTAGCACTAATTAGTCACACATTTGTCTACATTGTTGAGTGTTCCATTGAACTCATCTTCCTGGTTGGGTAAGAATGTCTTTATCGTGGTCTCTTTGCTCATCCTGCCATGAAATTCCCCATATATGTTGTTGTGAAGACTTGTACTTTTGCTTGTCTACATTCAGACTATCATTTTTACTCTCCACAAAGGTGCCCCCAAACTACAGACTTTTTGCCCTGCCCCAGCTTGGACACCAAACTATCAGTACCTTCTACACCATTCACATTTTCCAGTGAAATATCTCAGTTGCCATCTGCATCCTTACAATAGTGGGAACAACATCTACCTGAGGATTAGAAGAGTGAAACTGCATATCATGGTCCCTTCAAAGTCATTGGTGAAAACCTGCTGACACCTTCGATGCAGCAAAATATTTAGTATTAGTTCTGAATGTTTTCTTGTTGTAGTATAAGCAAATGAGCATTTTCATGTTATTTACATCTTGCTCTTGTCAATTTGTGTGTAAGTGAAGGCTTTAATCCCTTTGTTTCCTAAAGTTTCTCTCATTGTTGCAGAAGACCTTCCCCAGGCCCAGTCTTGAGTCTCTGGTTCTTCAAGAGTCATTCCACAAGCTGTTTTATTTTGATTTAGGATCTCTAAAGGCATAATGTGCCTTAATTTGTCAAATTATCCTGCTTAATCTTGTTTCCACAGTAACAAATTGGCTTAATGATAAAAAAAGAGAAAAGACATGCATTAAGCAAGACTTACAGTTAGAATTTTAGATGCAAATTTGTAAACAAAAAGTAAATAAAACACACAAAAAAATCCCAGCTTGCATTGTACAAGGCTCTTTTGCAGATCGCTTGGCATATCTCACCTAAAATTCCTCCTGTATGTCCTACCTTCAAAAAACTGGGATATCTAGCATTCACAGAATCATCTTTCCTGCCATAAAGCATTGATGGTTTCCTTTTGCTGTGTGATATGGTGTCTAGAACTAGAAATAGATCTGGATGCAATATTTTAAAAAGTGAGATCACTAGATTTACATTGTGGTTTCCTGTGTTTTCTGTTTCTAATAATCCTTCACATCTTAGGCGTCTATTTGTCAGATGAACTGAACATTAAACTGATGTTTTTAAAGCACTATCCACAATAACTCTGAGACTTCTTTCTTCAGGGATAATAATTTCAGGTCCTTCACTCTGTGTGTACAGTTAGGCTTATGTTTCCTCATATAATTTACTGATCATTTATCAGTATTTCTTCTATCATTTTAGGAGTACCAGAGATAGAAAAGCAGACAAATACCCATTGAGAACTACAAGGGCATTGCCAGGGCATGCAGAGATGCAGTTAGAAAAGCAAAAGCTCAGCTTGAATTGAAATTGGCTAGAGATGTCAAAAACTACAAGAAAGAGTTCTTCAGGTACTTAAACAACAAGCAGAAACAGACGGAAAATATTGGCCCGCTGTTAAACAGAAGAGGTGAATTAGTCACTAACAACACTAGAAAGACAGAAGTTTTCAACACATTCCTCACCTCTGTCTTTACCAGCACTGTTGGGCCTCAGGCCGTGGGAACAAAAATCCAGGTTGATGCAAACACAAAACCAGCATCAGTATCCACCCAATGTTGTTAAGAGAGTTGGCTGATGTCGTTGTGAGGCCGCTCTCCCTAATTTTGAGAAGTCGTGGAGATCAGGGGACATCCCAGAAGACTGGAAGAAGGCTAATGCCATTTGTAATGTCTACAAGAAGGACTTAAAGGAGGATCCAGGTAACTATAGGCCCATCAGTCTTACTTCAGTCCCTGGGAAAGTTATGGAACAAATCCTCCTGGGGGCTATCATAAATCAAATGAAGCATGTGATTGGGAAAAGCCAGCATGGATTCACCAAGGGAAAGTCATGCTTGACAAACCTGATCCCCGCCTATGATAAAGTAACCTGCTCGGTTGATGTGGGGCGAGTGGTAGACATTGTCTACCTGGATTTCTCCAAGGTTTTCGATACGGTTTCCCCAGCCTCCTCCTCCTTGAGAAACTCATGTGTTATGGTCTCAACAAGTGGTCTGTGCAGTGGGTGGGGAACTGGCTGACTGGCTGCACCTGGAAGGTGGTGGTAAATAGCTGCTTTTCAAACTGGCAACCTATCACAAGTGGGGTCGAACCCCCAGGGTTCGACATTGGGCCCAATGCTGTTTAATATCTTCACAACTGATCTGGATGGGATCAAGCAGACCCTGATGAAGTTTGCTAATGATACCAAACTGAGTGGGGAAGTAGACACTTTGGAAGGGAGAGCCACCCTGCAGGAAGACCTGTATAGGCTGGAAGATCAGGCTAACAAGAACTTTATGAAGTTCAACCAAGACAAATGTAAGGTCTTGCACCTGGGAAAACATAACCCAGGAGTGCAGCACAGGCTGGGATCTACCTGGCTGGGGAGCAGCTCTGTGGAAAGGGACTTGGGGGTCCTAGTGGACAAGAAGCTCAATAAGAGTGAACAGTGTGCTGCTGTGGCAAAGAAAACCAACAGGATGCTGGGTTGCATCAACAACGGCATCACCAGCAGAGATAAAGAAGTTATTATCCCACTCTACTCAGTGCTTGTCAGGCCACATCTGGAATACTGTGTACGGTTCTGGTCCCCGCTATACAAAAAAGATGTGGACAGGATGGAGAGGGTTCAGAGAAGGGCCACAAAGACGATCAAAGGACTGGGAAGCCTGCCACATGAGGAAAGGCTGAGAGAACTGGGTTTGTTCAGCCTTGAGAAAAGAACGCTTAGGGGAGACTTCATCACCATATTCACTGGTGGCTACAGTGAACACCCTACATTTAAAGAGTGGCTACAAAGAAGATGGAGACTCCCTTTTTACAAGCAGTCACATGGAAAAGATAAGGGGTAATGGGTACAATTTACTCCTGGGGAGATTCCAGTTGGACACAAAAGAAAAACTTTTCACAATGAGAACGATCAGCCATTGGAATAATCTCCCCAGGGAAGCGGTGGATTCCCTAACACTGGACACTTTTAAGATTCATCTGGACAGGATGCTGGGCCATCTTGTCTAGACCATGCTTTTGTCAAGAAAGACTGGACCAGATGATCCTTGAGGTCCCTTCCAACCTGGTATTCTATGACTATGATTCTGTGATTTTACCACTGTCATTGAGTATCACAAGATCTCCTGAAACTTTGTCACCTTTGTTACTCCTTTTTCTAGACTTATAGGTGCCTAGATCACTCTTTGAGGCCTTTTTAAAAATTTTTGTTTGCCAGTTTCCATTCCTCTGACACTAAGGCTTGTAGATTTTGTGTAAGCTTCTTCTCATCTAATGATGAGGTTCTAGGGGTCCATTTGCTCAAAAATTAATGCAGTATTTAGCTTCTGCTGACCTGTTTTCCACAGGCACTCTGAAAAAAATTCCTTACAGCCAGTGATGCTATTCTCACAACCTGGGCATACCTTGCTGGCACTAGAAATTTTTTCAACTGCAAGGATCTGCTTTGGTTTGTGATGTTTATCACAGAACAAGCTCAGCGTCCTCTCCTTTGTCAGCTGGTATCCAGTGTCCTTTCTTCTATAGGTCCCTCTTCTTTGTCATACCACAATGCCAGAACAACGTAAAGCCTTCAAGAGATTCATGCTAAAGTAGGTGGACTTCTGGTCCTTGGCAAACTCTTAATTGCTTTATTTCTAATTATCTTTGAGATATTTACACAAACACAATCCAATCTCTGGGTCCCACACCATTGCATGACTACTCTTCTACATCAGACCAGATGCACATTCTTCAATATCTTTCGTGTGCTGTATCTTTTTATGAATGTCTTTCTGTAACAGGTGCAGGTGCCCAGGCTCTGGCAGTGGGGGGCTGCAGGGGTGGCCCCTGTGAGGAGAGGCCAGCAGCTGCCCCATGCTGGATACAGACGGTTCCAGCTAGTTTTACCTGGCTCCAACAGACCCACTGCAAGACACAGCTGAGCCCCTCAGCCAAACTGGTGGCACCTCTGGGAAAGTGTATTTAAGAAAGGACAAAAAATGCTGGACAGGCAGAAGTGGGGGGAAGAGGGGAACAAGCAGAGTGAGAAGCAGCAGAGGGAAAACCAAGGTCAGAAAAGGAGGAAGAGGAGGAGGACATGATCCATGGCACTATTCATTGCAGACTGTGGAGGATCTGCACTGGAACAGGTGGATATTCTTGACAGGAGCTGTGGCCTGTGGATGGCACACGCTGGAGCCAAGGAAAAGCATGAGGAAGAGAATGGACAAAAGAAACCATTATGTACTGACTATAACCCCCATCCTCTATCCCTCTTGCACAGCTTGGGGCAAGAGTGGGGAGGGTAGTGGAGTCTAGACTGAAGGTGTGAAATTGAGTCTGAGAAAGAAGGCAGGAAAGGTGTTGGTTTAATGTTTGTATTTTTGTTTACCACTACCAGAAAATATTTATTTTAATTGTCAATACATTCATTTTCCCTGAGTCAAGTCTGTTTAGCCCATGAGAGTAACTGATAAACAATATCCCTGTCTTTACCTTGACCCATGAGCTTTCTCACTCCCATTCTTCATATTTTCTCCCTGTCCCATCCCACTGGGGTGGGAGTGAGAGAGCAGCTAGGTGGGAGTTTGGCTGTTAGCCAAAGTTAACCCACCACAATTTCTCTTAAACTTACATTTTTCCTTGGCTCAGACAGAAAAATATTTAGTAAATTGCCTCCTTACTTAATGGGCAGCTACTGCTTCCAAATACAGACTGCAGATTTATTTAAGCAATCCTACTTTCCTCATCTTTGGTGATTTTTTTCCCTTCCCACCCACCTCTCCCCACATGCATCAGTGACAGAGATGATGAAATGGCCTCAAGTTGTGCCAGGGAAGGGTTAGACTGGATATGAGGAAAAATTTCTTCACCGAAAGGGTTGTCAAGCATTGGAACAGGCTGCCCAGGGAAGTGGTTGAGTCCCCATCCCTGGAGGTATTTAAAAGATGTGTAGATGTGCTGCTTAGGGACATGGTTTAGTGGTGGACGGGGCAGTGCTAGGTTAATGGTTGGGCTCAATCTTAAAGGTCTTTTCCAACCTAAAGGATTCTATGATTCTACACTTAGTTCTTTGTAGCTAGTGAGCCTCTCTTGTCTGAAATGGATGCTGGTCATGAGTCTGAGACTTTCTGGAATATATTAACATGCATATCTCCCGCACCATTTGGGAAACAAGCACAACATATTTTCATGCCACCTAATTTGAGAGGTGTGCAAACACTGGATTGAAGTATATATATATAACCTAGCAGGAAGCAGCTGAAGAAAAATGTCTCTAATGTTACGTGCTACATATTTAAAGAGAAGCTGAAGATTTTAGCTGACTATAAGCAACAGATTTCCACCATAGTCCATCTGCTACAAGAACAGAACACAGCAAGGAGACCTAACCGAGGGGTATTGAATTTGGAAATGTAGCATTGTTATTCTGGTAGCACTGTTCATGTAAACGTGACAGAACACAAGAATTAAGATATTTGACAACTAGAATACAAGAAGGCGGCAGCAGTACTGCATACAATGAAGAAAGATGGTTTAACAGTAAGTTCCTCCAAAAACAGCTTGTTTTTTGCCTTGGCATATAACTTTGGATACCCTATGAGTAACACAGGGATTATACCTTAATTAAAAGCTATTAATCTAGTGAACCTGTCCAAAGCAAACCAAAATGGAAATCTAGACTTGACTGGATATTGCTGGTGTCTTGCGTTTGTTCACTGTTCGATATATTTTCTGCAGTCTCAGTCCTGCTGTGAACTTCTTGCTGTTAGAAAGGGCCACAGAAAAATGGATATTTTCTGTGGCCAGGCAGTGTTACAGATTTCTGACCTTTCCTAACAATGTATGCAGTGGATGGGCACAGTACTGCAGAAGAAGCTGTTTCAAACCTGCCAAACTATGAGCTGCTCATTTGATGTGATCTCAAAACTACTGTGGGTTAGGCAGCCACTTCCATCTAGTTAGCAGCTGAGAGAGGTACCACAATAGCAAAAGAAGAGTAGCAATAGTGCAGCATCACTTGTTCAGAGAAGTGGGGTTTGTATACCTGGCTCTGTGACAGCAATTAAGGAATTGTGGAGAAAAGGTAGAGAAGCTACTCAGGAGTAGCTAATTAATTAAGGAATATAACAAGAGAGGCATTCAGGAAAAATGGTAAACTGTCTGGAAAGCTGAAGATTGCTCTTAAGGAGCTGAGCAACATCAGAAACCTCCTTCAGGAGGAAGACCAGAAGCTTTACAAAGATGGCTGAGAAGAAAAGAGACATGGATAACACATTCAAATAATGGCAACTGGATTTCTGAAGAGTGCATCTTTTTAACTCTTAGAGAAAAGAATAACACTAAAATAGTAAAATCCTGTAAAAGAAGTTCTTTCTAATAACCAGTTTTGATTTTCAAGTAATAATAGTCAAACACATGTTCTGAAAGGGTTTTTTTTCAGAGTGTAAAGTATTTTTAAATAACCAGTTATTAAACTGAAGAGATTCAGTTATAGCTAAATATCTTGAGACTGACTTAAGTCACACAGTAAACATTAGTAACTACTTTTATTTAAATGAGATAGTCATTGCCACCTTTATATTTCTATAAATGAGCAGCAGCTCCAACTCTCTAAACTACTAATATGCTTTCCCTTGCAATTTTTATCACTCTGAACTGGAAAAGGTCCCCACCAACTGCAAATGCAATGGATGGAGGTCTTCACTTCTATAGCTTCAGTTAAATAATTCTGTTATATATAGCACTAGGCCAGGTGCTTCATCCTGCTAAAGTCTCAAAGTGATTCGACTATAGATGTTATACAATGTAAATATTAAAGGGTGATGTCAGAAATCTTTGTAGGAACAGGTAACACCAAAAGAGCTGATGTTGTGATTATAACATTCTCAATCTTTAAGAACATCTTTTTTCTTGTATCGATTATTTTCACATAAACTTTATTTTCTTATAATAAAAAACAGTTGAACAATGTTATTTTGAATGTTTAAGTACTGTTTGAAAAGGGAATTAGGAAAAATACAAGATAACAGTGCTCTGTAAATACTTAAATATGGTTGAAAAAAAACCCTTACATTTTCATCATGTAATATTGCTCCTATTAAATTAACTTATTTATAGAGTAACTGTCTTATGAAATCATGCTAATGACATACATAGGCGGTTCGTGTATATTTTACTAGACAAGATTTATCATTTATTTCCCATTTGAAGTGCCAAATTTTTTCAGCATCATTTCATGCATTTGGAAAGCTGTTCTTTCAATTGTACAGATATGTACAATATACTACAGGAATTGAAAGCAGGCATTTAAGGCTGACTTCTTCCTCTGAACCAATTAGAGACGTTTCTGAAATGTACATTTCATCAAGAAAGGAAATCAGCCAGCCTGAATAAGGTAAATATTGCCTAGAAACACATGCTTACAAAAGGCAGCTAATATAATGAAGATCCTCATACTGAAAGATGGTTATAACAGTTCTAGAAATTTACCCAGATTTTTTAGGTGTTTCATTTTTCCTGCAGTCACATTTTCTCTGTTTCACTTCCTATATGTACTTCAAATTCTTGAGCTCTTCAGACACTGAAATATAAGAAGAGATTAAAATTAAGATTCAGCCATTAACCATACAGTAAGGTTTCACGGGTTCTTGCCCTAGAAATGAAATGTTAGCTGTCTCTTGTCAGTTAGTCTTTGATGTTTTACACACATACACAGAATAATAAAGATGTATTGATTGACTTCTGTTGAGGTTAACCTTAAGATTTGTTACACTGAGCAGTGAGCACTGACTTAGTCAAGACAAGGAAGGAGAATCAATCTCTTATTTTCATCAAAATATCAAGACATTTCTGGATAGGTATAGAATATACTTAGTTTTGGAACTCAGTTTTGTAATGAATTAAAATCAAGAGGTGGAAATATAACTTTTTCTAACAGCTCAAAGAAAGGACTAAAAATATTTCTGCAGTAGTGAATGAGTTGCCAAGAATTAATTCCATTTCAGGGAAACTGAACATTTGCGTGTGATGATTGTCCCAAAACATAGTTTTATGACCTTTGAAAGTGAAAAAAGTGAAATTTACCACTATATTTTACTGGTTTTATATGCTCCGAAGTTTTCTACTGAGCTGTGAGGTTAGTCAGAAACAGACAAACAGAAAACATCTACTTTAAATGAGAGCAGGATCAGTCCTTTTTTTGAAAATTCTTATTAAAAAGAAAAAAAAAAAGAAAAAGTCATGCATCTGAACAAGTAAGATAAACCACTTTCTGGAAGTCATTCTAGGTCTAATAATTAAAAAAAAATCAAATCACAGACTGGGCTTCTCTCCATTTTTTCATTCACCATATATTTACTTCAAACAGTTCATTCAATGTATAAAGTTAATTTGCTGCATGAAAGTTAGTGGAGTTGGTAGAAATGCAAAGGAATATCTGATCATCTTTAGAACTCTTAAAATTCCTTACTATGCATATAAGAAAGAATAAATACTTTGTAGGGTTCTAATAAAATTAAAAATCAGCACCAGAATTCCTTATAAATCTACTTCACCAAGCCTTTCTTCTCCAGGAGTTGTAAGGGAGTCACAAGCAGTTATTAATAATTCTGCAAATACAAATCTGTAGTGGTTAGGCACCTAGGTTAGGATCCTAGCTTAGCATCTCTCAGCTCAGGGCAGAAGCCCAATCACATCTCCAATCTACTTGATGAGCATGCCATAGTCACTAAACAAACGGGTTTTATCCTTTTTTACCATATGAATAACTAACTTTTTGTACCGGATTTCTCTGAATTTAAGTTTCCCAGCTTATGATTGTTTTCAGAAGACAAGACTGTTTTACTTCATTTTTAAAGAAAAGATGCACAAGCCTACTGTCACAATGGGATACCAAGCCATCATCTCATATTAACAGAACCCTCCATACACATATAAATACTTCCAAGTCAAGCAACTCAAGTTTTTCAGTAGCCCATCTGTCCTCAGTGTGTTTTGCTGCCTAACAAGAGGTAATCCTTTACTCAACTTGTGCATGTGTCTGGGTTACCCTGCTGCACTGCAAAGGATGCCAAGCTGGATTACATTTTGGTTGACAGAGAAAAGAGCATCTATCACTTTTGGTCCTCTTCTGTCTAATATTTTTTGCCTCTGACCCATCTGAAAATAAATTTTAGCCCTGTTTTCTGATGAGCAGATGGAAGGAATCTTCCACCTGGCAGCACCACACTTTTTTCACAGTCACAGATGCCTGCTCAGGACATATTTATTGTGAATGGTTTCCTCTTGCTGTCCTGTTGGATGCATTATGTTGTGGAAAACAAAGCGGGAATTATCAGGGGTATCTGGACCTAAATGTTTGATAATAACTGAAAAAAATAGATAGAACATAGGGGAAAAAAAAGATAAAATGAATTAATTGTAAAAAAGTAATTCTATAATGTCTCAGTTTCCTGAGATAGGAATAAATGATGGTATAAGGAGAATAAACATATTTTTTTTGTTGAAAACCTATGTATTTAGAATTTTTATTCCTTTATGTCCAGATTTTAAACTGTAGATAGTGTGTATGGAGCTAAAAATATTTGTCCTGAAGACTGCAACTACCAGTTGGTATCGGTATGTATGTGCTGAAAAGATCAGGGAAATGGCTAGAGAGACAAGTGAAGGGTACATCACCTTCAGATACAAAATTTGCACTTGAGGAATCTAGTGATCCAGAAATACTTAGATCCATCTGAACACAATCCTCTTCTGGATCTTCCTTACATCAGGGAATCTGTCCCTCGTCTCACTGTACTAGAGATCTCTCCCAGTTACCTACACCATGTAGTGAGGATGTACCTTTCCATCCTCCCTACCCAAAGCCTCATCTTGTAAAATTCTGTAAAATTTGAGCAAGTGGAACATCTTTCTGATGGCAGGCTCATTCTTTTGTACCTTCCTCTTACTTTTTAATATAATGGCATTAAGGGAAGCATACATCCTCCTTAGATGTAAACCTTGAACCGCAGCAAGGCTTGAATATTTCTGAATCTCTTACATGTGCTTCAGCTTTATAGCAGAGAGATACCAAAACATGGACTGGACTATGAAAATCTTACAACAATTTTTGGAGAATGCAGATAAGTCTCTTTGTTAGCCACAGAGTTAATAATATAATATTCTAACAACGTTTTTTTCCATTTCCCACCACTGCTGAAGAATAGGACAGAAGATTAAGGAGGACAAAAACATAAACTAAAAAACCTGAAGGAAATTTCTTGGTTCTTTTATTTGGCCATTTACTAAAAACAAGGAAGTAGGGGATCTGATAGGAACTTCACTTCCTTCTTCCCATAGAAAAGAGAGATTGGATAAGAGAGGGGGAATATTGATGTTTTTTCCCTTTGAAAGTACAACATACATCTTCATGAATCACAGCTTTCGCATGCTACCTTCTTTATGTTTTCAATAGAGGTCCTGCTGGTATCTTCATCTCACAGTGCCCTGGTACAATCAGGACTTTATCAGGAATTTATTATCTCCCCTTTTGGACTATGGTTACAGATTTTCTTTTCTCTGGACACCTTGCTGACTTAATACTTAGAGGGGTAACCAGAAAAAATTTCTCCATCCTCTGAGAATTTCTGAGATTTGAAAGTTTCCCGTCCTACATGTATCGTGAAAATTGAAATCCCTAACTTCCAAAAAAATTATTGAGATGACATGAATTAAAATATTTTTAATGTTTCATTTTTGCATCAACCTCGAAATGCTTAATAATTTTAATAGTGAATTAATGTAAATTTCTCAACAGTAGTAATTTTGCAGAAAAAAACCTTCTCTTTTTCATTTTCTTTTTGAACATGAATATTTTTGATACATTCTAAAATTCATTCTACTTAAAATCATGCTTGCAAATAAATGGTGACAGTTTTGACAAGATAACATTTTTCCATTGGAGGGAAAAATTAAAAAATCATTAAAAGAAATCCAAATGATCTCTTGAGCAAAGGTACAGTATGCTAGCATGCTAGTGTGCTGATGTTTCTGTTGTCAGAGAAAGACTAGAGGAATAGAGGGTGGTATGTAGACAGGTACATTTGGCTTGATAGTTTACACTCCTGATCAGTGACTGTATAACAACGTGCATCCCTGAAGAATATTTACAAGTTCAGGTATATGTTGTTTGCCTAACTTCAGTAGGTTGTTCTGCATTCCAATTTTTTTTTTTCTCTTTTAACTTTCATCGCCAGCCTATTTCAGCTTTTCTTCTTCTCCCTATATCTTGTTTCTTGTCCCCTTTTACTTCTGTCCTCCTCATCCTGTTCTAGCTCTCAGTCTCCATTCATTCATCCATACTCCAACTTCCAACACAGTACATTATGAATTTCATTTTCAAGAACAGAAAAAAAAAATCTTCTCAGCATCATGGCAGTGGAAATATTTGTGCAAAAGCTACAAAGCAGGTAGCTTTTAAAAAAAAAAACAGAAATCAAAGAGAAGTTCCAAAAGGAGATTCTTTTGAAATCTTATTTCTTGAGGGTCTTACTCACGTGTTATGAATGCTTTGAAGTGTCAACATTATTTGCTGTAGTACCATAGCTAGTGGGTGTAAGTATCCTGTTGGGTCCAAAGGAGAAAAGGCAAACCTTTTCAACCTGTGCTATAAACCTGCCTGTGACTTACATTGTCCTACAGCAAAAAAGGGAGTGGGCAAAGTGATTGCTTTGGAATTGCTTCCTGGTGATGCTGTGGGCATAAAGAAATTGCCTATTACCACTTACTCTGGCAGACCCTAAACTCTGACTGGCCTTTTAATACTCAGGAAAACATTTTTATATATATATATATATATATGTATATATGTATATATGTATATATATATATATATAAACACACACACTATATATATGTATTTTATATATATATATACGTGCACACACACACAGTCACAAATTCAAACATGCATAGACTGCATGTTTAGGGGTACTTATAAGTGGTTTACTATTGCTAAGATAGGATAAATACCTCAGCATTATAACAAAAGACCCTTTCAATTACATATATCAGCAGTAGCTTGTTATAAATAAGTATGTAAATCGTGTGTGCAATGTCTGTTAAAGACATAGTATAATGCCAGGACCTTACTAATAGAAATAAATATCAGAGGTAAAAATAAACTATTGTCTGTGCACCCACTCTAAAGACATGAAATATATTGTTTTTCAGAGATTTTTGTCAGATCTAGTGAGATCCTCCAGAAACAATCAATCAGTGTAATGTGCAGTTCCTGAATGCGTTTTAAGATTTCACTGTCTGCAAGTGCCCCTTTGCTCCGGCTTCTCCCTTCCTCTTCCTCCCCCCCCACTTCCCTCATGTCTCAGGAAAAGTGTACTCCAGCCTTCACTGGCTATAAACAGATAAAACTGACATATGGTCAATATTATTTTAGGGCCTGCAAGTTGTGGTGAATATTCAGCATTTTTTTTTTTTTTTAGCTTCAAAGAGAGTTGTTTTTCTATCTCTCCATGGCCATCTTACTATCATTCATGCAAGGCAAGAAAGACAGGGAAGATCCGAACATCCAGGATTTTCTTCTTTTCTTTGACAGGCAGTAATGCTGTTCCTAAGTGCTGCCACTTTTCACCCATGGAAAAGAATCTTTTCTGACCTGCACGGCTGTCAAAAACAGACACATAAGAATGAGCCCTGTGTAGACTGAGAACTGCAATATCAAAGCACCATTATTTACACACTCTACCTCAAAACACTGGTCCTAGGCACCCCTCACCCTGTCTCCTGCTTAGTTTAACCCCAGGCCACACAGTATAGCTCAGTAATTGTGGAATGCTGTTTTGAATACAAGGTTCAAACAGCAAATTTAAACTGTAGATTTAATCTTCCAAGAACTGTTGATATGTATGTAATTTTCTTCCACAAAAGCTGAACAAAGAGATGGTATAACATTATGATTGTGTAAATCTTCTTTCAACACCTCCATTGTACAAAGTGTAGTCTCAGTGATTGAATAGCAACAAACAAACAAAAGTCTCTCTTCAATTAAACCTCTGTGACTCACAAACACACAGAAAGCTTCATCTAACATATCAGCTATAATTAGATTCCTCCTTTAAGGTAAAGTGCTTTTGTTTTAAAATATTTGGAGTAATCCCTGAAAAAAAGCTCCATGATAAAGGTCAGATATCTGTTTTGTTCTGAATCATTACTTTAAAGAAAACTCAGAATTCTTCAGTGGAGCAGTTTAAATCCAGCTATAGAATTACACACACACAAAAAAATTAAAAATAGCATGGAGTTTTGCTGCTATCACATGGCTATCCACCACAATTCAGCACCTATAATCAATTGATATGCAGTAGGCAAATTACAATCTGTAAGTTATAAAGTATTTCAGCAGTGGTAGCTAGGGGGGAAAAAATCAGTATGTTGCCATTTTCAACAACAGAACAAATTTAGTGGAAGCTTAAAATAACTTTCAAATGAGAAGTAGACATACTGTGTAGTAAGAAAAACTGTAAAATATTCATTGTGCAGCAACATTCAAAGGCAGTGGGACATCAGTATTCATTGTTCACTATTAAATATAATAAATATAGCTATTCTGTAACAGAACCATTAGCTTTCTGTGTAAAAAGATAGCATGGGATGTTATCCTTAAGGCATTAATATGCCACATTCGTTCTCATATAGACGTGAAAATCTTCTCCACAGAGACAGTGCAGAACTTCCTCAGTTTTAAGAGTTATTCTGATAAAATCAGACTGGTGTGCCATATATTCCCTCATATGAAGAGATGAGGGGGGCAAAGTGATATGCTCCCCCTAATCCAGGAGAGGTGCTGTTATACGTGTATTATATGCCTAAGACTTTTCCTTCACTTATTGCTCCAAGCAACCCCAAGATGTTCAACAGAAGATTGAGGATATAGCCAAATTGATTTGGCTGACTCTTGTGTTTTTATGGCAATGCTGCAAGATTTACATCCATGGATTGAAAAGAGAGAGCACAGGCTGACCTCAGACATATGCAAATGAAAATGGAATTATTTTGAGCATTGTTGACATACACATGTATTAGCAGGGTAGATTGGGCCTGTAGTTTAGCCAAAGTTAGGCTAAATGTTAAAATAATGTTAATACTTGCCTTCATTTACTAAATGATATTTATGTTTTCTTAGAAGTAAAACTGGACAGATAATTTTTTTTTTTTTTCAGTGTGATGTCTGAACTTGGGGATGTAAAAGGAGCAGAGGTCAGGGATCAGTTCACATCCAACAAGGGCTGATGTTTTTTAAGGCTTTTAGGACAGCCAGAAGCGTTTGATTCTGGCCTCAGTAAGACTGGTCTAGAATGTCTTTGTCTCCTAGGAAAGGTGAAAAAACAATGACTCAAAGCTCCTCCCAGCTTGCTTCTTTCCAAGATTCAGAGAGGGGACTTTCCTGTCTCCTATGCTGAAATACTGGCCCAGAATTGCAGCATATCCTAAGGCATAGCAGGAAATAACAGTCCTCCTGTTACCATTGATGGAGAAAGATCTGAGACAAATCAGATGGTGGAGATCTCTTCTCATAGTTGTGGGCAAGAAAAGACTCCTTTCTGTTCTTGTTTTGTGCTGTTTTTATTCCACTGTAGGTGCCAAAATATTTTCAGGGGTCTGCAGGCATAAGTGGTCTGCTTCCCCCAATGTCAGTGCCACTCAGCCCCCTTGTAGCCTTTCCAGTCTTCTCTACAACCAGGTGTGGGACCCACCCAGGAGGCCACATATTCATGTGTCTTGTTCCTCCCTCTGTAGAAAATATTGGGCTAAATACATCCTTTTCCATCTACAACTCAACATTGCTATTAAATATGACAATTTTTGTCCAAGAGAATAAAGTACTTTCTGTTTTGTTCTGCATAGAAGAACTACACAATAAAAACAGTTTTATTTTCAAAGGAGACCACACAGGTATGCCTCATGCTTGTTTTATTTTTTTGGTCATACAGTCACTGTCACCATAGGTGGCATGAATGACTTTCCTTTTCCTTTACCCTAGCCACTTTTGGAACCTGTCTGTGAGTGTCTTCTGCAGTATTTAAATGATGCTATCTTTCCAGAAGCTCTTTTCAAGCCCTCTTCCCCCTTACTGATTTATAGGTCATGCTCTGATGCACAAAGCTCCAAATGAAATGGAGTTCAGCCAGTAGTAGATCAAGGTGTGCTACAGCTAGACAATAATTATTTTATTATTTAGTTATTTATCTTGTTATTTTTTATTTGTGAAAGGGTATGTTAGAATAAAAGTCGTATCAATAACAGAAGAAAGTATACAATTGTTACATCAGTAAGTTTCAGGTTAATCTTTTCCTATTCCCTGAATCATTGTAAAAAGTTTATTGTTCCCATTCTATTGCTGCTGACAGCCTTAGCTATGTATTTAAACAGAATAAAACCTTTATTTTTAAAATTCATTTTCTTCTTTCTTCTCCAAAAGGGGGGGGACAAAAAGTAAAGGATCTTCCCAGCTACACAAATATTTAAAGTCTCATTGAGATAAAATGATACAGTTTATTCCAACAAGGGAACATATTCTCTAGAAGAAAATTGAAAAGCAATTGATGCTATTTTATTTACAGAGCCCTGAGTTCCAACAACATTATTCCTCTTAGTCCTTGAGGAAGTAATATACTCTCACCCTTAAAACGCTGTAAGTAGTCGATAATCCATTATTACAGTAAGCCGTACACTCACACAGTAATTATCTAATAACCCCTTATAAAAGACCGTAGCTTCCTAATCTGTTTATAATTATCATTTCAATGATCCTGTGCATTAATGTCTGACCTTCAGCAACTCTGACCTGATCTTAATTAGCTCTAATATCAAATCATCACTATATAAGAAACTAGCCATGACCAAATGAATGAACCCCAGGTACAGTTAATTTCTGGAGCAATTATCTTTTCATGTAGGGAGATTTAAATGATTATCTGCACAATTTCACACAGTTTTATGTAATTCTGTGACATTATAAATTCTGTTTTAAATCATATTTCAAAGGCATGGCTCTGCAGACTGACTTCATATAGTACACTAAGCTATCAGGATAGTATATCATACTACCAGTGTATAAGAGTAGATGGTTTTTGTGTCATTATTTTCAATTACGCAAAGTGTATTTCACAAAGTGATAAATTGTAGCTGAAATATATAAATATGTGCCAGGGCAGTCTAGGGGCTAGTGACATCCAGTACAAATTGTATGTCATTTTAAAGAAATGTTTCATTATATTAAAATAGTGTAAGTAATTGATAATACCATATGTGTTAAAGCAAGATTAGAAAATTCTAAAACGTGTATTGGTAATATGCATGCAGTATTTACAATACATTTGAAGCTGAGTATCATTTATCATAGTTTAAAAGCTACTGTATAAAAAATGAGAATACCGCAGAAAATATTTGAAGCTGTTATTTAACTCACAATTATGCAGTATTAAGGGCATAGGGACTATTTAATGTGTTATTAAAATACCCAGACTTCTGATTTATAGTTTAATCTGACTGGAACATAACACAAACCTTCATGCCATCCCAACTATTTGCTTCATGCTTTTCTCCACACACACAAACACACACACACTAGTGGGAAAAGTCACAATCTTTCAGATAGACAAAGTAATTTAAGATTCAGAAGACAGTTCTACAACTAATACATGGGTGTGCCATGCTAGTGCATTTTTGAATAATACACCTCTGTGAGAACCCAGTAAGTATTCATTCTAGGTTTTTCAGGGACATACTTTTTATGCAGCTCTGGAAAAAAAAAAAAAAAAAAGGATAGAGCATCCTTTTTATTTCAGAAATTGCAAGCCAGTTGCATGAAATATTTTAACAAGCATATTATTTACTGTCCTTTCTTAACACAATTTATTCAAGTTAACCAATGAACCTGCTTTCTCAGAGCTCTTTCAAATGCTAACATTTCCTACCTATAAGCCAAAACATTTGTCCTACAGCCATCAGATGAAGATAGCAGCCTGATGAGGGTGATTGATTTGAAAGGTAATTTGAATGGAAGATGTTGTGTACATCCTCTTAGTGATGCCACAATGACAGCTCAGACAACCTTTCCATGATATATCACCCCGGGAAGTGGAAAAGAGTAAATTTAACAAGTGGTATTGCCTTCTTATCACATTTTTCTTTTCTTCTAATTTAGTATCTTCATTCTATATTATGTCTAGTTATTTATAAATAGCAAAGATAGTCAACAGATGTCTTACCATTTAATTAAGTCAAACGTTCAGTAAGTGATGTATAAAATCAGACAATTAGTATCCACTAGCTAAATAAACTAAGGAAATAATTCTTGGAAATTATCAAAAAGTGATTGCAAAGAAATCCTATCCAGCTTTCTGATCAAATAAAACCATCTGTTATCGTCTTTACAGGATCATTTCTTTTCTTTTTCACTTCCTTTCCATATACACGCATATTTAATTCCTTCCATATACTTAAAATCAGCCATGTGCTTTATAGGTCCTGGCAATTTTCTCCTTTACACTTTCAGCATATTTCTGTCAAGGAAAAAGTTGTCTCTACCTATGTCAAACACTGAATAGTTTAAATCATTAAATAAACTTCAGCCATTTTAAAGGCTGAGGTTTTGAAAAAGTACAATGAATTGTTTTCATAGAAAATGAAATACTCTCTTTAAAAATACTGGAATATATATCTTCTTGAAATATTACCATCTTGCTCTAAAATTCTTTTCTGTTTTGGATCTTCTGTCCTGTATTTCATTTTCGTATCTTACAGTTGAGATACACATTTGGACACTTCAGGAGGCTTAAAGTCAAATTCAAATTCCTCTCTTCTTCAAAAGAAAGTAAGTCTACATTTTAATCAGACATTTAAGGAGAATACATATTTCCTTATAGTTATACATATTTTTAGTGTGTGAAATCTTGCTTTTTTCCCCCTATATATTTTGCTTTAAAAAGTAATTTAGTAAAAGCTTATATGAATATTATGACATTCACTCATGGATTTTAGACGAGAGAGTGAGAGAAGGCGCACCATCTGATCGGCAAGAACTGGAAGCATTAAATTTGTGTAGGAGACAAAGGCATCCAGGCTTTTTTGTATGGATTACACTTACTTTGGAAGAGAAGTAGCTACCTGGAAACTAGACTTTCTTCCATAAACCTACACACATACAGACAATTCTTTCATCTTCTTCTCCTGGAGAATATCAAGCCAGAAGCAGCTAGATTTTGGGTCTAAATTGCAATTACAATATTTCTCATGAGTCAGATATGCCTCGTATAAGGCCCAGTGCCACACACTATAAACTCTTCTAGCATATTAACCCAAGCCTTTATTAATCTGTTTGTCAGAATGCTAGTATATGAAAGAGGATGATAAAGAAGTATTGTTATAGATAAACAAATAAACAGAAATGAGCTGGAAAATGGTTACACAGATCTTGCGTAAGTCCAAACAAATAACATTGGTTCTTTATTTTTTTCTGGGAAGTTGTATATTCAAACTGAAGGAGAGCTCTTAGAGTTACTTAGGTTGGAAGCTGTTCAAAACAGGGATCATGCATTTGTTCCATGTTTACTCAGTATAACAGAAAGCCAGTCTACAGTGACAGGTCACAAAGTCTACTGTAAAATTAGGAAGCATCCCATTTACATTAAAAATCAGTGATATAATGCGTTGAAGAAACTGACCTTAGGTTTCAGCAAAGTGCTAAGGACCTTGTAATGGTGACCTAAAGCTGTGTACAATGCAAAATTGTTTGAGATTGTCTAGAAAGTATTCATATATGGAACTGAACTTATTTAGTCATGACAAAAATTTCTCTCATGAAGTTATGTTCTCAGCAGCTAATGACCGGAGGATACATAGGCAATATTTGCTGTAGCTCATACTTATCAATGACAATTCTTCTTCAGTAATATAAGTGTTTTCTAGAATCTTGAATAGCCAGTCTGTACACAGGACACACACGTAGGCCTGGTACTAGCTCTGAGCATGGGTCTGCCTCATAAAGGTTTAACTCTAATGCCAGCTAAGCATGCAATTTAAAGAGCTCCTAGCAGTGAGGGTGTCTGTGATTTCGGGGTACAATGACTGTGTTCATTGCATTACTTGTAGCTCTTTGTCTGGAGGCAGGGGAGGAGATTTGACTTCATGGAGGAACTTTTCCAAGAGCGCAGGAGGTACACTGAAGCTTTTCGCACCAGCTTCAGGCAGTGCCTTGAACAGTGGGGTTTGTGCCCTAATAGAACTTTATTTTTTGGAGTGAAACAAGGCTGAAGGCATGTATTTGCTTTTAGGCAGAGAAAGGAAACCGACATCTGAGAGTTTTACTGGTGTTGTATTGTTACTTCTGGTTTTGTTTTTAAAATTACTTAACAAGATCTGTCATACCTCAGAAATTTAGACTCAGGTGAGCTTGTTTCAAAACTGTGGAAAACAGTTTTTGAAACATCTTAACATTGTTTTTAGGTATTTCCCCAAAGGCTGAAGTCTTCCTTTTGAATTGAGGTTTTACTGAGATGAAAAGGAATTCTCTCTCATTGATCCCCATAGGAAAGGCATTTGTCTTTGAACTCTATTTTTAGAGATGTTTTAACACATATTTACACTTGGGGGGATATGGATAAATGTAGTTTTGTTTAAAATTAACATGTTTTTGTTTACTTTATAGGCAGGTAGAGTTCAGGATTTGTACATGAACTCAGCTAACATATACACCTCCTGAGAGCCAATGTTTCCTTTGAAGAATTTCTTTCTTACCCACATGCTCCACCCTGCTGGGCTAAAAGTGTGGTGGATAGGGAAGAGAGTTTTCCAAGTGTTGTTATTGCAACTCAGAAGTGTCATTCAAAATAAGGCTCCTGAAATTACTAAGAGCCGTGCTAAATTCAGTCTTTCATTCACTCTACATCTGTTAACCAATAACTTTGTAGAATGACCCTGTGACTTTTACAATGGGACAATGTAAAAGGTTTTGATCAACTTTTATGAATCACCTTCATAGTTCTAAGATTCAGTGTAAGTTTTTATTCAATTTCTCTGAAAGCTCATTAACTGCATACCATATCTACTGTTTGAATTAGAAGGGCTGTACCATGTTGTGACCCCTGTTTCATACTGATCTAATAGAAAACTGAATCAGGCTATAAATTTTTAAGCTTTACCTGTTGAACACCAGGATTGAAGTTTCATACCTAGGACTTCTCTGTAAAGGGAAGGCAATGTTTAGGAAGTCAGGTCTTAACGTGCCAGATATGCTAGCATAATTTCCTCGACTGAGTCCTTTTCCTTGTGATAGGAGGTTTCCTGGGAGGTAGCTCCCTTCACTTTCACAGCCTACAGTTAGATTCCTCATAACTTCAGGATACATTTACCTGGAAAACTTTTTGTAATGTACAACAGGTTTGAATTTAATGCATCCTTTCTAGTCAGGAGTAATTTGCCATGTCAGCAACATTAACACACTGTGAGATGAAAGTAGACAAAGTTACCTTGCAGTCTGTGAAGATCCACATGGAAGTCGTCTATTGTGTGATTCAGCTACACATGTTTTTTCACTGTGTACAAATGAGCTCTCATAGTACACAGATCTCATACACTGACAACAGGTACTTGCTTGTGGCCTCTGCCATTAAGTTTATGTACATAAGCTCACAAAATCCCACTGTTGTGTGATAAGGGCCAGAATGTTTAAGTGAATTAATTAACAATGTGCAAATTAATCTAGGATAGTAGCTGCAGCAGATGCTGGTTTTCACTGGAAAATAATGCCTCTTAGCAAAGAAAAGAGGCATGAAAGGACTTACAGGTCATCAAGCCCAGTTGTGTTCCACTGCTTCCGCTATGGTAATCAGAATACTTCATCCTATTTCCTAATCTTGTTAATGTCCTAATCTTGTTCATGACCCTGCAGATCTTTGGCCAAAACTGTATTTAAGCTTATGTAATTCATCATTCTATGATTCTATGATCATTTTACAGCCTATCTTCTGCTCTTACATCCTTCTCCTGGTACACCTATGGACAGCAGTAGTCCATTTTATATCCCCTTACCCTTTACTTTGCTAAGACAAACTACCCCATGCCTTTAACTCTTCATCAGTTGTCCTTTCCATCCTCCTGACTACTGTAGTAGTCCTCTGCATTTTATTGGTGTAATTCATCTTCAAAATGGATAATTGGAATCATATATTGTGTCCAGAAATAACTTGTCTGATATATCAAATGATTGTATTTGTACAGAAACAGATCAATAGTTCAAATTTCAATTGTTATCCTATTTCTGCTCTGTCTGTCTTTGAGGTCATCTGATTCTTCTTAGATGATATTTCAATATTGCTTTGTATTATCATTTAATTTCATCAGTGTCCTCTCTTTTGTGCTAAGTCATTAATGTCAGTATAAAAACATTCTGTCCCAGGCCTGATCCCTGGGTACCTAGCAGCTTCTTTCCAATTTCTAGTTCTACTAATTACTATCTTCTTTACTTCCACTAAAATATTTACTGCACATCATGATATCAACACCTCTCACTGTTGATTCAGAGTAAAGAAAAAAAAAAAAGGATTGATTAAACATGCTTTTTAAGAATGCTTCTCAATATGAAAAGCTAGGAAGTTACTGACGAGACTGCTTGAAGTTAGTAAGAGTGTTAGTATGTCATGTCCAGATCAGATCCGTCTGATTGTAGTCAGATGCCAAATATATTCAATATCAATGCTGATTTTTACACTTCGTCTCATTGCAGGAGGGAATGAATAAAACCCTCAGTCATGAGTCTCTTCCCAACAGCCAGGATGGAAAGAATAAAGCAAAATTTCTGTAGATGTGCAAAAGAAAGTGATAAAGTGAGTACTGAAGCATGAGAAGTAGAAATAAAGAGTAAGCTAGACTTTGGGCTTCCACTAGAAAGAGACAGCTGGTAAGACAGAGATGGATCATGTTTACTTAATGCAAACCAAGAGCCTGGTGGCTTCTTCAGAGATTTGTGTAGCCACCTATTCTTTCAGGCTTGCTAGGTGTGCAGTCTTCTCTGCTGATGTTTTTTCCCTCCTCACTATTTTGATTTATGGTGTCTTCCATTATTCAAAACTGTATTTTTGAGAAGCTGATGTTAGATTTTTTTTCCACCTTTATTTCTTCCACTCTTGAGCTCCTGACTATACTCCTTTTAACCACTGGGCCTTCAGGACTTTTTCCCTTCTTCCCACCTTCTTATGCTACTGCTTCTGTTTACCTTCCAGGAAGCGTGTCTCCCATTCTGCTGCATAGTAGCCACTGCCAGCTGTTAGATTGTAGCTGCATTAGCAAGCTGTGCTCACAGCAGTACCGAAGGGCACAGAAATTAAAGCACTGGCAGTTCTGTATACACATATTCTTACCATTCACTCCTATCTGTGGAACTAAATCCGTTGTAGGAACAACTGGAAATTTTACCGACACAAGGCTCTTCAACTGATTATAGTCCATCCCAGATTCTGAACGCAGTCCTTGAGTACTATCGGTATGCAATAATAAACTAATCAACTGACCATGTCTTTGTGATGCTATAGCAAGAAGAAACAATAAATTAATCCTGCTTGAAATTCATTAGATAAAAATGGAAACCTGAAACCACCCATTTACATCAAGATTATTTTCAAAATATGTATGTATTTGGAAATTATTCTATCCCATGTTTTGTAGTTATTGAACTAAGGGATGAATGTATCCCATTTACTGTTGACTAATTAGAACAAATTATCATCTGTTTGGCCTGTCAGCAGAGTTACTTCTAATATGCAACTGGAAAAGCTGTCCGTTCCACACACCAATATTCAAACTATCAGCAGTTTTACTGTGTTTTGCTGTAGATGATATCTGGAAAGAATGGCTGTAAATGTCAGTGGGAAGGACTGATGGGAAAGGGGAGCTTAATGAGATGACCCCTTTTTCTTTTTTAATTGTAGCAAACATGCCTGAAGACAGAGGAGACTACGAAAAGTAAGAAGTCCACATCTACTAGTGAATAATCATGCCAAATTAAAATAAGACTTTGAAATACAAATTTGTATGCATTTTCATTGAAATTCATTACTGCTGTAATGATATTTATTTGAATAAATGAAGGACTAGGGAATCAATTCAGAAAGAATTCTGTGGTTCAATTGAGTATTGAGGGGCTGTACACTACATTAAAGCTTCTTTTTTATTTTTGCTTTTTAAAGCACTAAACCAAAACTAGATCAGTAGAACGGGAAGTGTATTTTACAGGTGATTTACACTGCACATACAGTTGTACAATGTTTATGTGCCCACTATTTGTTTATTCTATATAATGGAAACCTACTAAAGTCTCAGATTGATAAAAAATAGGAAGAAACTTCAGGTTAATGTGAACAATACATTATAATCCAAATCATTCACTGTGCATTTCTTGTAAAGTTTTCCAATGAGGGATAAAAAAAGCATGCAGGGTACTGTCAACACTGAGTGTTAACCATGATTCAAGAATCCAGTCTAACATTAACTAAAAAAACCAAACCAAAACAAACTTAGATTGCTGAGATACAGAAGACACTGACAGCTATGGAAGTCACTCCTATGATCTTGGTTAGTTGTACGATACCAAAGTTAGAGGCATTTCTATTGACTCCCTAGAGGATTAAGCATGTTCTTCCAAAGGTTTGCTTAAGATGTAGTTATTAGGTTACATTTGATTTTTTTAAGGGTTAGAAAATCAAATACGGATTTAAAGAAATCCATATTCATACAGATGCCAATCAGTTAACTTCTGTCTCCATAAAGCTGCATGCCAGATTTAAAATTATTCTCCAGGGAACTCCTTTTAAGTTAAATTCCATAGTCTCATATATGTTTTATGACAGTTTCATATAGGCCCAGTTACTTCATCTTTATAAAAAAATGAATACAATTCTCTACTTCGTGTACACTCTGTACTGTTTATTTTTATTTTAATGTCAGATTGAATGTAATATATTAAAAACACTTTAATCATTTAGCTATAAGAATTCACTCAATAGATTTTTTCCTCTCTTTTTAATAGGACTTTCTGAACAGACTTCTTTTGATCTCCTTGACTGCTTTCTACATTGTAAGTCTAATCCTATATTTAAACATTTTCCTACATTTCATCAAACACTCTGATTTAAATTTTCCTTAATCTAGCTAGTCATATTAATCTACTCCTTCACTTCACATTGTAGAGCATGTCATTTCCTTTTAAAAATAAATAAAAATAAAAATGGTTAATGAAAATGACTGCTACAACATATTTGAAAATACTCCACAATTTAGCATCACAAAAAGTGAACATTTAAGGATTCTGCTTCTAAATGCCACCCTAATTAAAGGAACGTTCCTTTTAAATGTGCTTTCTTCACATGCATAAGGGCCTTATTCAAATGAAGGGGAAGACCTTTCACATACATGAGGCTATAATAGAGAGCTTAGCATAACTTCTACCTGATTTTCAATGCAAATGGCAGAGGAGAAGTTAGTGTGTTGATGCAGATTATGGTTTATCCTTCTCACACACCACAGAATTCTTCACGCTCTGGAAATATTTTGCTTATCAGTGAGAAGCAATGATCAACACCTCGCACCCCCAATCCCAGAGAGACTCGGAAAGTGAGATCATCAATATTCAGATATAGTCAGATTCTCACGGTTCCAGACTATTAATTTGCTCCTAAACTGAAGGTTTAGTCTACAATTCGCAATATAAACATTTTACTGCTACATATCAAATATCAAATAGAGTGATTAAAAGACCACTTAACAATGTTATGTTGGTGAAAAGCAGGAGACAATTGGTATTTAAATGCATTATATACAGGGACATTGTTTCTTTTACTCTTCATTGAAAAAATTTATACTTTAATTTTCATCTGTACAAAAAGCACAAAAAAAAAAAAAAGAAAATTAAAAAGAAAATGAAAACCAAAAAAACCCTCTCTCTTCACTGTTCAGGCCAAAAATTTACCCCTTTCTGTTGGTGTCAATCTTCTGTAGAACAACATGGTGGGGTTGGTGGTAGATCTTTTCTTAGGACATCATAGTGATGTCATTGTCATTTTTAGCATTTATTCAGGTATGACTCCCAAGAGAGGGAAGTCTTTTAAGAAATTAATAATGGAAATGTTTCTGCAACAGATTCCTGACATGCTTCTACTCTAACTTTGTATATAGTGATGGGCTGACATGAGGGATCCTTATCAAGTATTATTAAACTTGTTACAAGTGGACATCTCATACATATAGCCTGCCACCAGGATCTTTCAGCTGGATAGCAAAACCTTTTGTGAGCTATTTTACCTCTTTCAAGCTGTCCCAGAAGACAAAGCTGGGACTTGGCAATAACTAGAAAAGAGAGGACACTACTTTCACAGTTCCTCCAGAATGTTAAAAGCAGACTGTTGGTCTTCAAAAGTTTGAAATAAAATGCTCCAAGAATTTCAGGATATTTATTAAAAACATGGAATTTGAAATTAATCAAAGCAGAGCTCTGTGTGGTCTGCTAGAAAAACAAAGATCTTGTTTAGTCAGCAATTTAAATGAGGAGAAAATTGTTTAGTCAACAACTTTCAAGTTGGCTATATTTCTGATATTCCAGAGATTGGCTCAGAAGGGGTCCAGAAGAGCTCTGACTTGCAATTTGCCATATTCAATAAAGGTCATGGAGACTGTTTTGTGTAGCAGAGGCATAAAAAAGTCAATTAATATTCTCTTTTACATCTCAGGTGCATCAAACACATGTTCTAGAGGATCATGAAATGGTGTCCAGGAAAATAATGACCAGGCATGTTGATTTTTCCCCTACATCTGCCTGAACCTAACATTGTGGTGGTTTCTTTCAAATAGAGATCTTGCTGCTATGCTTTGTGTCTTTGCTGCAGTGAGACTGGATTGCTGTGCTTCCATGCTATGCCAAATTATGCAGTAACACCTTTTGGAAGCTAGAGGTGGCTTCTGTTCACAGCAATCTCCTTGGTGAGAAATTCATTTTACTGAAATCACATCGTCGCATTCATGAAGTGCCTGAATGCCTCTGGATTTCCAGACACCATCAAAATGTTGGTTGCTTTTGTCCTGTAAAAAAAACCCAAACTTGCTCCAGTTAAACTGTGCTGCCTCTGAAGTCACTGAGAGGAAAATTAGGCCAGTGATGAGCTCTTCTGAAAATCCTTCTCTAGATAACTCAGGATATCTTCAAGGTGTTTGTAGTATGTCCTCACACATTTTTTATATAAGGTTCCGGGAGCACAATAGTCTTCCTAAGACCTAAAGCTTATCCCAAACAGACTGATGATTATAATTTGCCCACACAGCTGAAGTTTTTGTGGGAAATGTCTTGTTCATACAGGTTACATATAAAGTGTCCAGCGGTTTTTCATGCTGGTTCATTTTCTTTGCATTGCCATCTTTTACAATGTAAAAACGCATCTGAAGTAACAGATCCACCTTCTATTTTACATCTTATCAATGATAAGTTTAATATAACTTCACAAATTTCCTAGACTCTAGCTGAGATCAGGATAGGATGAAAATAAACTGAAAGACAGTCCTGAGAATACTTTTGGATTGCTTGAAATATCCAGAGAAACAGCAATTTCTGGATCAGCTAATTGGATTAGATTTTTTAAATGGTACTATGTATATTAAAACTGACAAAGGCTCTTAAAAAGTCATTATTTATGCCCTTCTATAAATCCTTAGAAATGCAATGCAAAATGCTGATGTTATGTCAAGTAATAGGGCAACATGGCTAAGATCAAAGTCTCAGCAGATTTCTCCCAAGAGAAGGAAGACCAGAACATGCTTTTTAAATTTTGCAACTTTCTTTATATGCAGTGGACTTGTTTCTCAAAGAAACACTATGACTGCTTCATGTACAACCAAACAAGCATTTAAAATAAGTACTAAAATATTTCTATCTGAAATCATTAGGAGAAGGTGCAAAGAGTCTTAAAAATGTCCTTTTTTTGAAAGTCAGCTAAGAGGATTTTCTGTGAGCATTAAAAATGTGGCACAAACCCAAGACTCAAACAATCATCTTCATTCTTTGTCTTATTTGTAAACGTCATCAATTCTTTTCAGGAGACCTGTGAACTCTTTAATTGATGTCCTGGCACATGAGTTATAAAGGAAATTATTTTTGAGTATTCTCTTTCAAAACATAAGAAAGTAACATACATAAAACCAAGAAACTTGAAATTTCCTTAGTTTTCACATGCCAAAAGGAATGATTAGAGTTCTGAACAATGCAGGGCAATAGAGCATAAAAAACCTGAGGATTTATAAACAGGTCTCTGAGATAAGAATCTAAAACCCAGAGTACAATACCTAAGCTTCCCACTCGGTAAATGGAAGTTAGGTACGTGAGAAAAATGGTCCTTAAAACCCAGCCAAAACTAATACTTTACACAGTTGTCTCTCTCAACTCCTATAATTTTGCAGAGTTTGAGCACCTGGTTCAGGGTTGTAAACTTCTCTCTTCGTGTATGACCAGAGGCCTGAGTCCTGCCCTCAGGTCATATATACCATGACCATCTATTAAAATATGCAAGGATAGCCCTAGGCACAAGTCTGCAAGACCATTTTCATAGACAAAACACTAGGGTTCCTATGTATGACATCATCATGCATTCACAAGCACTCCAGGAAAATTTGTTCAGTGAGGTAAGATTTAGAGTATGCCAGCTCTTCTTAAATGCTATTTCACTGCTTGCTTTCCACTTCCCTGAGAAGTGGGCCATGAAATGCTGCTATGCTTTATATAAGCAATATTATTCCGTAATTCTCAGACACGATGCTTATTGTACCCCACTTAAAAGAAAAATGTTGTATCTCAAAGAGGTACAGATGCAATACAGCTACAGGACAGTATAACCTATTCACTGACTCTGGGATTTTCTTTCTTTCAGGAATTTCCTCAAATCCACATACTGTTCTTAGTGCAGCATTCTACATTTGGATTTTCAATTTAGCTGAAGGATGTATAAAAACTTGTGTAGCCCCAAAACTCCCAGTTGACCACACAGAAAAGACAGCCCAGGAGTATCAATTATCCTTGTCAACTGTAATTTACACTTGCTAAACTACCTGGCAGATCTCCTCCTTCCAGACGCTGTAATAGGAATAACGTATGTGGTAAGCTAAAAAATTCATCTCAATAATATTGTGTTTCTGTAATATTTTTCATTCTGATGGAATGCCAAAAAGATTTGGATATTACACAGAAGAATCTGTTTGAATGCCATTTGTACAGTCCCTCATAGTCAAACAGAGCCAAGAAAAGAAAAGAAAAAAAAAAGGTGGTTAAATAGATGGAGTCCTGAAAGTCTGAAATAATTTTGAAATTGCCATTGCTTTTATTGTCCTATCATTCCCCTTATTTGTATGTTTTTCTGTATTAATCTGTTAATGCCTGTCCTTAGCTCAGTTTGCAGGCCATTCAGGGTGAGAACAATGATATTGCTCTATACTTGCCTAACAAAATGGGAACGCACATTTTACGTTCTTCATGCTACGAGCATATAAAGATCGAGATTAAATAACAAACCAGCTTAGCATGCAGCCTGACAAACTATCCTCTCTAGCAGCAGGATATGCTTTTCTACCACTCCAGCTGACATGGTTTCAGTACTGTTTTGCAAAGAAGAGATGTCTTTAAGTATCCTGAATTTCTCTTGAAATTTTCTTCCCTATGTCCTGATCAGACTTGTTCTAGCCAAGCCTGTGAGAAGTAAAGGAACTTTAACCACAGAGGATGTAACTGGGAGCAGATTTAGATAATGACTCCTGGAGAGTTACTGCCAGTTACTAACAAGGCAGATGTATCAGCAAGACCGAGAGATTCCTTAGTCATGGACTTTAATTCTTGTTACTAACGTGTTCTGGAGTGTCAGCTTTCAATTTGGAGCCATTGTGTTCTTAGCCCTTACAGTGGGGTCTAGAAAACCCATTGCAAATCTGTGGTATTTTCCATTTTGCTAACAGTAAACACTCAGTATTTTTTTTCTGTCTACTTGCTTCTCAGAGTCATCTCTGCCTGTTGCTGCTTCCTATCCCCTTTTTCCCACAAGGGGGAGCGAAATTTTATTACGCAGCTGGTATTTCCAGCCCTGTTGGTCCAAGAGTAGGACAATGGTATGAAAGAATGTTGACAAGTGACTATGGAAGTAGCTGAGGTAAATGGCATATGAGAAGAGCTGAAGGAAAAGAAAACATTAAAAAATAGTGAGTGAAGAGAAGGGTAGAGACAGGTTCTGAGGTGGTTCTCCTTAACAGTATTTTAGGTCCTAACACCTTCCTACAGTCCGAGAATGTTAGAGATCCAAAAGAATCCCCACTTTTTAAAATAATAACTATGGAAATAATCAAGTATTTTGCACAAGGTGCATATATTCGAGTCCAAGATGTCATTGTGTACATACTTAAAAATGGGAATAAAGAATGGAGTTGTAAGCAGTTTCAATGATGAATTAACACTGTCATGGAATTTAGCCACAATTACCATAGGGTACATAGCATGCTAACCATCAAATGATGGTCATGAAGATCGTGATGTTCACATGTTGTAAAGTTTTAGATCTTCACATAACAGCAAAACAGCTCTGGATTAAAAGGTTTAGAAAGACTACACTTTTTCCCACTCTTACACAGCTCGATCTTAATTAATTATTGCAGCTGCGATGCTTGGCACCAATACATACTCGTAGGCCTGTTGAAGTCAATAAAATTCTGCAAGGCCGAAGAGTACCTCACAACAAATCTTTTTCAAGAATGGGGCCTGGAATCGTTTTGAAGCATAGCAGCTTGTGAACATTATAATTAGAGCATGTCCTCATTCTGCAGTCAAATTCAAAAAAATATATATCCTCATCTTGACTGGGCCTGTTCCTACAAGTGAATACGCCAACTTCAAATCATTTGTCAATTAAGGTATACATGCACTAGCAACTTTAGCTTACTTTAGACATCTAACTAAAGTTAAAATTCATATTCCTGAAATTTAAGGATCTAAGTGACCTGTAGTCAATGGAGAGAGGCACGTGTCTTCCAGGGGTGATTCAAAGCAGCTGCACTGAATTTCTTAAATGCAATGTTATGCTAAAACTGGTCTGATTTGCCACACTTTTTTCAAGGCCCATCTAACCTTAAGCAAGAAAAAGACTCAGAAAAACCAATTTTAGAAGGGGGGCAGGGGAGACTGCTGTCTGCAAATTACAATAATTCATTATGAAGATTAAAAATAAAGCTGTTCAGAAGAACTGGAAAATAACAGTGAAATTTTGATTTAAAAAAAAATATTATTAACCACAGAGAATAAAGTAAGACAAATTATCAAAATTCTCCTGTAAGAGACAGTTATTTCTATAGTTTTTCCCTCTGAAATATTAAAAAAGAAACACCATTTAAGTTTATAAGTGTGTTTTTAAAATCTTCAGGAAAAAAAAAATATTTACACACAAGACTTTTCCAGTTATCAGAAGGGACGGTGGGGAACAGAGAGTCATGAACAATAGTCATGAAACTAAAGAAAGAAATGAGGTAAATTTAATTTTCAAACAAATGTAGGGGATGCTGGATGCAGCTGGAAAAAAGTGGGCCTTCTTAACTGTCTATTGCATGGAAACAGAGGCCCTATTGCTCAACAAACAATACTGAAGACACATGTGCACATCCACACTTCAAGCATGAATAATTTCAGGTCAGGGTATGTCATGACCAGGAAGCATTAAGAGGCTCATGAGAGATCGGAAGAGTACTGAATGTCCTGATTTCTAGAGATGAATGAAGATTGTGAAGCTTGCAGAGCCCGGCTGTTAGGTATTGCTCTGCTAGAGGGCAGGACTTCGGCTCTAGTCCCTGCTTGACTAACACAGCGCACTTCACCAGAAGCCCAGTCTAGCCCACAAGAATCTCCTGTCCACTCTGCTGCATCTTTCTGGAAACAGGAATGGTTATTCCAGCAGCCAACATTGCCAGAATGACTGAAAAGTTTCTTTAGCCTGATAGCCTTTCAGCGGACGGGTCTTCCTTCTACCAACCCTTCTACAACCACCCTAGCAGGAAGAATGGCCTGGTCTGAGCTCAGCATCCTAAAGTACCGGCAGTGGATTTCCCCCAGTTCTGCTTCTCTCATTTTCCCTCTAGGTTGGAGGCAACCTAGAGCAGCATCTGGATTGTATGGGATGGATGCAGCTATTCATTTCATCTCCTGTACTCTCTTCTCTTCCCCATACCAGCCACCCATGCCAACAGTTACAGGAAGGGATAGATTTCTTGGTGACAGCTGCTGCTGGTGGCGTGAAAAGGCAAATGGTTGTTTCCTTGAAAAGGAGCACAGTGGCCTATGGTGAGGATGGGGATGGGGAGAGGGTTGGACAGTGCATTCCCAGATACTGCAGCTGCCAAGGCTGGATGATCTTAGTCTAAGGCACAAACTGCACTAGAAACCATTTCAGATTTCAGAGTCCCTTTCTCTAGGTGTCTCAGCACTAATTGAGAGTGACAGCTTCTTGTTCCCTCTCCTTGTCCCACTTTCCCAGGCCAGACTATCCTATCAGAAATTTTGTGGTATGGATTTTGTATCCCTATAGGCCAGGGAAGGAACTGGACAGAAAGGATGTGCCAAGGTCTGTCCCCTCTTTAACATCTTTCTTTCTAAAAGTCCATGCAGTGACAATATGGAAACAACAGAAATCTTCAGCCTGGGTCTTGCAGGTCTGAGGTACCTGCTCTAGAGAGGAACAGATATTCAAAGACATCTCCATGTTTTCTGCATACTAACTCAAGTCCTCTCCTAGTACAGTCTGTAGGCTTTCCCTACCGCCCTTTAAAAGCAGCTAAAATTCTCCATTGATTGGATAGGGAATGTATATATGAAAAGTAAGTGCTGTGTACCACCTCACTGAGATGCCTACAGCTGCCTATTGAGACATCTAAGTTGATGTTCCAGGCAAAGGCAATCAATCATCACCGTTCTCTATATTGACATGCCATTTTTATTTTTAAAGAATTGCAGCAGTGGATTGTACTATCATCCCATGAAAAATTAGAAAGGAAAATAATGCTAGAGAGCCTGTATCATGGAATAGCTTAATCTCCTAACAGGAAAATGATAGGAATACACCAGCTTCAAGTCTTGCTTTCCCTACTTTGGAATATAAACTCACACTTTCGTCTTCCATCTTCCACATCATGGACAAGTATAATAACCACTGCTCTACAAAGTCAGTGGGGTTTTTTTCCTAGCTTCTCTTGTTGATGCTATTCCACTTCACATAAATAATTAAATAATACTGTTAAATAATAAATATTAAATAAATGGGCCAGAGAGAGAGCAGGAGAAATACCAGCACTAAGATCTTTCTCATAACATTTTCACATATTTTATTGTTTTTTTTTTTAAATGCCTCATTTTTTACCTGCATTTCAAGAAAAAAACCCATACTTATAAAAAATTTTTATGAAATTATTTTTCACATAAGTTCACAAAACTGAACATGAGTACATATAGATGTAAACATTGTTCATTTTTCAAATCTCAGGCAGTAAATGCCAGAAACTATCCAAATTAATTACTGTACAGATAAGAATTGCAGAGGTAGCTCTATTCCAATTCATGGTCTTGCCTTTTTTACAGGTGCCCCATTTTATGAGAGGGTTTTCTCTTCTGTGTGCACATGAACATGTATTCAGGCAGCTGTCTGAACAGGAGTTGTATTGAAATCACCCAAACACAAAGTGGTGTTGAACTCCTGGAGCAGCTGTTGAAGTGGGAAATGTTTGCCAGCCATTGCTCACCTTCTATCCCTGAGCATTCTTCTGCTTTCAGAATAATTTTCTCCCTCTCCGTAAAAACCAACAAAGTAATAAATATGTTTAGTAACACTGCTTGAATGGGTAAATACCAAACATGAGGCCAGATTTTGAGCAGTCTATAGAAGAAGAACTTGACAACTACAGAAATTAAACACCAGATACTGTGATTGATGTTTAGTAAAAAAATCCCCAGATAGAACTTTATTTTCAGACTCCTTTCTTCCAGAAGTGTAAGTCCCAGGCTTGCACACTGTCTTTCTGCAGTTATTATAATGAACCATTTTTTATTGTGCAAATTTCAGAATATTCAGAAGACAAAATTTGAACTGGTTATTTCAAAATGAGTTATTAGACATTTATTTAACAATATACAAAGGTAGCACTTCAAACCTAATATCTGCATGAAACTTTATGCGTATTATAACCAAAGTGTATTTCATCACTTTAAATGGTTTCACTACTCTAGCTTGGTTTTAGTCCTTGGACATCTTTACTGTAACTAATTTGCAAAGTGTGCTGTTCATTATAAACTGAGACTAAGAAAAAGGTAGTTTTGGCATTTCTTCTGCTTTTTTTTTAATTATTTTTTTAGCAAGATCGTTTTCCCTTAAGACTAAAAAAATGTTTTTTTGTAACCTGTAACTGGTGCGTTTTACCTTGTGGGATGAACTTCCAATAGTGTTATCTTGCTAAAAAAGCACGTTCTATTTTAAAATTATAAAAATAACCTGGTGCAGCTTTATTATCACATACAGTCCTGCAGACCCACCTTTCATAGAACTTATAAAGCAAATATTCACCTAGAGATAGGTTGATGTGATGGCTGAACTGGTTGCATAAGACAGTGATGCTATGAAGTAACGTTTGAAGGCTATTCAAGCTCAAGTTTGGTGTTACTAAAATGCAGCAAACTGTTCTGAAGACGTGTCTGCCATTTTGGGCTGAGGCTGTTTTTGAACTGGAATGGGGTTGTTCCTGCCCTGTAACCGGGAAATAGGGTTGTTCTAGTTTTGGCTCCAATTCATTACCAGAGATTATATGGTAGGTTCAGATTAGAATCCGTCTCTCTTCCCCAGAATTCAAAGGCATTAAGAGAGGAAGTTTTGTTTTCCATACATCTTTCTATAACAATATGTCTCAGAATTAAAACAACAGTCTGGCTCCTCAACACAAAGGTTATGACAGCATGTATTAATGGCTAAAATAAATACATTTTCCCAACAAGACAAATTATACACCAATATTCAGTATACCTGGAAAGGTCAGCACAGAACTCGTCTGGGAGCAGAACCAATAAATTATTTGTGTGATAAAAGCAATGTGTTGCCTAGAACAAAATGCACTGTGTTTTTTAACTCTGACAATTTATTTTCCTTATAAATAAAACATTATCCATGGTAAAACAATGTAGTGTGCAGCCAACAGAAATAATCTACAATTTTTAGCATGCACTTTAACAATGGTGTGAGTAACAGTGAAACAAGTTCAGCAGTAGATGGAGACTAAGAGCTGGCTCTACAGGTAGGGAGGAAGAGCTGTGGTTATAATGTTTCTAAAAATACTACAATACAATCAGCTCTTGTTGCAAGCTGTGCAGTCAGCTGGAGTGAAAATTCATAATCACAGGGAGGTTTGTATACTCTTTCTGCCCAAAGTTTCCATTTGCTTCATATTTTTTCTTTCAGTAATATACAGTGCCTTGCAGGTATGCTGAATAATCTGCTAAATCTGTCTTCAAATCCTTTAATAAGTTTTCTGAAAATTTCTTTAATTTACAGCACATATTTCTTTTACTGTATATTATAGCCAGAAAAAGGTGTTTTCAAAAATGTCATTAAAAATTTTTTGCATTGGAAATCTTTGTGTTTCTAGTCAACATGAAAGAACTATTTAGGTCATAACATGCAAGTCCATATTAGGACATCCTGCTCTCTTCCCCCAAGCAAAGCCACTGTAGAGCCTTCATTGACTGCAACCTGATGGAGCCTCCTGTAAGTATCCAGATGGAATTAGGGAAATATCAGCTGCAACTTTTGTTACATGCAAGCTCTGTTCCATGGTATTCCAGCTCAGGCACTTCAATATTTACAGATTACAAGAACGGATCGAGGCGCCTTTCCTTAAACACCCAGTTACAAGTATTTTGGCTTCAATAGATGACCCTAAAACTCAAGGATGTGCTGCTGTTTTTCTGGCAATATGTGAATTACTTCAACTTACCCATGATGCTTATAAAACACCGGTAAGACAAAGTGTGATAAGTCATGACTAATGTTCACTCAGCTAAGAGACAGTTGTTCTTCTGGTACCTTATTTTTTTTTCTTTCAGAATTTAGAACTTCAGTTCTCTCTTCTCCTTCCCCTCTGTGTTTTTCATCCATTTATTTTTTCCAAATAGAGTGTAAACCTCGAGTGGATAATTATTAGTAGAGATATTTACAGTACCTGCTTTTTGTATAATACTATAGCATATAAAAGCACTGATGTCTTTTTCATGTTTTTTCTTTTTTTGCTGTAAACCACCTGATGATATAATTGCTTGTTTCTTTAAAAAAAAAAAAAAAAAAAAAAAAAAAAAAACAAACAAAAAATGTGAATGCATTTGTGAGTTACACATTGGCCAGATAAGAACTTTAATGGTTTTAACTCTTTGTACTTCCCTAGCTGTGGCAGCATATGAGGGAGGATTTGCTAGGCTATAGGTTGAAGTCCCTGAATTTATCCTGAAGCCTGTATTCAGTTCTGATCCAGATTCCACCATAGCCATCTGTTAGCATGAAAGTTTATTTATTATTTGTTTCTAGCCAAACATAGAAAACTCTTAAACTTCTCCTGCTTTTTGGAACCAATGACTTCCAGAAACAAAGAAAAGGTAATGGCATTGGTGCACAATTTGCTCATACCATGTAGCATTCACCTGAACTTACCTTACAGTTCTACATCTAAGCTAATCATTAGACTCCAGTTACGTTCAATAGAGAGGGACAATCATCTTAAATGGTACATCTTATAAGGAAAGCGTAGAAAACTAGCCAGATATAATATCTATAATGTAGATGTTGAAATACAGATGAGCTGAATCCAATAACTGTGGTCTATAGAACTGGGAACAGAATAAAAACTGAATTCTGTTCAGCTGATTGGAACTACAGCTGCTCTGACGGGAACACGCCTTCCTGTCCTATCCCCAAGATTAAAATGGTTATCATTGGCAAAGAAATTGTGAACCCAGTCCAAAGCATTCCAGTGCAGTGCCTGCCATGTGAAAAAGATTAATTATAAATTAACCATTTTGCATAAAAGATAGCAACTATATTTTCCCCAAACAAAATCCAAAAATTCTTTACAATACTGTTTTCCTTCAGGAAATTTGGTATTAATAGCTTAATGTAAACTACAATGTAATTGTGTATAATATGTAATTGTACATATGAGATAACATATGGAAGTTCCAAATCTAAACAAAAGAAGCAGCAATGAAATTTTCCAGTAGTCTTGAACCAAATTAATTTGAACTTCTATTTAATGGAATTCCTAACTTTTAGCTTTTCATTTTAAGACATTTCTTTTATTTCTTAGACATCTCTTCTAAATGCATTATTTGTTTCTCAACCAGGTCAAATTTACCTTTCAGTTTAAATATATGTTCATGCTTGCCATCATCAATGTCAAGGGATCATTTTTTGGAGGGAGGTTTTAACCTAAGGAGTATTGCTCTTTTTTCCTCTCCCAGTGTTTCCTAGTGTGTCACCCTGCTGAAGACAAATGTGTCCTTCCAGACCTTTAGGGTGCCACTGGTCACTGTATTCCAGTACCCATTTTGGCTCATCTCCCATTAACTTTGGCATGATGATAAGTAAGATGTAGACAGATTCCAATAGCCACTCAGATTGGAAACTACGAGCTTGATGTTCGGTGTGATAGGCAAAGGGCATCTGCTGAAAGGTACCAGAACTGTAAGTTAATACCTTCCTAACAAAGCAATTTTTACAGAAGTGTCCTAAACAAACATAAACAAGGTAGGTCTGTATTTGTCAAAAACAGAAGAAGAGTATTGCACTAAGTGAGATGCAAATGATAGGAATTTGTACGAGAGTTTTGCCTTCATGGTTGGGCAGGAGACACAGTTGGCACATAAGCCACAGGAGAGCTGAGGTATAAGCTTCTCTGAGTCCAACCTGATTTCTTGTCTCCCCGTATGGTTTGGAAGAGGAAACCTGGGGAAGCATGACATCACTGGTAGGTCTTGCTGTAAGAGCTTGAAGAGAATGTGCCAATTATCCATGCAATGGGGCTCAGGTACAAGGATAGAAATATTTTTGCATGAGACCAAAAAGTTCCCAGTAATTTTAGAAATAAATGGAACCTTTGAAATCACATAATCATTTATTTCTTCTTTAATCTTTTCCTACTTTGTTAATCCTCTGAAGAGTGCTGACATTTCCAGGAAATTAGTGAAATTTCCCATGTATATTAGAGGTAGGGTTCTGAAAACATCAACTGCAATGCAGAACATCAGTGCACAAAAACTTTTTCACCTTATATTTTACAGTAAATCTGACTAAAGAATCTATCAAGAGACTTAGCAAATCATCATGTCTTGCTGTAAAGTAATTTACAGTTGCATTTGCAGGCAGGCATCAGCAGGCTCAAAACCCATTACAGCCAAAGATAACAACATTAACTTAATCCTGACAGGCAAAATACTCTAGTCAATACAGTTGCAGGTACAGTGTGTTGAAATATCCAACTGCAAACAGTCCTGAGAAAGGTCAGTGCAGCACAAGTGTTTAACAATACAAGTGTTCCAGTCTGCTGTTTTAGTCAAAGGTTATCACAAATGTTCAAATCAGAGAAATTCACACTGAACCGTTGCCTTTGAAGTTTTTGTTACACCAAGCTTTCATCACAACCGCAATCAGTAGTATTCATGTATCACAAAGCCTTTGTTTAAAAACCTGATTAGAAAACACACCCAACTCAAAAAGGTGTGCAGAGAAGTAGTCAACCATTTATTTACATTTTTACATTTTGTAATCTTTCTGCCCATGATATCTGGATTACAAGGAAAGGTAGGGAAATATGTGAACACTTACATTACTTCCAAGCCCATATTCCCTATAACACTAGCAATTCCTAGATAGTCTATTGTTTTCAGAAGATCTTCTGATTTATGTTAATAGTCAAGCCAGAAGATCTGTGACTTGCCAGAATATACAAACAAAGTATTAAATAAAGCTTAGCTGAATTCTTCTTTCAGAGGGACAAACAGCTGTTTTGGAATCAAGTACTAAGAATAATATTTAGCTATAAAAGTAGTAGTAACCTTCTGATTAGCAAAATTTCAAGAAAGGGAAGGAAAAGAATTCCTGAAATATAATAACACATCTGTTCAGTTAAATTAAATCAGTAAGCCTCTGATGTTAACATAAAAATAAAATAGCCTTTATAGTATCTGTTAACTGTATAGGGCTGTTCCTCTATACTTACTTAATGCCAAGCTGCTGAGGTCCCAACTTCCAATTATATATATAATTTTTCAGACTAGCTAATGTAAATTACATGTTTGTTAAGACTACTCTTTGCAAGGTAACATTAAGCCAGAAGGTTGTTCCTACTATTATTTTATGTTCAGACTTTGTTAAAAAAATTACAACTATAACTATTAGACTTTGAGACCTCATTTCACTAGTGAATCCAGACATGTAAGGGATAATGCAAGAAAAACAAATTTAGAAGTCCAGGACTGGCTTTCGTCAGCATTTTCCAATAAACTAATGTTTAGTATACTCTAGTAATGGGTTAACACTTCATGTGAAGAGTAACATGTACAGTTAGTTACAGAAGATTATCAAATTACTCTTTGCTGTGGGGGGACAGTTATTATTACAATAATAACTGGCACATTACTGTGTCATGACTCAATTTCTATGAGAGAGCTGATGTTTCTCAGGGAGGGACAGTCTAGAAGGTTAAAGCAACCATGCTTCATTAAACAAATGCATACCACTAGATCAAGTGCCAATAATGACATAACTGACATACAGCAGAAGAGGTCTGCACTAGTGTTCTCACCTTGTTTCCACCAGCATGTGTCATTGTGGATGCCTGTACAGAGGCCCAGCACGAGCAAGGGGAAGAAAACAAATGATGTCTTCATAGGGAGAGATGGGCACAACGTACAAATGTAATTTGTCAAAACAAAGGAGAGACTGGAGCTGAACATCTGCATACATGTGTGTCTGATACACCTTTATTTCCAAGGTGTTGCAGAGTATACTCTGGGGAAAGAAATAAGGATGCTTTTTAAAGTGCTTGTACTGTGGCCTCACTGTGGAACTGTAGATGGAAATATGCAATACAGAGGTAATTGTGGTTAATCCACCGTTCTTGTAAAACATCTGACTACTTGCATCTCCATTTTGAATTTTTCTCCGAGTATATTTGTAAGAATTAACATGCAAGTATTAGTGGGTGTTAACATAAACTGCAATCTCCAGCTGTTTGCATAAATACCCTCCTCTTTATAAAACTTTATAAAGTTCAACAGTTTATACCATTAATTCATTCTTACTCCAGCGGTAAACTCTAGCAGAGGGACAGGATAGACAGCTAACCAACAAAAATTTTTTTAAGTGTCCCAGCTATATTTATCACTAGTTAAACTTTAATATCAGAAACACAGTAAGATCAAGCAGCAATAATTTTCTCCATCATGTCTCATTAATTATGTTCCAAAAATGTTGAAGCAAGAAGTTTATTAAGTGTTTCTTTAAGTGTTGTTACAGGACTACTTTCCCCTAAACACTCAAAATGCTTTTCCTTAGATATTACTGATTCATTCTACCCACACTGGCCACCTTTATTTGAATTTACTTTGGGATTTTTAGCCTGTCTACTTTGCAGGGAGGGTTCACACTGACTCATTTGAGCACTGAGGGTCAGCAGCACCTCCTGAGTGTCCTCAGTGCTCCAGAAGAATCATTACCTCCAACCCTGAGGAAGAATCACAGAGCACTCAGACTACTTTGCCATAAAAAAAGCATGGGAAATACCCTGAAAACTGTAACACCACAGAGAATCAGTGAAGGTGAAATAGTTATATGAACATTGTCCTTTACTCTCCACCTAAGGTGCAGTATGAAAGGCCAGATTTCTTTGGCTACCCACAGTGCTAATCTTTGGGCCTATGATCAGGGCTGGGATAAGGAGAGCAAGGCTGGGGTGCTCATGAGGAGAACTGTGCATTTGCTCTGCATGTTAGAGCACTGAAAAGTACGATTACCTGCATACTCCATTACTGGACTATTTCAGTGGAATCTGACTACCACTGAGGTACAGACTAGGCAGAAAAGGTGGTTTGTGACTCTTCTTTAGAAAGGACCCACTGTCACTGTTAAAAGATTAGATGAGTTTTACAGAGAACTTAACTTCAGATTGAGTTGCCTGTGAAAGTGGTAGTTCTGCACATATGCACACACCTGTGCCTGAGGCGCACGCGTGCAAGCACACACTTGTGTTGTTGGGCCTTTGCTGTAGTCCAAGCTGAGGCTGCTCCAGGGACTGGCTGTCTCAAGAGCAGTCTGCACACCACAGTGACTGCTAGGCAAGCGTGGATGTTCACACCTAAGTGTCGATCAGCTTTCCAGCTAGCACAGCTAGTGAGTAAAATCATGAGGCTGCCTGGGTTCTGCCTTGACAAGAAAATGTAGAGGTTTCTTTAGCTCTTCCAAGAACTTTGTGTCTATTACTACTATACTATTTAAATCTTACCACTTGACATGCATGTCTGTGCTATTTTGTCTTCAGCTCATAAGGGTTCAAGCCTGCAAAAAGGCTCTTTAAAGGGAATTATAAGTGTTGGTCACATTTGCTACCCTTAGACACACAGACCACCTACAGTCTTCTTTCCTGGTTTTGTAACAAGCCAATCATCACATCTTTAGTCTGATAATTTTCACCAGCAGCAAGATCATTTTTTAAGGAGAATGGTAGTGTGGAAATGGAAAGGAACTGAGACTGGGAGTTTGCTTCTTCTGGCTGTGCTTGAGTTAAAACAACAGTGGAGAAACATTACAAGACACCTTTTCCCTGTGTGTGTGTTTGTGTGTACAACACACACATATGATATATGTGAGTGCACTTCCCTGTACACTATTTTGAAAAACTTTAAAAAGAATTGACTCCTCCAGCTATTTCTCCATTATAGTGATAGAGAACTGAAACACCTCAAAACTTGCTTCTGGGACATAAAAGCTAATGAGCAATAATTAAGCTTGAAAAGGCTTGTTGATTTTTAACTAAGCTAAACTGTTTTACACTATCTACTACAGTAGGATATTTGGGGGCCACGAAAGGTTAATCACTAAAACTTAGCACATAGTCACTATGGCAAAGCACTTTAGGGACTTCAAACTAGGGTTAACTGACTTGCCCCCACCTTAGTCACCCCTTATCTGTGCACCTGTGGAGTTAAGCACCTATTAGAGTACAAATTAATAGGTCTGAGGTACTTAAGATGATCTAAAGACTTATATTGATATAATCTGTTTAAGATGATGTAAAGGTTTAGTATAGATTATGATACTTATGTATCTGAAAGCTTTAGTTTGATTTATCTGCAGAAACCCTTCCAAGACATGGTTTGGAGGGAATAGATGTAAAGAGGGAAAAGGGGAACATCAGGAATGTTGGAGAACAGTTAAGAAGTGAAGGTGCATATTTTGCCTCAAGCCATGCACTTGAAAGAATATACAAGTCTAGAAACTCATGATTAGCTTGGAATACTAAGAAGATCTTAGTCAGTCTAGTCTATTAAATATCTCCCAAGTGTGCTCATGGGAAATTAATGCTGACATTATTAGACAGTTGCTAGCTTTGTTATTTGGGACACATCAGAGTTGTTTGACTCTACAACTACCTGAAAGGAGGTTGTAGTGGGGTGGGGGTTGGCCTCTTCTCCCAAGTAACAAGCAATAGGATGAGAGGAAACGGCGTCAAGTTGTGCCAGGGGAGGTTTAGATTGGATATTAGGAAAAATTTCTTCACTGAAAGGGTAGTCAGGCACTGGAACAGGCTGCCCAGGGAAGTGATTGAGTCCCCATCCCTGGAGACATTTAAAAGACAGGTAGATGTGGTGCTTAGGGACATGGTTTAGTGGTGGACTTGGCAGTGTTAGGTTAACAGTTGGACTTGATGATCTTGAAGGTCTTTTCCAATCTAAAAAATTCTATGATTCTATGACTCTTTAGAAAGACAGAAATGAAATTTTATTTTCTGGGTTGAATATATACATTTTGACCAAGTGCATTTAAACAAAAACATGTACAAAACAGAACTCTGAGGAGAGTTGACAGCATTCATCACCTTCCAATTTCCACCCAGCACTGTGATAGGATACATGTAACTTGTGATGGCTGCTGGGAATTGCTATAGTTACCTAATTATAGGTTATATTGTCATGCATATGTACAAGGGGGGGAAACCTAAGTAAGGCATTCAACCCTAATTGTCATGCTCCCTCATCTTTAAGAGCTTAAATGAAGAATCCTAAACTTGTTTTCCCTTATGTATCTGTCTTACCCCTCTGAAAAAAATGGGATTTTTACTACTGATTTGGAAAGGTACACAACAATGGCTTCAATGCTTTGCATTTAATAGAGTAAGAAAGCATTTAAGGATTTAAGATATGTTAGAGTTTTAATTTTTGCCTTCCTTCCAAAGCAATGTGAACTTTTCAGCCTGCGTGCTAAAGATTGAAGTTCCACAAAGATAAAAATGGACAATGTTTCTTTAGCAGACAATTTGTCACATAGCCTTTAACTTTTACTAGCCCGGAGAGATATCCGACAACTAAATAGTGAAAGGAAAGTGAATGATTAGCTGGCAGACCTTCAGGCTACTGAAAGATAGTTTTACTAGCCTGTCATGAAAATCTGTGGCCTCAGGCTGCAGGGCTACTTTTTATTTCCAAGCCTGTTATTGATTTTGGTATGAAGAAAATAATTTGGTATTGTTGCTTAAGGTGTCACTGAGAAAGGAGAAAAAAAAAAAAAAGAAAAAAAAACAACCACATGTTTCATTTGCTAACAGTTTTTACTTCAAATTTACCTTTTTATTACAACAGGGATTGAACTGGTAGATGAAGGGCATTTACTACTTAAAGGTACTACCGTCTTTATGAAACATGGCACACTAATCGAAAACACAAGTAAACTGAAAATTAAATTTAAAAGCCTATAATTTAGTATCTTCCTTGCCAGGAATGATGACTTTCATTTACGGAGGGAATCCAGAGCTGCTCAGGGTCAGTCTGATGTGTGCCATTTTCAGGCCTATCGTGGAGGCTGATGGAGTTGATTAATTTCTTGGAACTCAGCTTTGTCTTCTCCAGCTCACTGAACAACTTCATTTCAGCTGATGAGTTCAAACAGGGGTCAGAGCAATCCTCATTTCTGACAATCCCACAAAATGGGAATTAATTTTATGAGTTAGTACTATTGCGTTCAAAACTAAGCAGAAAGCAGTCAGCTAACTTAACCTAAGGAGGGAAAGAAATATTCCATTTATGAAGCCTACTAAGATAGACTGAACTGTTTAAAAATACAGGAAAATATTTACATTAGCCGGAGAAAATGATTAAACATCCCATAGAATCTAATACCTGAAAACCCATTTAAGGTCCATGTCAGAGCAAACACTTAAATTGTAGTTGTTGCCCTTCATCATTATTTAAAAAACACATTCAGGTGGGTTAAAATGAGTTAGAGAGAACTGAAAGATGCAGGACAATGAGGAGAACATACCTGCTTTAGAGGTAACAAGACTACAAGCTCTAATTTTGTTTCAGTGGCTGCTGAGACATAAAGCAATGCTGCTCATGTAAGTAGTAATGGCATTTAACATTATGAATATTGATACTCTTTTCAGAAGCAAGTATTTTACAATGCAATCTTCAGTCTTTCCACTCAAAGATGATTAAATAGAAATAGCATTACTAAATTAATGCAATTTTGAAAACCAATATACAAACAACACCACTTGACCTAATTGTATTCACATCTTTCAGATACTACTGGGACTTATTTTAAAGATTTTGTATAACTATTATTTGCACAGAATGTTCTAGAACTATTCATATCTTGACATAAATATATAAGCTAAACTTACATATTAGAAGCATTTGCTAAGGATGTTACTTCTGGCATTGTTCTTCCCAGTGCCCTGGTTTGAAAAACCTGCAATGTCTGAAACACCTCCTAGACATGTGGAAGAAGTTTTTCTATTTCATTGTGCTGGGGTCCAGTTGAATAGCAGAGATCAGGAACAAGGAGAGCACCATATCCAGCAGCAGTGAATGTGAGTTTTCTCAAATAGACATGACCTCTTCTCGATTTGATGCAGAAAAGTTAAAACAGCCTTAAAAATGGAGTTATGTTCAAGTACTGTGGTTTCCTATTCATAAATAATTTGAGTAGTGCAACAACAAGCTAGAAGCTCTAGATTTTTCTGTTTCATCTGGTTTCTGATGTAAGTGCAATGTTTGACTCGTATCTCCACCAGTTCATAAGCAAAAACTATTATCTTGTTCCTTTCTTCAGGGTATCACACAACTCTGGCTGGATGGCATGGTGGAAGTAGGCAGAAAAGTCAAATGCAGTGAGGTTACAAAGCTCACATTGTTGTTACTTAGATGTTTCATCTTTCCTCCAATTTGTAAAAGGACGTATTTATTCATTCCCCAACTTGGTGGTCCAAAAAAAGACAACATCCAAAAAACATCAATCCAACATTGATTCTGTAGAAGGCTAGAGGCAGAAATCCTGTCTTAAATGAAATAACCATGGTCATGGATTTATCCTGCTAGGAAATCATCCATTTCTATGCATTGTTAACCAGCATATATATGAGGACAGTTTCTCTAACTCAAATGTTGTGATATGAATTTTTTTCACAGACATGTTAAAGTTTCTATTGTCTTTTAAATATTTTCTTAATATTTTAAAAGTTCAAACCACTTACAAGTCTAAACCAGTGAAATGAGATCAGTATCAAGAAATATCATTGTATTTCTTTGTATATTCTACATCTTTGGTATGCAGATTTTCATAACAATTTCAATAGGTGATGTTCAGACATCAGCCTAGTCTTACCAGTTTGAAAATCCCTAACACAAAGCATCCAAGTCAGTCATTACTGAACTACATGTCGTGGCACATGCAATAAGAACATTTGTCCCATGAGATTCCTAGCTGATATCTTAGACTTCTCTTAGAATTAACCAAATGCTTTCTTCTACAGAAGCCAACATTCATGTAGTCCATAAAGTTTAAAAAAGTAGCGTTTTTAGAAATACATAGTTTTGTCTGGTTTTCTGGTTCCATGCAACATATGTAAATAAAGTCAGCTTTTCAAGGGAAAGAAAGTATGGGAAAGAATAATTTAAGAACTTCATTAAGTCAGGTAACTATTGGATCTTTGTTTGCAGCAATTTGATCAGATAATAGAATTATACTTTAAAAAAATCTGTTTTGAACTTCAGATGTTTTATTAAATGTAAGAATTTGCCCCTTTTCTTGCACAATCCCCCCTCCCACTAGTTTATAATTGGATCTAGCAAAGTGTAATATTCTACCAATCAATTTATCTAATGATCGACTCCAAAAGCAATCAAAAATCCCAACAGTTGTTTACTTACATTCATTTCATAGTATCACTTTAAGTGGTGATAAAATGCATAGGAAAACAGAAGAGAAAAACTTATATTTTAAATGATACACCTGAGAAGAGTCTAATCTAAAGATTTACTATTCAAATCACGGAGAATGTTGCTCTGGTCTCTCCTATTTAGAGGCTTCTCTGTATATTTTGTTTGTATGGGAAAACCGTTTGGTCATAGATTTCTTCCGTTTTTTTCCTAGCTTTCTACCTATTGCATCCAATCGAACCATTCTGAAAAAAAGAACAAGCAAAAGTTACTCTGTCAGCAAGTAAGTCTCTGTCAGAGTTTCTCTCTGCAAAACATGCAAACCACAAATGCTTAAAAAGAATAAGTGATACTGAGGTATCACTTATTACACAATCTTTTGTGTTGTTTTGCATAATTTTGCACAATCCTTTCTGTGCAGGCACTGAGCAAAGACTGTAACTTTCTCTCCCAGCAGTTCATGGCAGTGCCTATACAGGCATTGATTTTTAACTCTGCCCCTTTTTTCACCCTTCACTTGCCTGGGAGACGGGGAGATGAGTTAGAGCTTTTGCTTATCTGTATGATGTTCTGGGCTGCCCTCTTAAATAGGATTGACTCATGAAATTGCAAACCTTGGGTTCAAAACATGAATCACTTTGCTGAGAGGAATAAATGAAACATTTTCCAAGTGAATCCTTCCAACTTCCATTGTTTTGTATATTGAAAGATACGGCAAATCAGTAGCTCAGAGCTAGAAGACAAAAGAATAATTTCTGCTGTCACCAATGAGTGCAGCAATTGTTGAAGTACAACCACTGTGCTGGTGGAGTACATGGAGTTTAGGAGTTCTCATTCAACAGCTGATGTTTGACACTAACTCATGTAAATCCTCTAAATCTCCTTGTCCAAAGAAGCTGAGATCTTGACGCAGATCTTGTTAGCAGCAGACATGAATGATATGATGTTTTTAATTGATAAATGTATTTACATTCTGGGATATTTCACTCAGAATAAACTACCCCATTGTAATTTGCAATAAAACAAAGCAAACTGTGAATAACAGCTTAAAATGTCACTATGACAATGAACCTTGTCTATTTAGAAGTGATTTTTTCTGTAAGTCTTCTTTAAATAGAAATACTTATCATTTGGATAGCAAGACTAGGGGGGCAAAAATCTGAGCATGGCTTAATTCCATTACAGAAGCCTTGAAGTGCTAAGAATTACAATCCATGGTGTACAAAGATTGTATGCTGGGCAAAAAAGGTGGTGTGCAACTAATTTTTACTTAGAATTATGCATAGAATCTCCACCACCAAAGGTATCATTCTCTTCAGGGGAAAAAATAAAAAAAGAAAAAGAATGTATTCATCTTATTCATTTTGAGCAAGGTATTGCTCATTTTTCTTCAAACTTCTCCTATTACTGGGTTTACTTAAGTAATTAAGCATCGCATTTGTAACTGCAATTACTAGTTATCAGATTATACACAATAATGATTAAAAGGTGCACAGAGCACTGAAAGTAGATGGGAAGAGTTACCTGATCCAGTTCCGCAAGTGGTAACACATTTTGCAAAGTGAAAATCTGTCTTTTTAGACTAATTTTCCTGGCTGTTTCTCCTTCCAACATGTGCAAAACGTTCACACTGCCTCTGCTTTTCCAAGTCACGGGATGATAACTTATGTTTTACTCACAGCTATCCACAGTGCATCCAACTCCCACCTCAAAAAGTCTTATTATGATGGGTTTACCTTTTCTTTTCTTCAATAAGGGAGGAAGTTAGGCTATTAAAATCCAGAGTCCTAATCTTTATCCAGATTACAGTGTTGTGCTATTTCTCTATTGATGCACTGACTCCTCAACTTTTGGTATTTTCTGTCCTAGAATGAAGTCAGACTGTGAGTGTCATTTATGCGGTTAGTTATACTGTTCTGAATGGTTGTTCATGAATTAATGTGCAGTCTCTGATGCACCTAGCCATGACACTCTGAAGACGTTGAAAACTGAGACCTGGGACTTGAACTGCTGCTGAAAGTCAAGTGATAGCCAACAGAAGATATGAAAATCCTGGGGAAAATGTTTAGCTTCTCCAGCCAATGAGATTACACCTACATTCTGCAAAGTCAAGAGGTTGTGAAGATCCCTCATCACGTTTAAAGACTCATCCCGATCATAATTACTACCAAAGAGCACAGTAATGACTACCTCTAGGGCACAGGCTCTGTCAACTAAATAAATTAGATTTCTCCTGCAAAGACCAGGTATCATCATCCTTTCTTATACATATTGGTAACTGAATGTGCAAATTAAATGACAAATTTGATCTGAGGAGATCTTCTGGAAAACAGATAAAAGCCGTTTTGTTTTTTAATCCTTGAATAATTTGCTTATTTCTTCATCTTCATATTTATTTCAGCAAGTATCAGGCAGAAAACTAAATAAGGAAAAATAAAAGTTGAAATGGCAGGGATATGATAACAAAAATATAGTAAACAATGCAACATTGGGCTTATAATGGCCTTATTTCAAAAAAAAAGAATAAAAATTGGAAATAATAGTTCAGAATATATCAGGTAAAAAAAAAATAAAGTCCAAAATTTTCATTTTGAATTGTGTTCATTGGACATGTGCTATGTGTTTTTCATATTCTAAAATATCAGTTACAGTTTGTGGTTTTATACAGTTGCCGGACACACACATGCCTTTCAGCATTTCCTGTAGCCAGGTTTTATCTGTGGGCTTTTTTTCAGCTTAGTATCATCTGTAAATTGACATCAAAGCTGTCACAGAATCACAGCATGGCTGAGGTTGGGAGAGACCTCTGGAGGTCATCTGGTCCAACGTCCTTGCTCAGGCAGGGCCACCTCAAGCAGGTTCTGATGGCTTTTGAATACCTCCAAGGTAGGAGACTCCACAATGTCTCTCTGGGCAACCTGTGCCTGTATTTCATGATATTCAGATGGAGCCTGCTGTGTTTCAGTTTTTGCTCATTGCCTCTTGTCCTGTCACTGAGCATCACTTGAAAGAGCTGGCTCCATTTTCTTTGCACCCTCCCTTCAGGTATTTATATACATTGATGAGATCCCCACTGAGCCTTCTCTTCTCTTGGCTGAACAGTCCCAGCTCTCTCAGCATCTCCTTATATGTGAGATGCTCCAGGCTCTTCATCATCTTAGTGGTCCTTTGCTGGACTCTCTCCAGTATGTCTATGCCTCTCTTGTAGCCCAGAACTGGACACAGCACTCCAGGTGTTGCCTCACCAGAGCTGAGTAGAAAGGAAGGATCGCCTCCCTTGACCTGCTGGCAACACTCCTGCTAATGCAGGACATCATTTGCCTTTTTTGCCACAAGGACACATTGTCAGCTCATGTTCAACTTGGTGCCCACCAGGACCCCCAGGTCCTTTTATGCAAAGCTGCTTTCCAGCCAGTCGGACCCCAGTGTGTACTGGTGCTTGGGGTTGCTCCTCCCCAGATGCACGACCTGGCACTTCCCCATGTTGAACTCTTCAAGAAACAGATGTAAAAGTGCACACAAAACTGACATACTAGCAAAATAAGACAAGTACAAAAGAAAAATTTTCTTTTCCTTCAGTTCCCACCCTTTACATGCATGAAAGAGAAGCTGTATATCTAGTACACTGAGCATATCAGATACACAAAATGGGGTAGCCAACACCTTTCCACATATTGAGTGTGCCTGATACTCCTTTGTCAAGCAGCACTCATCGAGGATTCAGGATATCTAGGTCTCTTCATGTACTCTCCCTGAAAGAATCCAAACTCTATCATTTCCCATGGGATTTAAGCATGAAAGTCAAACCAACCCATGTCTTCAGTGCTCCCTGTCACGTAGCTTGTCAGCTCCCCAATCTGCATTTGGGAATCCCTTTATGAAAATTTTGCCTTCTCTTTTATGGTACTCTTTCATACTGAAAATATGGCTCCCAATTCTGCTACAGATGTTGGAGCTTAATCCACAGGTTTTATACATTTGTTGTTTGCACTTTTATATATATACACAGAAATATATCTTTATATATCCATATATAGGTATATATACACAGCAACGCAGATATTCCCTATATACATGCTATATACTATAGGTGTGTGATATTACACACACAGCTATATGTAAGAAGGCAGATATTTATAAAGACTTTAATTTTATAGTTGCAGGTGCAGTTGTAGATTTATATTTCTTTATAAGATATATCTAAAGGCTTATATTTACATCTAAGTATCTATGTTCAGTAACTGTAAGATTTTGGATATAGCTGTATAATGATGAAAGAGACACCAGCAACACACATAGACCTCAGTAAGGAAGTGTAAAATTAATATCCATCATACAGCGATGGGCTACCTGCCACTTCACTTCCTCTCAGAACAGACAGACCAGCAGGGACAGAAGCTCAACTAAGAGCGCCGAAAGTGGAAGAAGAAAGCTGTAAATTACCGCTACTAAAAAGGAGGCTGTATATCTGCATATACATCAGGGTGTCACAGGGAGCACAGCACTGAACCAACAGTGCTCCCGCCACACCTTTTTCATCCCAACAACCAATGCACCTGCAGACCTAACTCGAAAACCTAAGCTCCCATTACAATTAGGGTTAGGGTTAGGATTCAGAAAGCCACAAAGCCTACAGCTCCAGGGACACTGGCGCTGCAAAAGCCACGCCAAGGCAAGCATGGCACTGCACCAACAGTGCTACCGACACACCTTTCCCATCCCGAACACCCATGCACATCTGGACCTCACTCGAGAACCTAAGCCCCAATTACAATTACGGTTAGGGTTAGGGTTCAGAGAGCCACAAAGCCTACGGCTCCAGGGACACTGGCGCTGCAAAAGGCACGCCAAGGGGAGCACGGCACTGCACCAACAGTGCTACCGACACACCTTTCCCATCCCGAACACCCATTCACCTGCAAACCACAGCCAAAAACCTAAGATCCCATTAAAATTAGGGTTAGGGTTAGGGTTCAGAGAGCCACAAAGCCTACGGCTCCAGGGACACTGGCGCTGCAAAAGGCATGCCAAGGGCAGCACGGCACTGCAACAACAGTGCTCCTGCCACACCTTTCTCATCCACGCCACACATGCACCTCTGGTCCTCACTAGAAAACATAAGCTTCAATTTAGAAATAGGGTTAGGGATAGGGTTCAGAGAGCCACAAAGCCTACGGCTCCAGGGACACTGGTGCTGCAAAAGGCACGTCAAGGCGAGCACGGCACTGCGCCAACAGTGCTCCTGCCACACCTTTCCCATCCCAACCACACATGCACATCTGGACGTCGGCCGAAAATCTAAGCTTCAATTTAGAAATAGGGTTGGGGTTAGGGTTCAGAGAGCCACAAAGCCTACAGCTCCAGGGACACGGGCGCTGCAAAAGGCACGCCAAGGCAAGCACGGCACTGCACCAACAGTGCTCCCGCCACACCTTTCTCATCAGCGCCACCCAAGAACATCTGGACCTCAGCCGAAAATCTAAGCTTCTATTTAGAAATAGGGTTAGGGATAGGGTTCAGAGAGCCACAAAGCGTACGGCTCCAGGGACACTGGCGTTGCAAAAGGCACGTCAAGGCGAGCACGGCACTGCACCAACAGTGCTCCCGCCACAGCTTCCTAATCCCGAACACCCGTGAACCTGCGGACCTCATCCGAAAACCGAAGCTCCCTTTTACAATTAGGGTTAGGGTTCAGAGAGCCACAAAGCCTACGGCTCCAGTGACACGGGCGCTGCAAAAGGCACACCAAGGCAAGCACGGCACTGCACCAACAGTGCTCCCGCCACACCTTTCCCACCCTGCAAATCCATGCACATCTGGTCCTCACTCGAAAAACTAAGCTCCCATTACAGTTAGGGTTAGGGTTCAGAGAGCCACAAAGCCTACAGCTCCAGGGACACTGGCACTGCTAAAGGCATGCCAAGGCAAGCACGGCGCTGCACCAACCGTGCTCCCGCCACACCTTTCTCATCCGCGCCACCCATGCAAATCTGGACCTCACTCAAAAACCTAAGCTCCCATTATAAATATGGTCAGAGTTCAGAGAGCCACAAAGCCTACGGCTCCAGGGACACTGGCACTGCAAAAGGCACGCCAAGGCGAGCACGGCACTGCACTAACAGTGCTCCCACCACACCTTCGTTGTCCGCGCCAACCATGCACCTGCGGACCTCACTCGAAAACCTAAGCCCCCATTACAATTACGGTTAGGGTTCAGAGAGCCACAAAGCCTACGGCTCCAGGGACACTGGTGCTGCAAAAGGCACGTCAAGGCGAGCACGGCACTGCACCAACAGTGCTCCCGCCACACCTTTCCCACCCCAACCACACATGCACATCTGGACCTCAGTCGGAAACTTAAGCTCCCATTATAATTAGGGTTAGGGTTAGGGTTCAGAGAGCCACAAAGCCTACAGCTCCAGGGACACTGGCGCTGCAAAAGGCACGCCAAGGGGAGCACGGCACTGCACCAACAGTGCTACCGACACACCTTTCCCACCCTGCAAACCCATGCACCTGCAGACCTCAGCCGAAAACTTAAGCTCCCATTTACAATTAGGGTTAGGATTCAGAGAGCCACAAAGCCTACGGCTCCAGGGACACTGGCACTGCAAAAGGCATGCCAAGGGCAGCACGGCACTCCACCAACAGTGCTCCCGCCACACCTTTCTCGTCCGCTCCACCCATGCAAATCTGGACCTCACATGAAAACCTAAGCTCCCATTATAATTATGGTCAGGGTTCAGAGAGCCACAAAGCCTACAGCTTCAGGGACACTGGCGCTGCAAAAAGAAATGGGAAATATAACTGTTTCGCTGCTTATCCATTTTGTGTGTTTCATCTCTTATGTAAATATCTGTTGTGCATTTTATGCTTTTAAAACTCAATAAATTTGTGTTCAGCATCAAAATAAAAGAAAAAAAAAAAGGACCCATCAATTTCTGTAGCACAGGCTTTTGTTAGCTCTGTGCTATGACATAGATCTTACTTTACTCGTGGACTGGCATTTTTTTTCTCTAAACTACTGGATGAAGTAAGGTAGTATTCCTTCATTTTCATGTCATTTTTTACTATTAAATTGAACAAGTAGAATTAGAAAGCATAGCATATGGTTTCAGGGCACCCAAAGTAGCTTGTCTTTTGGACAGGAAGAATGTTAGAGTGTGGAAAGTATTAATTAATGGTTATCATTTGTGGGATTTCTCAGCAGTTGACATTGAAAAGATCATTAGTCTTCTACATAACATTATTTTTAAAATGTTATTTTAAATTTAAGAGTAATGTTGTCAGTTTCCAGTGTAGATCAAATGGAAGTACCTGTCATAAAATGATGGCCAGTACCATTGGAATTCTTCATTACAGTGATACCAAAACAAGATATCGTGGTATGGACATATACCACTGTGGGGGTGATCAGGGTTTTGGAAGGTTATAGGGGAAAAAATGCAACACTCTTTCCCCACATCTGTACACCTGCTTCAGAGCTGATCTGATTTTTCTGCAGAGCCAGGCTCCATTCCTTGGAAAAGTGCATTTATGATGGAGGTTACAGTGCAAGCCAGAGGTAAGGACACTGGAAGTGTATCCTTCTCCAGCTGCCCTCTCTTTCAGACACTATCTTCCACAGACTCTTCACAGCAGTTTTTTACGAATTAGAAGGAAGAAAAAAGGAAGTAAATATTCATTTACTGTAATATTTTAAAGACAGAGTGGAAGACAGTAAAGATACTTTATAGAGTGTAACATTTTCCCAGTAGAGGAAAGAAAATATTTTGAAAATTAAAAAGTCATGAATGAATATTTAACATACATAAACATAAGTCTACAGAATCTGTAACAGCTGTTTCAGGTAAGATTTGTAACAGCCACTTAATTTTTCACAAATGTGATAAAGTCTTCTGGCAGAAGAAACATAATTCAACGAGTTAGTAGAACTCAACAAAGTCACTATTCCATTTAGGTCACAATGATATTTTCAAACACATAAACTTTCTCTGTATTCAGGGGGCAGCTCTTACAAATCAAACTACATTCATAAGTACTGCTATGGGAATGAAGAGGGGCAAAAAACCCCTGAAGTTTATTATGACTGAAGTTGGTGAATGCTCACTTTTATTTTCCCTTGTGCTAATATCTTTCAAAAGTAAAGAGTACAGAAGGGAAAAGTCAGCAAGTGACTGGCATGGAGAAACAGGGAAGAAATAAGTACTGACAGTGATTGAATTATGTTGATCATATCAGCAAAACAGCTATCATTGGCACAGGAGACCTGGGACCATCAGCCCGGGACCATCTGGCAGCGATCATTGCAGTGCCTGACATCAAGCAGGTAATGTTAACTCCACCACTGAAAGGGGGCTATGAACTATGATCAGAGATACAGCCCCATCAATAGACATCTATTTTCCTGCTTTCCCATAAATGTCAGTGTCCATAGACCCCTCAATTATTCAGTGTTCTGCTGAAGGTTAAAGGCTTAGAACTGATTTTATAAGCCAGTCTTGACACATATTGTTTCCCCTGACCACACACAGAAAATGCAGGCTGGGAATGCCACAGTAGATAAAGATCAGCTGTAATTCATTTGTGATAATTAGAGAAAAAAATGAGCAGTACTTAAGGTGAAGAAAAAACAACAGATTTGTTTCTTTGGAAAAGATTATTTGAAAGCGAAAAGCTAAACACATTCAGCTTGGTTTTGTTTTTCCCATTTTCAAAACCAACATTACAATTTTATGATGCACAAAATGGAAAACTTTCAAAAATGTCAGGTTTTGAAAAAGATTACTATGAATAATGTATTCCAATACAGCTTTGTCAAACTGTTCTATAGTACATACATTTGTAATTTCTTAACACTGAATTTACTGGGAAGTGACACTACTGTGCTCATGCTGTTCACACTTGTTTACAAATAGAGGCAGTCAGGCTTTGAGCTTCAAATTCAAGTGTCCAGATACTGACGTGACTTGCCTGAAAGCACCGGCAGGAAAAGTGTGCCATGTTAAAAATTCATAAAGAACACTGCTTTTTATTTCAAGAGTAACAGGAGCAAAAGGTTTTTGCAGTGCCCTGGGAAACTGAAAGTTCAAATATTGTGAAGTTGCAGGAGTAGATCAGAGCATACTATTCACAGTTAAAGCCTACAAGGCAGTTCTTTATAGTGTCTTGGGTGAGACAACTGAAGGAGAACTGAACCTAAGGAGCCAATTTGCTGAGTTTTGTTCAGTCTGTAAATTGAGTAGTTTTTGTTACAGAATCATGAGCTGCAAGAACTGCATATTGAACAATGAAAAACTGTATTTGAATCCGTGTATTTCTAGGTTATCTAAACTTATGTTGCTATAACTCCTCCAAAATGTCAAATATACCCATGAAAGGCTGACACAACATATTAGATCTTTCAAAATTCTGAGTCTCACCAATTATTGATCCATAGCTGGCTACTTTTTCAGGCACCCTCATGTGGGAAGTAGCCATCTTCAGGTTCCAGGCTAGAAGGAGACAGGTATGGGGGTTTTTTAAAACTGTTTGTGTGCTCAATCTTCCATTTCAGAAATGCATGCACTCACTTTGAGTTAGATCTAAAAGTTGACTACCTAAAGTGAAACATTTCTTTAGTGTCTTGTCCTCTTTATCCTGAAGCCTATACTGACTGCTAAGAAAACTGCTGTGCATCAGATATTTTAAAATATCTTTAAATGAATATTCAGCAAAACAGCTTTGTATTTTAGACAGTTTCTGAACCAGATCCTTCTAGGAGAGACAAACCACTAGAAACACTTGTCAAATATGTTATTTCATACATTTAATTAATATCTATCAAATGTCTGTCAGATGGCTGACTGAATCCTTTGAGGAAAAATTAGTAGAGTAAAACCTCAGTGTCTGACAGTAGTCAAATTATGCAAAGGGGGTCCACCTCAAGCATATGCACATAAATAAGAAAGTGCCAAGACAGCAGCATTATGGGGAAAGCTCTCCCACTTTTGGGGGGGAAATCAGCATGACTGGGTGACCATCTGAAGCGCCAGTACTCTAATGCACGCAACACGGGGAACAAACAGCAGGAGATCTGTGTGCAAATGCAGGCTACGACCATACTGGGGTCACAGAGATGTGGTAGGAAGACTCCCATGACTAAAGTACTACAACGGATGGGTACAGAGTCCTTAGGAAGGGCAGGCTGGGAAGGAAAGGAGAGGGAGTTGCCCTTCATGTGAAAAAATAGCAAGCACACATGGGGCACTGCCTTGGGATGGATGACAAGCTAGTCAAGAGCTTATGGATTAGAAGGTAGGCAAACATGGGTGATGTTGTCATGGGTGTCTGCTATAGGCTGCCTCAACAGGAACAAGCAGGTGAGCCCTTCTGACAACAGAAGGAACTGTCATATTCATATGCCTTTGTCGTCATGGGACACTAACTACCCTGATATCTGCTGGTAGGGCAATACAGCAGGCCACAAGCAATCCAGGGAGTTTGTGGAGAGCAGTAATGACAACTTCCTAACACAGGCCATCGATGATTAGACAAGGGTAGGTCCTCTTCCAAACATGATATCTACAAACAAGAAAGACCCTGTGGGAGACGGGAAGGTCAGGGAAAGCCTTGGTTGCACTGAGCAGGAAAGGATGGAGTTCAGGATCCAGAGAGAAGGGAACAAGGCAAAAAGTAGGATCACAGATCTGGACTTCAGTAGAGCAGATTTTGTCCTATTCAGGGACCTGCTTGTAGGAGTCCCACAGAAGACAGCTGTGGGGAGAAGAGGGGTCTAGGAGAGCTTGTTGTTTTTCAGGGATCACATCCAAGCTCAAGAATGGCTTACCCCCATGACCAGGACATCAAGCAAAGGTGGCAGGAGGCCTGCATGGATGAAAAAGGAGCTCTTGACTAAGTTCAAATATCAAAAGGAAGTATACGATGTGGAAGGAAGGTCAGGCAGCCCAGGACAAATGTAAAGACACTACATGCTGGGATGAGTTTAGGAAACTCAAAACTCATCTGGAGTTGGACTAGAAAATCTCCAGAGGTCCCTTCCAACTTCAAACGTTCTGTGATTCTGTGATACAGTGATTTTGTGAAATATTCACAGAATTGTCCAGCTGTCCCTAGTGTGTCTTAGTGAAATTTTGCCATTTTTTTTCTTAGCTTCATTCAGCTTTCTCATTCCTTCTCCATCGTGTGTTACAATGTATGTTTCCAGATCATCTAGAACGTATACCTTCTGTACACACATGCAGTCCTAAAGCCTCCTACAGTTTTCTTACATGCTGACATCCAGCACCCTTAATACCTGGTGAAATGTCAACACCCTAGTCCTTTCTAGGCTAAAATGAGTGTCACAGAGAGGATGTGAGATTCCTGTGTCATGAGGCATCTATGAAGAAGCTCACTATCATTCATGAGGAAGCTTCTAGGAAAGGACATAATGCTGTGATTTGTGAAGTTAACTCCCAGTGGCTCAGGCACCGTACAAGACTTCACAATTCAGTTCTTCTGATCTCAGAATCTTTAACAACAGTGGAGCGGAACACCAACAATTTCCATCCCTCCTCCACTGTGGCAGAGCTGCTTGATATTTTCATTTGTATTATGTAGCTGTCCAGTATGTTATGTCCTCCTCTTTATTTTCCTGTCCCCCTGTTTTTTTGCAAGTTTATAAGGGAAGTAGTTGTGTTTTTTTCCTCATATCCTCTAGTCAGAAAGAGAAAGGACTTTGGTTTGGCAGACCTTGGGATGAAGGCAACTTTTTTGTCATTCCCCATTGATAACTTCTGATGATTAACTATTTTTGGTTTATTTGGAAAACTGGACCCTAGACTCAAACTATATTTAAGGGTCTTGATGTAGGTTTTCATTGCTACTGAAGATTTTTAAGCATATTCTGCAAATGCATCAGTATAACAAGATGATTGGCTGCTTTGTAAACCCCAGAACAACATCTGTTTGATGCAATATTCCTTTCTTTCTAATGACATGGTACATGTAAACAGCTGGATTGGAAAACTAAGCATCCTGAACTCACAAAATGGGTGACCACAAAATTTTCTCTTTATGCAAAATCCTATTTCAATTACTTTTGATTGGATGAAGAAGCAGTCCCCTGGGGCCTCTTCTTACAAACCACAACTCTATAGGCTCCCATGTAATACAGATTTCCACTTCCAGCATTAGATATGCAAGCATTTTTCTCATATCTTATTCAAGCCTTTTGTTTCTCACTGCCTAGCCTTCTAGTCTCTGCTTTTCACTCTCACCAAAGCAAAAAATCCAAGGTTCCTGCGGCTCTGCTACAGCTGCATGCAGCTACAGCAATGACTATGCAAAGTCTTGAAGGTCAAACATCACTTAAGTACAGGTTCAGTGCCTATTAGCTCAGATTTTAATGACACCTTTATTCACTAAGAACATTGTGGATATTCTCCCTGTTAGACACTCTAACATTATAATAGAAAAAGTTCATCTTTTTAAAATTAGCATATGTACAAGTCAAAAGCTTCATCTCGTAAATGCTTCCACAGTAAAGGAAAACTGTCAAGTATCTCCCAATGAGTAAGAAGGTAGGGTGATGCAATTACAAATAAAATGCTTTCCACTTATTAAATAAATAAAATAGTGTAGAGGTAATTCTTGTCAAAATTAGGTGTATTATCATGAAATTTACTCATTTAAAATCTGATCAGCTTTTTCTACCAGGAAAAGACTTTATCAGGCTGATAGTAAAAGAAACCATTAATCATGTGATGATCATAATCAGAAGATGCAAAGCAGTTTAGACAATATATTCTGCTACATGACTGTATTCTTGCTCATTTATAGAGTGCCATTAGAAAATCTGAATCAAAGAATGGTTTATCTAATAAGAAACAATGGGCACACATAGGATTTATCATAGCCTCTATCATTCTGGATCGAGTAAAAAAAGCTATGTACTTCACTATTCTGAAAAAAGCTACATGCTTTGTAAGAAGTCCCTGATGAATCAATCGATATGTGGATAGGTAGATCCCTAAGGCAGAAGTGAACGTGAGGAAATGGATAATACTTACATCTAATAGGGATTATAGAAGAAAATGTTTTTGTTCTGTTTTATCCTGTTTCAAATATATCAAAAAAACAAATACACCGAAACAAAACAAAATTCACCTTCTTATTTGGATTGTTATCAGCAAGTATTCTAGGTACTGACGTCCTGTTCTGCTCTTACTTGGCAACACAGGTTTTCAGTTAGAATTTGGATGCTCAGACTTCCAAAACTAGGAGTTTCTTTTGCTTGAATTTTAAGGGGTCATTGCCAGACATTTTCATATGACTGAATTTTAACCTTGAATAAATTATTCGTTACAGATTTTTTGCTCAGTTTCAATATATTTTTGCAGTTCCTGAAACTATTAATCAGATTTCTTTGAACTCTCCTTATTCTTGAAAACAAACAAGGCAATTTTCTTTAGATTTGCTGCTTCCTTTTATTCCTCTACCGGGTTTTGACATTCGAATTATTTTCCTTTTATCTTAATGATTGCAGTGAATTTTAATAAAATTTTCATTTGTGGCTTATTTAAATTCAGGGATGATTCTGGCTACCTTAATATGTATTTTTGAACTCTCCAGGGATAAGTCCATCCAGAATTATATTCGCATCTGGTCTTAGTTCTTTTGTATACAAGAATTTTTAATGATTTATATATCCACTAATTTCCCTTTTCTTTTCAGTGTTCCAAATTCTGTCTAATTCCCGATCTTCAACATCTTAAATTGTATTGAACCTGCTCTGAAAACAATTCTTCCCTTGTTAAGTCTTTCTTTGTATACTTTCGCTCTATAATCCTTTTTCAGAATAATATTACAAACAAATGCTATTATCTCCCCATCCCCAGTTTCCTTGTAATTTGATGATAGAGACAACAGATAATTTGTAATCTAAGACATTTCCCATTTCAAATGATTGCAAATTACTGCTGTTGGAGGATATACTGATACAGCATATTCTTTTGTCTCTTATACCCTTTTATACTCATTACAAAAAGTCTGAAACATACTTTCATGTTTCAGATACTACTTCAGCTTGTTAGTCTAGAATAATATCTGTTACCTAATACCAACTGCCCTAACAGACATGCTTTCTAGAGAACAGTTCTGGTAATTTAAAAATAGTTGATAAATTGTGTATGCTTCTTTTGTCAGCACGCCCATATCAATGCATTCAAACCTTCATCAGACCTTTCCACACTTTTCATACATCAGGTCCAAGACACTCCACAATGGGTTCTGGTATAATAAAGCAGTCAAAGAATAATCTAAAATCATCTGTATTCAGGACAACACTCAAATATATTAAACCTTGAATGTCTATCTCATAGACTTCAATAAGAATTAATATGCTGAAGCGCCATGTGGAGTAGCCTTAGCTGTTACAGCTGACTGTATATTGTACATATGTGCTCTTCTACAAAGATACCCAAGTATAAAATGTTGTTAACACAGCAAGTGAAAAGTGAAGTGTCTAAAAGACAAGTTTCACCAAAGAGTAAAGAAGAACAAATACAGCATTGTAGCATAATCCTCCTATGTCACTGAGCCTGGTACTACTCACAGCCTGACTCTAGTCCTAGATACTAAAAACACTTGACAAATCAATTTCAATCAATAAATGACTCCTGCGAGGACCACAGATATTTATGTCCCTTTTGGCTAAATGTTTCTTTTGTTATCATTGATCACATTTGGTACAACAATTGAGTTCTTGCAAATTCTAGCTGATTAATCTTCTTTGAGTATTCTGCTTCACTGGACCTGTCAGTTACTTTTTTTTTTTTTACTTCAGACAATTCTTGAGTGTTCACTAGGTTTTGAGGATGCTGCTCCTAGGTTGAGTGCAGTGGGAAGCGTGACCAAAATATAATGTACCCTTTAGTGTACAAAGTTAAGAAATCTTCCTTTATTCGCAAATGGTCTGTATTTTTTTCACAGTTGTATCTAGAATTACTGCTGTATATGGACTGAAAATGCAAAATTATGGTTTTAGATTAAAAGTTAGAACCATCTGAGTAAAGACTGTGTAAACCATTTGGCTAATATCATGCTCCATTACTTTATAAATTGTTCATCAGATCGACTGCCTAAAGAAGAAAGGAAGAGTTGAGACAAACAGAAAGATACCTGCCGTTCTGTTTAAGAAAGGGGTCATTGCAGGTAACTCCCTGAAAGCTGGAGAACTTCCCTTGCTGTTTATGAAACTAGTGCTTGTTCAGTTAAGCTCCAAATGAGAATGTCTTGTCACAATGCACAATCTCATATGCAATGTTGACTCAACCCTGGATTCCAGAACATCTCCAAACGAATCAGTCTTGCTTTGCAGATAGGAAAAAAAATTCTCTGATAGTAAAATACACTGCACAGTTTCAGCACCTGTCCAGTGGAGCCACTTATCATGAGCCCTGTCTGTCCACTTTGTAACATGGCTTTAGGACCACAGAATACTGCCGCTGAGTCTTCATGTGGTTCATACTCTCAAATAGTATCTAGCTTTGTAATGAGCGTGAAGCTTCCAGAGGAAGATAAAGCCAGTGTTTGTATTTTTTAGTATAGTAGCAAAGAAACACATAAAAGTTTAAACCAGTTAGGAATTAATGAAGAAATGTCCCCTTCACCCCTCTCCACTTCCACCTCCCCACCCCCCCCAAAAAAAAAAGAGAAACCACATGGCAATTCTGCCTCCTACTGATAATAGAATTTCCAACTTTCATCTTCCAATCCATCACACAGGAGTCTTCAATACAAACACTTAAGGAAATATGGGTACATCAGACCATTGCTACTGCTTGAAAAAGTTTTTAATCTATTTGGGGCAGAGATTGTGTTCCTAAGTAGGTTAACAAGATGATGCTATCACATCACCTTGCTGTTGATAAATCTTGACACATTTCTTCTACCTTGTTTCTAGCAGAAAGTGTTTATGTTATAGTGCCTGTGTTGAGCTGAATGTTTATAGGATGCCACAACTCCACCTGAATCATCAGTTTCGTCATCTCCATCAATGGTCATATGGATTGCAAAAGTCTCTAAATAGTCATCTTCTGCTGAGATTCAAATCTTGTTCTTCTTTCAACATATGGAATCTTTCTCATATTTCATTTATATCTGCATCTCAATGCAAGATATCCCTTTCTGTACTTTGCATGATAGAATTGCAAAAATGATAAAGATACTTTTGCTTTTCCTTCAGCCTTGCTTTCCTCTCATTGAGTTTTGTGAATGCATCACTATAAGCATTTCAGCACAAGAGTTTTACATTGTTTTGTTTTTGCTCTGCTAGTCACTATATATACCTCTATTTCTTCCTCCTCAGTTATTCTTGTCAATTTAGGCATATGTTTCTTAGGTGTGTAAAAATTGCAACAGCAGATCCCAGTAGTGATGGCTAAAACTTTATCCTCCACCTAACAATAAGAGCTGATATCATCACAAATCACCTCAGTGAAAGGACAAGGTGTATTCTTATGAAACTTTCAGATATCACAGTTGCAGTCCATTACCCATATTTAGAAAGACCAAGAATTGTGCAGCAAGAATTGGAGAATACTATTAACTGTCTTATTAAGACAAAATGCAAAATCACAACTTCTATGGACAAATTAGAAGAAATTTTGCTATTGGGGTCTCACTAACAAAATAGAAAGGGAACTGGACTTAATTTTTTATGATAAAGCAATCTAAATTCCATATAGCCACGAACAATTTAATTCCAGGAGGCAGCAGGTGGGGTATTTTAAGTAAAGAGAAGGAAATATTAATTCTATTGCACAAGTCTTTACTAAGACTTCATTAGAATATCAGACTCACTTCTGATTAGCCATGTTTAGAATGGTAATTTCAATACAAAACCAGCCTACTCAGATGATAAGAGGTTTTAGAGAACAAATCTTAAAAGAAGAGACTAGTGAAACAAAAGTTGGGGCAGGATGTGATTATTTTCTATAAATACACTTACTTGATAAACACAATGGAACGACAAGGACTGTCAAAACTAAATACGCTTGTACAAGATCAAAAGAATGTAAAACTTACTTAGTCATGGATATATCTTCCCAGCAAATGAAAAGAACATTTCTAACCATTAGAGATGAAGTTCTGGTGTGGTTTTCTGAATGATGCAGTGGAGGCCTGGAACATACATTGACTAAAGATGATATTTGAAAACATCTGCTAGACTCCATGCGATCACCAAAATAAAAGCAAACAATGGTAATATTGATACATTTCATAACTGTATATACTTGTAATTTGAGCTGCATATATGTGTAATACATATATACATAAAAATATATATGTTTATACACAGACATGCACATATATATTCTTGCAAGACTAATGTTTGAAGTGTTATATATCCTTTACTTAACTAAATATATTGTTTTATTTGGCTGTGACACTGTACTGAACAGACATGTTCACTGAGCTGCTGAGATCTGGAGATTTTTCTTGAACAATTGCAGTGCATTCAATTAAAAACACCTTTAATAACAGGATCAACTCTAAGATCAGGATACATTGTCTTGTTCATTGCTAGCATTTCTCCTAGCTTTGCTAGATTCCTATGGACTTATCCTAAGACACAAGCAATCTTGAGCAATTCAGCAAAGCTGTTCCAGCCCTTCAGCCAGTTCATCAATGAAAATATTTAAGCACTCATAAAGCCTCTTTGGATAGTCTATTATCAGCTTCCTTTTGTGTTAGAATACAGCCATTTTTTTCCTCTTTCACTGCTGTCTGTCAATCAACATTGATCCTTCCTTGTCCAGCTAAGTTGTGAATGAAATTTCAAGTACAGACTGTTCTTTGAAACACTAACATATAGACATTCACTGTACATAAATGAAGTTATTTGTAACTCAGTTAGCAATATGCCAACAGACAAAGATAAAATATCAAAAGGAAGAAAAAGATTTTTCATTTTTTTCATCAATGATACTGGAAATGCTCTTCCATAATGAGCAGTTTGAGAGTCAGATAACTTATCCATTTTTACAATAGCTCTTTATATGACTCTTTTTTTTTTTTTGGTGTTTGTTTGTTTATCTGTTTAATCAAAGTTATTTGACAGAAAATGTGATTTTTAATTCTCTTACACCAATTGATAATTTTCCAGTTTTCCAGTGTGGTGGGTTGACCCTGGCTGGATGCCAGGTGCCCACCAAAGCTGCTCTACCACTCTCCTCCTCAGCTAGACAGGGGAGAGAAAATATAATGAAAGGTTTGTGGGTCAAGATAAGGACAGGGAGAGATCACTCACCCATTACCATCATGGGCAAAACAGACTCGACTTGGGAAAAAAATTAATTTAATTTATTACCATCAAATCAGGGAAGGATAATGAGAAATAAAAAGTAAATCTTAAAACACCTTTCCCCCACCCCACCCTTCTTCCCAGGCTTAACTTTACTCCCACATTCTCTACCTCCTCCCCACAAGCGGCGCAGGGGGATGGGGAATGGGGGTTGCAGTCAGTTCATCACACATTGTCTCTGCTGCCCCTTCCTCCTCAGGGGGAGGATTCCTCTCACTCTTACACTGCTCCAGCGTGAGGTCCCTCCCACGGGACACAATTCTCCACAAACTTCTCCAACGTGGGTCCTTCTCATGGGCTGCAGTTCTTCATGAACTTCTCCAATGTGGGTCCTTCCCACAGGGTGCAGTCCTTCAGGAACAGACTGCTCCAGCATGGGTCCCCTGTGGGGTCACAATTCCTGCCAGCAAATCTGCTCCAGCATGGGTTCCTCTCTCCACGGGTCTGGGCTTCCCATACTGTCACAGCCTCCTTCAGGCATCCCCCTGCTCTAGTGTGGGGTCCTCCACAGGACGCAGGTGGATATCTGCTTCACCATGGTACTCCATGGGCTGCAGGGGGACAGCCTGCCTCACCATGGTGTTCACCACGGGCTGCAGGGGAATCTCTGCTCAGGCACCTGGATCACCTCCTCCCACTCCTTCTTCACTGACCTTGCTGTCTGCATAGTTGTTCCTTTCATATATTCTCACTTCTTTCTTCAGCTGCAGTTGTGCAGCAAATTTTTCCCTTTCTTAAACATGTTATCACAGAGGCGCTACCACCATCACTGGTTGGCTCAGCCTTGGCCAGCAGCAGGTCCATCTTGGAGCCAGCTGGCATTGACTCTATTGTACATGGGGGAATCTTCTGGAATCTTCTTGCAGAAGCTACCCCTGTAGCCCCCTCCCCATTACCAAAACCTTGCCACACAAACTCAATACATCCAGTCATTCCAAATATGATTCTGATCAGGTTTGGTTTTCCTTTTAATGTGACTCTGCATGGCCTGAAAGCGATTTGATTATGGCAGAAGAGTGTACACATATTTAGCTAAGTTCTGCCACCAGGAGGATATCATTTAAATAGGAGAAGTTTCTCTGCTGACTATACAAATCTGCAAGGAAATCTGGGAACCTCAACTGAAATGCAGGCCAGACCGTGAGACTGGAGCGGCCAACCTGAATGATGTCTAGTTCCTAAATGTCTGCTTGATGGCCAAAATATATCAAACTTTCAATATGTCAGTGAGAACCAGAATGAATATGACCAAGTGTGGACCCATGTGTGAGATTCAGGATCTTGTCCCCCAAAGCAAAATGTGCCTTCAGGGAAGTTTAGCTCTGTCTGCCCAGCATCAGTAAACTAGGCAAGGACTCTTATTTTGAAGAGAAATCTCAACATCCATCTCAGGTGGAAGGCCACTACCTGAGCATCAGATTTTGTGCGTTTCAGAGGGAAACTTCTATCTTTACTCTTCAGTTTAAATAAGAGTTCATACAGGCAAACATATTCAAAGATCTTCTAAATTATCTGAATGAGAATCACTTCCCTTGTCAGTCAGGTTTATTTTCCTTAGTGTTTATGAAGCTGTAATCCTATTAAAGTTCTCATTGTTCAGAAAATCTTCACCGGTAATAGGCACTGAATTTTCAATTTAAAAAAATGTGGAAAATATGCACAACTTTTCATGAAGAATGAGGAGTGCAGAAACTTATTATTTTATATTGAGGGTACCATTAGAGCTGTTTGCCTAAAAATGAAAAATGGCAGCCCTGAGAAACTGCCCAGCAGTATTAGCTTTTGCATAAACACTATCATGGACTTGTCTCATAAGTGTGTAGGTGTTGCATCACCACAGTGAAGAAATGAGGAATGAAAGGGAGAAGAAAACTGCTGTATAACAGAAGAGCTCACATGACAGAAGAGAGCACAAGAGGTAGCCAGTGATATGTATGGCTTCATACATAACTGGTCATTTGCTGTGTGCCTCAGGAGAGGAACGATGAACAGACAAAAAGGAGCCTTTTGATTTTCCTAGTGTGACATATGAATGTTATGTTGTTGCTCTGACCAGCAGCAAAGCAGACTGTCAATATGGTCTTACTGGGTATATGGTTCCCTGTTGTGCTATGGGAAATGGCCACCAAAAAAGTAAGAAGCAACTTGAACATGCTGTGTTTGGTTTGGCTGAACTGTAACAGATACTAAACTGGGTCCTAAGAGAGCTTTAATATACTCCGAACCCAGCATATTTTGATAATAACCTCTCCATTATATTAGTCATTAAGGAAACTTGAAAATACCAGTTCACAAACTAAACAGAATAACTCTTCTCCATTCCAGACTTTTGCTACAATTAGAGTAATTTATTTTGGGGAAAAGCCAAGAAAAGATAGAGGGGGGGAAGTCTGAAAGAAAGCAGTAACAATTAGATCACTTCTGCCTCTGCTTGCTGGGTGGGTCCTCTGAATGTCAACCTCATTATTCTGGACGTCAACTGCAGGCAGCAGCTCCTAAATGCCGTTCCAAATGGTGGCCTAAATGGCAGTCCCTGTTGTACATTCTTTCTCCAGTAATAGTGGCAGGCTGTTGGGAACTTCTTTTAGTTCATAATAAATTTCAGGAGCGCTAGCTTGAGAACAATGTTTGAGGCTCACGCCAACACAGACTGGCGGATAAATGCTTCAAATCCACAATTTCATTATCGCTTCTGAAAGTCTGTAGGCTGCAAGTCTTGTTCACTGGTGGGGAAGAGCCCACATATTCTGAGGTGACAAGGATGACTTACATAAAACCTATATAGTCTCAACATCTCAAGGGCCCTGCATGGCTTCGTTCACCAGGGACTCTAAGCCCCTCACAAACATTAAAGAAAGCATCTTCATTGTGGTTGCATTAAAGAAAGAATCCTTCTGTGAGGTCAGTTGGGATCCAAAACATGGACAAATTAAGTGAACAGACAACAAATCTGTGGCAGTGCCAGGAAATCATGTTGTAATTCTCAGTCCACAGCCACAACCACAAGAGTAATCTCCTTGTACATTTCTGGTAGCGAAAGAGAGGGGGAGGAAAAAAAAAGTCCCCCACAGATGCCTCGTCATTCTTGTTTAACATTGATTTTATCATGCATGGAAACAACCATTCCATTTTCTCATGTAGACTGTAGCAGGCTGTTGAACTAAGCTCCTGACAAAATGCTTATACAGCATGTAAAGCTGGGCTGTTTGAAATGAGAGATTCAGACTTCAGGCCAATTTAAAATGAAGACTCTGTTTCTTACTAGCAGCTGTGCCTCAAGCACTAACAAATCTTCATGCCTCTTTCTCATTTATTTGGAGGGACAGCCAGCACCTTCAGCTGCAGGAGGTTGATCCATGGCTATAAAAGTAACTCAGTCTGTTATGAGCAGAGGGCAAACACTTCCTCAAGCTACTCTTTCTGTTAGTTTAGCTAAAAGGTGGCTAAGCAGCCGCACCTTGTCATGGGCACTTTGTAGCTGCCACAGCTGCCTCTCCACTGCTCAGCAGTACCAAAATCCACCCAGTTACACCTCAGTCCTCGTGCATGGCCATTATGGTAAAGGAGCTTGCAAGATGAAGGCAGAATATTCAAATGCATTTCTCCTGATCACAATGGTCTTGTTCAGGGCAGGTTTACCATCATTCGCCTGGGAGAAGTCAAAGTATATGGCTAGTTTTGCTTTCTTCTGATCACTGATGCTTTCCTCCTCTGAACTATATAAATGAAATACATTTGAATACTATAAAAATATGAAAAGAACATATTTACTTTGTGTTTACATTTTTATGAAGTCCAACTACCACAGAGAACTGAAAGAGTCCAGGGTAGAAACACATGAATTGAGCCACATTCTCCAGTTTGCTTTAGTTGCTTCACTTGCCAAGGCAAAGGCAAGCCCAAGTCCTAAGACTTTCACTCAGTGTCACAATCCTGCTGTCACGTTATGGCTGTGGGAAGGAGTAGCTGGTTACTGCCCTGCCTGTATTCTACACCTCTTCTCACATAAGCTACGTCGTGGATAAGTGAGAAGATATTCCCTCTCCCTATCCTCCATACAGAGATATACACCAATGGATGGATACATTAGCAAGTTCCAACCCATGCTCAAGGTCTCCAACATTTCTGCAAGCATGACTCTACACTCCCCAAATGCTGGTTACAAAGCGGAGGACTCACTGCCGTGAATGGGTTCTTTACTCTGGCTCAGAAAATTACTTCAGTTTTCTGTGCAGCATTACATTTTCCGTGGTGCAATTTTGTTTTAAGGCTTCGCTTGAGAAGCAGTGTAGAATAGAAAAACTAGTGTTTCAATATCCAGTGGCTCCAGTAACTAGACCCCTAGGCATATGCTGTGCCTGCATCTGACTAATCTCTGTCTCCCTGCTACCCATAAGAAGCATCCCACAGTCAGGAAGCTTTCTGGCTGCTTTGGCCGCAGGCTCCTCGAATGACTGAATAGTGCTGTGACTGTGTCATCTCCATGTGATAATGGTCCTCAACAAATGTAAGCATGCCCTTGAAGCCACAAAGAGAAGGAAATAACTGAGTCGTGAATGTGGCTGTGGAGTTGTCTCTATCATCCAAATCTGGCTGAATCTGGCATTCCTGCAAAAAGGCTGCATTAGGTAAGATGCCAGAATGCAGCTGTGGCACCTTATTTTTAAGGAGAAAAAAAAAAAAGAGAGAGAGCATTTTCATCCTGAGTGGCCATTTTTTCCTGTTTAGCATAGGAGCATCAGCATTAGCCAATGGATTAGCATTGGTAACAGGAAGGTATAGAAACAGCCTGGTTTACTGGAGGAGGGACGGGAGACAGAAAGCCTGAGCTATCACCACTGACTCACCAGATAAGGAATTGTTTATGGTGCCTTTAACCGAGTCCATGCACAACTACAGCTTCATTTCTACTCTTCTCTTCATCTCCTCCTTGGTCCATGTGGTATTCTTGCAAATGGGGGACATTTCATGTTCTTTGGCACTTAGGAATAGTACTTCTCCCTGAAAACAGCCACAAAGTCTACGACTCTATGGATCTAGAGAATTTAATAATGAAAAAGACAAAAAAAATATACACTAGCTGTGAGTCAAAGCAAATGTAAACAAAAAATCATAGTTAGATATGTAGTCACACACTGTTACGAAAACCAAAACATAGGGTTTTTAGGTGTGACTGTCTACTACAGTCAACAAAGGGAACAAAAAAAGTGTCAGATAAAGGGAGGGATACATGTCCACATTTGTCTCCATCATTTAAGCAACAAGCTTCCAAAAGAGAAGGCAAACCTTTTTTAGAAGTTAAAATTTCAGTGAGTTCCAGACCAGAATGAAATTTTACCTTAAAGGTGTCCCTATGCTAAAGGAAGTCAGCATGACTTATCAAATCTGTTTTGAGTATTGCTCTGGATAAGTGCCATTTCAAAAGATTCATTGGCTATGTAGGCTTTTACTATCAGCATATTTATTTCACCTCCTAAATGAAATCCAATTTGAGGCTATTAATATTAATGTGCTGAGATAATTCTGATGATGAATTAATAAAACACTTGGCCTCTCAATATGCTGTTTGCTCTTACCATTTAATGATGCTCTTAACTGGAAAAAGGAAGAGCGAGAAAAGACTCCAGCAGGAGCCTGAAAATTAGAAACCACTTCATTGTTTTTAGCTTGCCGCTTTAATGACAATCAATGGCATTGATTTTGGACTAGAAAAGTATTTACTAAATCTTTACCATGTGCTACAATCTCTATTTAGATTCCTTAAGCATAATCTCTATGTAACACCTGCTTAAAATACTTCAACTACTTGATGAGAATAACTTAAAAATATTTAATGCATTTCTGTAGTTTGTTAGAGATTTGACCCTATTTCTTATGTTTGTCATAAATGTTGGGGTTTTTTGCAAAACAATTCTCCTGCCACTGAAAGCACAGCTGTACCTTAGAAAAATCTGATGGCTACAACAGTCTCATTCCTTTACAAGAGGAATTTCTGTTCACTGAACATTTTAGTTCAGATAAGGCTAATTCACCTACCTTATTATGCTAGAATAGATTTCCATTTGAAGAACTGAACTCAGTTAATGTACATGATTTTTACATTAGTCTTCACAGTTAGCACACAATCCTAATAGAGAAAAAAATCTAAATAATAATAGGATATTTCCACAGACAACTAATATAAAAACATATGTGTAGACATCTATAGTGTCATATTCATAATTTATATAGGTTTTTTTATTATTGATATAAGTGAATACAGAAAACACTTCATTCTAAGCTTGCAAATATAATTTATTACAGTTAAAACATAGAACCTTAACGCTAGTCATTTTTAGTTTTCATCTAAGAAAGAATGAAAACATTCTAGCGCTGTGATTGCCAACAATTTCAATTTCATCTAGGATTTCAGTCCTGGAAAGCCTGTCAAAATGGTTGCCAGCAGAACACCTACAACCTAATTTTCAAAGTACGAGGTGCGCTTTAAAAATTCTATCAGGATGGCAAGCATGAAAGTGCATTCCCAACACACTTCATGTTTAAGCCTGGAGTTTTCATTCAAGCCAAATTGCCTGTCTTTGAAATGGGTCAGATCTTCAGGCTGTTTTACCTTAACTGCATTGTAGTGATACAGAAGAATATCAGGAGACAAAGAAGCAGCAACTGTAGCATATTATTGCTGAGATTAATAATATTATTAGTAATTATGTTTCTGAAAAAGAAAAGCTAAACAAATTACTACCTTGAAACTGCTTCTTCAGAGAGAAAACAAAGAGAAGATATTTACTGTTGTTCTTTTTCATTAAATTATGAAGCACTCAATGTGGTAGAAGCTCTGTATGCATCTAGAGAAAATTCTCTGATGTGGAAGAGAAATGTTTATCATTTCTAAAATTATGCTAATTGAGAGTCAGATTTTCTTTTTTATTATTTGTGGCAGGATAATAGCAGGTGGGTTTAGGTGGTAAGGGAGATGGATGATGTCATAGAGTACCAGTTGAGTATCAGCTCTTTTTGATGCTGCTCCTTTTGAGCAGGCATGGAAGGGAAAACTATACAGGAAGTCATAATGCAATCTGCACTTCATAAAATTTGCCCTCTGAAGCCATGTCTGAGTACAAACTAGGTAATTCAGGTCAACAGTCACTGAATGGCCACATTAAAAACCCAATCAGGGGACTCCTATTTTTTTTAGTCTACCTGGATGAAATGTTCACTTTCTCTCAGAATTTCTAACAACCTAAAAAGACAGACCAAATGATAACCTGCAATAATAAATACAAGTATGAAGGTTTTGGTGTTTCATCTCTAAGCAAATTGCAAAGACAAAGCAAATGTTCCTTCAGCAGTTATGTTATTTCTTTAGAACTAATATTGATTATCAAATATGTCTTATAGCTTGCATGAGGCATAATGTAGTGGTCATTTCTTTAACTTCCTTCACTGGAAGTGCTCTGAGCATTTTCTCTCTGCAAAACAGTATTCTTTCTCCTGTTTAGATACGCCCAGTTGCCAATACACTCTTGTTATTTCTCTCATCAGGCTGGCATATGAGATCTTCAGTTACAAATTCGTGATTCACACTAAGAATGAATTTCAAACATGGTATTACTCATGACTTTCCCTTCTGTATACCCTTGGTTGAAAATTACAAGTCTGCAGAAGTTGTATAGGTTTGTATACTTCTTCCCAGTATTTCATCTTCGGACTGAGAACTATAATTAAGAGAAATTAAACAAAACCCACATAGCTGCTACCAACTCCTTCCAAAACAACCAAAGTTAGCTACTTTGGTAGCCATTCTAACCGTAAACAGGATTCTCATGTTACAGTTGTTGGAATGATAGCGGTAGCCACAACTTTGATATTATATAGGAATTTAGTTCACTCTAAATAAAGACTTCATATTCTTAATTACATACATGATGTAAGGCTTTCAAAATGCACTCAGTGCTTTGAAAATTATATTGCCTACATGTCTTTGGCCCCCATTCTGATGATCATGATCCTAAGAAGACTTTCATGTATGCTTGATTTCATGCAGTTCAAATAGTCCTGTCAAAATCAGAATGGCTACTCTGATACCTGTAAGGTATTCAAAACTAAAGTCATAACATACAAATCAGCTGACATGAGTAAGTGATCTGTTACTCCTAAATCCCCATCAATGCTGTGAATGACGATATTATTTCTAGAAAGTGTACCTACTTTCAGTCACTCTTGGAATATTTGCATGACCATACTTTGCGTGAAAGTTCTGACCTCTGAGAGAAAAAGGAAATAAATGAGAAGAATCTGAACACCTTTAATTTGAAGATGCTTCTAAGAGACTGATTTAAGAGGCTGCTTTATTCTCTTCTTTATATCGCAAAATATTACGCTTTTAAAAATCGGTTAATTTGGTGAAATAAAATTTATTTTAAAATATTAAGATGCATTTGAAAATGTCAGGTAGTCTTTATAAAGACTGTTCAATGATAATAGGCTAAAACATTCCTATATTTCAGCTGCAATATATTTTCCTAAGCAGCCACAGTGATGTTTCATAATCGGATAACCTAGGGCTAAACACTGGGAGTTTCTAAGTGTTGAGTACCTTAAACTTTCTATAAAGCAAAAGCAGAGAGTACTCAGTGCCTCAAAGGATAGGTCAGTGTTTATATAACAACGTGTGAGAATCAGTTTTTGTCTTGTTTTTCTTAGACATAATTTGATGTTTTACAATAGAAAAAAAGTGTAAGCACACCCCAGCATATCTCTTCTATCACTGGTGTGTATAAAACGCTTCCCCTATGCTTTTAAGGTGATGAAAAGGACAACTAGCTTGTGTCTAACTCAGGAGAGCTTGATATGATGTCAAAGCCTTTGGCTAAACATAGATTGACTTAATTCTTTCAATAATGAACTTTGGTCCAGAGCATTTAACAACCACAAGAGGAGAAACCCAATATAAAAGAGAAAATCTCCTCATTCAGGTTATCTTGACTGTGCTGCAGGCAAAACATAGAAATATTTTTTTTAATCGAGATTCTCTGCAGCAGCCCGTTCCAAATGCCAGTATCCATCACTGATGACTGGATCAATAGCTCTGTTTTGGCCCCAGTCTCCTACGAGAGATGGCATGCCATCAGTGACAGACAAATATCACAGTTAAGCAAAGTATCCAGCCAGACCTAGTAACATTTTTATTGATTTTTGTTGTGCAAATAATGTCTTTTTGGGCTGAATAAATGGCTTTGAGCCAAACAGTCATTGTTTATGATTCCAAAATGCAATAAAGGGACAGGAAATATATTATAGCCTATGTCTCAAGGCACACAACATAATCATCCTTTGGTGGTGAAAAACTATCCAGCTGAAACCATGAGTGCATATTTATCCATGCTTAAAGGTACCTGTAGGACTTGCAAATCTTACACAAAATGTCCTGTTAGGAAACAGATGGTATTGCCCTTTAACCTATTGAATAACTACTAGAAAACCAAGCAAAAAATAAGCACTATATTTCTTCAATCAATACAAAGAAAACACTTTATTATTTTCCCTTCAAATGAAATATCAAACTTGCCAAAGTGGCATTAGGATGCTTTGAAAAAAGGACAAAACAGAAAGTACCCTGACAGTTTTTCAAATGCTACAAAATTATATTAATAATAGTCCAGCAACAATATTTGTTGGTTTTGTCTTCTGTTCTTTTTTTCATGAATTAATAAAACACATTTTGTATATTTTTTAATATTAAAAGATCATATTATTTATCTTTCTTAAAAAAAGGGGTTTTTTTTTTGCTAATATAATTATTATTATTTAATCACTTAAACTATCAATATGAACAAAAATATCTCCTATGGTTATATCTGTGCACTAAATCCCAAACCTTTTTTACTGGATATGTGTCTAATATATCCAGTAGATTTAATGAGAAATCTCTCTTAGTCTCAGCAAGTGTGTAGTGGCCAGACATTCTAGACATGTATGTGTCATAAACAAATATTCTCTTTCAACAATATTGTTAAGTCACAAGCACAAACCATCAGCAGTGAAGGTCTGAGGAAAGAAATATTGTTATAACTGCCACATTATATACGATGAAATATTTTAACAGGTTTGTTGTTGTTGTTTCCAATTAATTAGAAATAAGCTGTATTAGCTCACATTATTTCAAACTGGTAAAACTATTTTGCCTTCATTGCACAGTCCTGTATTTTCATAGAAAATATCAATAATTCAAATACCTTTCAGAAAAATTCAAGAATATTTATCCTTACCCCAGAAGAGTCCATTCATCTGTAGGAAAATGCTAGAGTAATCAAGTGCGAGCTTAAATCCTGTCTCTCTCCTACATCTTTAAATTTCAAGCTTTTATTAACTCTCTCATGACAGCCCTAAATATACTTTTGAAGGCTTTTAGAGTGCAAGACAAAGCCTGTTCCTGAGAAATGATATACAAAATCAAGAAGTTTATTTGTAACATTTTGAAAATTAAATTGCAGAAAAGAGGATGGAAGTCAATGGAAAATTTTAAGAGGAAACATGCCTGTATTAGCTTATATTTGTTAATGGCCTTATTATTTCTGATGCAAAACAAAAGCTCTAATCCTCTTCTCAGTAAGCCAATTGAAAAATTTTTATATTCTTCGGCAGAAGTAGGTATTCCCTTTCAATTGCATAAAATCAATCCAACAAGCCTCCCAATCATACATCTCTGCTGTATGTCTTTTTAAAGAGTTATTCAACTTTAATCAGTATGTCATGGAATGATTCCAACAGGTTTTAGGGCATTTAAGCTTTTTTTATTTTTTTTTTAAATGAAATTTTCCAAAGTCTTAACCCTGGAAAGATTAAACCTGTGATCAGAAAACATATGTGAGGACAGCTTCTCTAAGTCAGGACTTCTCATGAGCCCAAAGTTACTCTCATGTCTAAAGGTTTGTGAAGGTAGGATGTGAAAAGGCAGAATAGCGACAAAATGAGATTAACTTTTAGCGTATCACATGTTGTACAGGATACCCATAGATTTGGCACCTCTTTTCCCCTTGCTCACCTCATCTGAGTATTCAAAAACCAGAGTAACCATCTTCTGAGAGAGACTATATCAGATCATAGACTTGGTCTGTCCTTCTGTCCTTCACTGACTGGCGTTAGGTTTTTGTACACATTACAGCCTCATATCATGAGCAACATCTTATCTCTCAACCTAAAGGGAAATAAATTATCATTCTTCCATTTCATGTCAAGTCTATTAGACAAAAATCTCTTGTTCTTTGAACCCCTGCCTTTGGCAACAAGTACACTGAAGCGTGTGTCAGCCAAGACTTTCAGAATCCACTGTTTTAGCCCTGACAATTGGGGTTTTTTGCTCCAAGAGAGAGAATAAGAGAACAGTAAGAAACACCTATTGAGTGCAATTCATCTGGCCTGTTTCCAGATATCTCTCCTTGCAGGAGACGAATAGTCCTCTGACAGTGTCTGTTTCTTTCCATTAACTACAAGGAGAGCCCAGAATTACTGTCTTAGACTTAGATGTCTATCTTACTTTTAGATATCCAAGTTAAGATAAATGAATCCCAACTTTGGTCACTCAGATGGTTTCAGGCTGCAGATCCCGAGCAGATGATGGTCACTGTGTCCTTTAGGGCTGAGCTGGGCAGGATTTCAGGTGCACCATTTCTTTGTATTTTCAACTGTCATCCATCTTGAGAAGTCTGTTTACTTATTTGGGAGCCTTGCCTTAATTTTAATCCAGAAAGCTGGTACCTAATGTTAGGTATTTTGATTTCTGTCTTTAGATATTCAGACGTTTTATTGGATTTGGCCTAAAAGGTAAGATTTGTTTGGGCTGAAATCAAACTAGGAGTCAGGTGAAAGTAATTGGACCTGTGTATTGTACTGAAAACAGGTACAGTTTTCTCTTTTCTAAGTTTACAGGGTTTCAGGGCACTTCATCTGAAATTTTAAACTCAGTGTAAATCGGAAACATTAAACCATGGAGTACAAAGCTATTGGCATACACTTCAGTGCATAATCAGCCAGGCTACCAGTTCTCTGAAGTAGGTAGACCCTGGTAAACTCAAACCCATAGTGAATCATTCCCAAGCCAAAGGAGCAGGTCTATGTAAAACCCAAGCTGGGTATTAAGAGATCTGTAACTGCTCCTCCTGCAGACCTCAGGAACATATGTTCACATGCCTGATACAAACCGTCTGTGCCAATAAAACCCAGGCCATTGTCAGTCTAAGGAAATTCAACCCTCCCTGCAAACGAAACCCTTTCTATGTCAGTTGGTCAGGCACGTCTTCTCCTGGGGGAGTTGAATCGCGCCAACTGAGTACATGGTTTCAGGAGGGCAAATAAATATGCTGTAACTGGATACAATGTGAAATCTTCCTGCAAAGACTAGTCACCTGGGTGTTACAAACTGTGAAGATACTAGAATGAATATTGTTAGAGCATGAAATCACCTTCACTGATGAGACTAAAAATAATAGAATAAAAATGGTTGGTTTGTTCATAATCCTCTTATTACAGAACCTGTTTTCTCTTTAGGTAAGAACCCCTCCTCCCATTGCTCTCACTTCAAGAGTACAATTTAAAGTATTTTTTAATAGAAAATGCAGCAAGGTAAAAACAGACATGCTTTACTGGCTGGCTTTTAAAGACAATAACAGCTGTGGCCAGACTGATCTCATCACTCCACCAGGAATATTTTTATAGCAGTTAGAGTAATGGTAAGGCAGAGGCTCTCGTACTTGCATTTACATAGCTGTTTTCTTTACAGCTCCTTCTTCTCTGGTGATATCTAAGTTTCTTACCCATTTTGTAGATGAAATCTTCCACATATAGCCTCTATCCATGGATAAGTTACTGGGAGTGCTTTATTGACACTTGGAGGTGTGTGAATTTCAACTTTGCACTGGACTTCAGTTGTTGGATGGGGAGAAAGGCTGACGGGGAGTAAGGGTAGGCTTGAGAACGTGCAAACATGAGGTCTGCTCAGTTGCACTTAACCAGCACAGGCAGGGGTACGGAGCAGCTAAGATTTGCATGAGACAGGCTTCCTGGAGGAAACAGCATGAGCCAGTAGACAGGCCCCTAACAAAGCAGTCCAGATGTCTTGTGATCTCTCCCTAGTTTTCTCTAGGTTGCCATGTGATCTTGGGAAAGCCGCTTCCCCTCTGGGCCTTAATTTCACAGTCTGTAGACGCCTAGAGGCACACCTAACCTACAATGTGATTTCAGATCTTTCTGAAATGCCCATTTCCCACAACTATGATGCCTACAAAGCATTAGCTGACCAATAATAGTAAGTTTAAGAGGGAACAAAGGGTCATCTATTATATGCTTGAGAGGCAAATCTCCAGCTTGATCACTTTGTGTGAGCTCTAGTTTTCCCTTATCAGAAATACCTGTTTGCTTTGTCTTTTTCACTGAGTACATTTGGTACAGGAATTATTCTTGTGCTCCCAAATATTAACAGCAGATTTTAAAAGACTGTACTAGGAAGAGGAGGAAAATGAGATTTCTGCCTCCTGTAGAGTGTGATTTTTTCTTCAGAACTTCTGAATAAGTTTGCCTTTGAAAAAAAAAAAAAAAAACCAACCAGAGCTAGGCAATATTTAAGCCTAAACAAGCTGCATCAGTTTTTATTAAAAGCAACAAACTCTATAAGCCACCATGGGCTGAAACAGAGTAGCTCACAACTGTACCTCCTCTATTGCCTCTGTAACATAATAAAGATGTGATTATAGTGTATGTAAGCATATACAAGCAATCATATTCACAGTGAACATCACAGGTACAGGTCACAAACCAGAGTAAGAGAAATGAAGTAGCAGCAGCATTAACAATTAGTGCACAGCTTCTGCAAAGTCCCTGATAATGTCACTGGCTTACTAGAGTGCAATAAAGTGCACACCATTGTGTGTCCTCAGTGATACAACAGATACGCTAGATAAACTTGTTTTGCTTGGGTGAGTAAGTCCAATATGAGCTACAGGTTCATAGCCTGTAAACTGCATGGTTTCTCCAAGGATTAGGAGATTTCAGAGACTTTTATAGGTTGGTTGAGGAAATCCTGATCTTTATGAGGAAACCATCTCAATGACTTCGGGTTTCTTCTGATACTCATGCTCAGGGAAGGAGACTTAATTAGAGCAGCAATACACTCTCCCTCATACACGCACATTCTTGTGTATGAGGGAGAGTTCCATCTCCACACTTCCTAACTATCTAAGCCATGCTGAAATACTCAGTCATTTGATCTCAGTATCATCTGGGGACCAGCTGTCCTGCCAGCTCTCCCACTCCCCATGTGGTCTCTGCACCCCATATGTTTCCGGCCCTTTTTCCCACATGCCTTGATCTCCCTGTATCTACCAGATACCCAGATTCCAGCTCTCTTACTTACCTTACAAGTTATCTGGGCATGGTACAAATGATGGTTTCCACATCCATTTTATCCTTAGCAGGTATCTGCCCAAGCTTAGCGCCAGTTCACCATGGCGTTACAGCAAAAGTAGCATTTCTGGAAAGTTCCTGTGTTGCTCAGCAAAATAAATCAAGAGAAAAAGTGCAAAAGATGAAAAAAAAATCAGAGGATAGAGGATTTTTGATCATCCTGATAATGCAGTTATTGCCTGGAAAAAGACAGAAGATATGGTCTCTGAGGGCCACTGACTGTCTTTCCAAAAATCAAAATTGTGCTGACAGCAGAAGGTTGGTCACCAGGCAGAATGAGTCCTTTACCTCTTTCTGTCTGCTTCTTCATTAGTGATGTTGAGGTCTCTGCAGGTGTTGCAACTACTCTCCACTGTTAGAATCCAGTCTTTATTATAATCTTAATATTATAATATATAATCCAACATAATCTTGTATCTGATTCTATCCATGTGACTTTAAATTCACTTCTTTATCCTACCATCCTTTTTCAAAGGCTTTATGATCATTTAAGACTTACCTAATAATATAAACTAAAATATGTTGTACTGTTTCCAAACACTTCTTATATTGTGTTACATTTTATATCTTGCATTTTATACATCTTGTAATCAATCATAAGTATGCAAAAGAAAATGTCTTCACAATGAGCCAACTTTAGAATGTCACTTTGACTTGATTACAATCAAGGTAGAAACAAGGGTTACACTATGTAGTCCCCATCTGATCTCTGAATAGCACATCTCGAGACCTAGAAAAAATAGTTTTGACAGGGTAACACTCCACTAGCTTCTCAGCAGCATTACCAGAAAAGAACTATTTGCAAAATATTTTCAAAAATACACATGGAATTGCCAGTTATCTCTGCACAGTCCTTTGTTTACTTGCAGGTAGACATATTCTTCTCTCTTTACATCAATCTAATGTTAACCATATAAGCACACCTTTCGACCTGGAATTTTGCCTTGGGTTGAGAAAGTTGTAGCAACCCTAGTAATGCAGTCATCTTCATGAGCGAAATGTTTAAAAACAATTAGTCACTGTACACAGTATATGGAAAACATTCCCTGCACCATTCAACTCTAGCATTCAGGGTTAGACCCTGAGATAGCAAAGCAAGAAGCAGATGCATAATTTCAAGCATGAGAGAAGTTCCATTTACTTCAATGAACTGGTGCCCAAGAGTTTTTCCAGATCAGAACTTGCACCCTCACATCTGTCACTACGAGTCAGGTTAAAAATCTAGGGATGAAACTGAGGATAGGGAGAGGAATCTTGGTTCCAGAGAGTTGTGCAAATTTGATGAGGCTTTCAGGACATGAAAGACAAGTCAAGCATTGCAACAGGTTGCTGTCGTGGTTTAACCCCAGCCAGCAACTAAGCACCACGCAGCCGCTCGCTCACTCCCCCCCCAGTGGGATGGGGGAGAGAATCAGAAGGGCAAAAGGGAGAAAACTCGTGGGTTGAGATAAGAACAGTTTAATAATTGAAGTAAAATAAATTAGAACACTTAAATAGGCAAAGCAAAAACCGTGCACGCAAACAAAACAGAACAAGGAATTCATTCACTACTTCCCATCGGCAGGCAGGTGTTCAGCCATCTCCAGGAAAGCAGGGCTCCATCACGCGTAATGGTTACTTGGGAAGACAAACGCCATCATGCCCAATGTCCCCCCCTTCCTTCTTCTTCCCCCAGCTTATATACTGAGCATGATGTCCTATGGTATGGAATAGCGCTTGGGCCAGTCTGGGTCAGCCCTCCCCCCGGCTGTGCCCCCTCCCAGCTTCTTGTGCACCCGGCAGAGCATGGGCAGTTGAAAAGTCCTTTACCACTGTGAGCGCCACTTAGCAACTACTTATCAAGAACAAAACGTCAGTGTATCCTCGACATTGTTCTCATCCTAAACCCAAAACACAGCCCCATACCGGCTACCAAGACGAAAATTAACTCTATCCCAGCTGAAACCAGGACAGTTGCCCAGAGAGGTTGATCAGTCTTCATCTGTAGAGGACTTCAAGACCAGAGTGGATAAAGCCCTGAGAAACCTGGTCTGACCTTGTAGCTTACCCTGCTTTGATCAAGAGGTTGGACTGTAGACCTCCTGAGGACCTTTACAACCTTACAACAAATTATCCTACGACCTCATGAACATAAGGATACAAAAATTCAAAAATCAAAACCTTAAATTGCATGAATTTATCCATGGTCTTACTTCTCACATACAATAACATTACCATAATTCACAAAAATATATGAAAAGGAAACATTGATCACATAGACCTAAGATGTCATCAAAGTTTTGGCCCTGACTTCTGGTATTCATTGCCTGGTGGTTCTCTTTCTTGTGCCTCATGATTACTGAAGACACTTGGTAATAAGAATGTTTTCAAAAGCACAAATTAACTGGAAGAGAGGATGAATGTTTGTAGTCCCTGATGATGTTCTTATCAGTATAACAAACGGACACAACAACATGATCTTCATGTTCTATTAGACATTTGGGAACAAACGAAAGTTTTCTAAAGATATTTGAGCAGCATATAGCTGGACATGTAGCTGAAGAGGTTTTCTAAATGGGTGTCTCTGACCATGTTCCTCTGCTTATGTAAATACTGAGAGACAATGCTTGTTCATATAGCAAAATATTTTTCTATTTCCTTTGTTTCTTGATTGTAGCATAAGTAAAATGACAGAAACTATCATTTTGCAGAACACAAAAGGACTTTTGCACTGAGAGGGACTTGAAAAAAATTAAAAAACACTTTACGAAACTATTGCAATGATATTGTCATAGTAACCTATTCCTCCTGGACTGTGATTATAGGAATCAGGGAGTGAGCAAAGCAGTCATGGGGATTTTTCTGGGTTATTTGGCTTTGAAAGGATCATGTTCAAACCCTGAAAAGATAAAAGAGAGACTATACAGAATGTAAGCTGGACCGTTAAACATTTCCATATGACAAACTCCTCTCCTGAGATCTGACCTGCCTGTAGATTCCCCAGTTTGCAGATCTAAAGGAACCAGGCCCACCCGTGCCTGCTCTAAAGAGAAGAAGCTGGGTCTGACTAGCTTTTGAAAACTGCTTTAAAATTCTCGCCAGAAAATACCTCAATAAAAAAAGGAAGATATATCCATAAAACATTCAAAAGAAAATCCCATGAACCAGGATTTTTAGAAAGTAACTCATCTAAAAATGATTGTAAAAACAATATCCCATGTAGGCATTTCTGAAAGAAATAGCTGCCCTCTGTAGAAGACATTTCTTTTTCCTACAGATTACTGGTAAATTATGTCCTTAGGCAGTAATCCTGACGTTTATGCACATGCATAGCTCCAAGCACATGGCTAGTTTCATAAACCACAATGGAACTATCTGCATTCTTAAAGTTAAACACATGTATAAGCATTTGCAGGATTGAGATCCGAAGTCCTAAATCAAAACTTTATCTGCCGACAATAATTATGCTGGTGGGGTAGAAAATTGGAGGCACAAGTAGTCAAATGTAGATGTTTCTCCTGCATCCAAAACAGTGTTTCTCCACTGTACTTCTAGCATCTCCACAGATACTAGAACCTGATCTCACCTTCCATCCCTGTGGTGCGGCAGGGCCTTAGGTAAGTGACAGGAAAATCTGGGTTTCTGCTGCCTCTCAGGACAGTCCTGGCTGCACACCTACCTACAGAAGTTAGTGACCAAGCGCTCACTTCAGCTGTCATTGTATATCGCAGCAGTCCATGTCACGTTGTCATGTGGCTGATGTCAGGCAAATAATGTAGTTCAAGGTCATTACAGAAAGCTTGTGACATCGTATATCACAAGACCAGGTAGGATTTGGCAGCAGCCTGAAATCAGTCTGCTCTTCGAACAGAACAGGCACCCACCACAAAGCTACAGGTATCTCCCCTACAGGAGAAAATATTGGTACTGCTAGAATGCATTACTAAAGAGAAAATATTCAATGAAACACCATGATTTTAGGAACAAAAATATCAAAATTATGATTTTGATCAATTATCAAAGTAAAATCAGGCACCCCGGTTAATATTTAGTGAGTAGCTGTCATATAAATACAGCTGTAAAATCCTTTTAAACATTAATGGGAGTCAAGTTGAAACCCACCCATTAAGTTCTGACACCCAAAATACATGGGTGCATATGTCTTCAGAAAGTCTACCACTTAACTATTTAAAATCTATTCTTAGCAAATGAAGAACAGCTTCTCTGGCAAGTTTCCCATGTGGATTCCCAGTAACTATTGTAAACCCACTCAAAGCACTCATTTCTCATCACAAATTTCCTGCTAGTTAAAAATAATAATATTGTTAATCTACGTCATCATGTCCAGTGATTAAAAGAAGCTACTTTGACAATTCTGATCAGCTATACTGTTTTGTGAAATGTTAATTGGTAATGGTCTGTCCTGTATTCAGGAAAGCTGGCACTTGCTGGAGAGCTAGCCACAGGTTGTCTCACAGCTTATCTTGATACCAAAGGCCCTCACTGACAGAAAGCCCCACTCAAATGCATATCTAGCTCAAGAAACTCCTCTGCATAGGGTAATCAATCTGAGGTTCTAAAAACCTTCTTTCTTTTGCCATGTATATATTGCAAAACAGAACAAATTTCTCGCTTTTGCCATTTATTCCTAGCAGATCTGCAAGCCTCCTCCTCGCTGCACGTCTCTCAGGAACCTCTCAGCAGTGAGCTGCACATAGCACAATCACAGCCCAGCCATCTGACAGCCCAGGGGTGTTTCACTTCAGGCATCTTCTCCTAAATCAGGGATATTTCACAACTTCAAGTATCAATAGCAGCTGTAACTGTTTATGAACTACAGAAGTTAGGAAGCCTCGTTTCTTGTGACTTTTCTTTTGTGGTTGAACCTCTCCATGTCTAATGCATTAATGCTTCCATAACACATTTCCACGTGGATCTTCTGATTCTAATATTAGAAATCATAGTACATCTTTTATTTCTGCAGGCCCTTGTCCATTCAGCCACCTCAAAGCCTGTGGAAACTTCTTAATTTTTGAAATGTCTATTCTTGTACAAAACTTGCTAGAAATTTGCCAGCAATTTCAAAAAGCATTAGACAGATGCTTAGATCCCCTGGCTTCATAATACATATTTCTTCAGGAAACCGGTCTCATAAATCTGCTAGGTTTTCATATTACTAAAAACATCACTGTGAACAGTAGACCTCATCTTCACAGGCTCATTTATCATTTCCATGTGTTTTGACAAGTCATTTGAGTACAGCTTGTTTAGATCCATTTAAATAATTGGGTTTAACAACCATTAATAAATCACTAAACTACAATTTGGTCTAGCAGCCAATTCAGCCATCTTTTAAAGTTTTCATATTTTTTTATATAAAGATGAGTTCTTCCTATTAAGAATTTCACACTCGCAGAACTGAGAAAGACTCTATAGACAATTATTAAAGTTAGTTAAAGAATTATATTTCTTTAGCTCCTACTATAGCCTACAGAGAAAAAAATAGTTCAAAACTTTCAGCCTTTTAGATTGACTGAGAATTTGAGGCCCTGAGTATGGAAAGTAATTCGATACGTAGAGAATCCAGGGCTTTGAAATGTTGTGGAGGTGGAGATAAATCATAAAAATTAAGTCTATATACTGAGAAGACAGTTGCAGAAAACACTTTTTAGTCACGTGCGCTATAGAAAGAGAAAGTCAATTGAAGCAAAAATTTGCCATAATGATGGGAAGAATGGACAGTTATTGCAACTGACTATCTATATATCTATATCTATATACCAGTGTATCAGAGATCACTTTGACGTGAGTAATAAGTGAGGCCAGTTTTAAACACTAGAACAAAACTTTACTAAATTCTTTCAATAATAACACACTTTTTGCTAACAATTTTTACACATTTTTAATTATTTTTACTGCATATGGAAAATTGTTAATTCTTAACATTCATATCCTTAGCTGTGAGTATACAAATTAGCAGTGAGTATGCACAATTACAAGTTAATCAGGCTCAAGAGCTCTTTTGGGAGAGAAGCTGGAAAAGAAATGGACTCATTTTCTTTCTTCTCTGATATTCCTTGCTTTTGCCTGATTTTTAATGCTATTTACTCCACTCCCAAAAGCAGTTGTCCTCAGCTAGCCCATATGCTTGTTCTTTGTCTTCCAACTTTATGTTGCGTGGGTGCTTCTAACCTTCAACTACACACACCTTTTCCCCTTTGACAGTCACATTGGTCACATATTTATGTAAAATGCTTATACATCGTGTCTGGCTATGCCATCACAATTTTGAAAAATATTTGTATACTGTTGTGGTTTAAACTATTTTAGTATGGTTATATTTAACTAACCATTATTAATTATATACTGATTAATACAGTTATAATTTCTAAGTGTGACAGATCTCTGCTTTGGCTTCAGAGCCCATCTTACAAGAGGAGCCTGAAATAACTTGGCAGAGAACCTAATAAAAATAAGGTGGTGAAGGGTTGCCTGTTGATGATGACCATGAGACTCTGGAACAGCCTTTCAGCAGAGGAAATTGAGGGGGAAAAAAGAAAAAAAAAAAGGTTGCAATTTTTAGGTGGAGCTGATCAGTTTGTTCTATTTTTGAAAGGAGCAATATGTTGTGATTTCTGCCATGGCAGAAAACCAGGTATGATGACTCAGTACAAGTTCTATAATCTTGTGTTCTCCTTCCATATGTTGGATGATGATTAAGTCACCCAAGGGATGAGAGAATTAATAGTCCATGCAAATAGGAACTACTACAGTGACCCACCAATATGCATATCCAGCACAGAATAAGGTTCTTCTGGACCCCTTTGTGATTAAGCCATTCACAACCTGCTCCTGCTTTTGTGAAGAGGCAATGAGCATTTAATAAATAACTTCAGGCTCTGCAGCCTTAAACAAGAATTGTGCTGTTCCTCTTGGGATTTGGTCCTGGATTTTCATTTCTATCCTATCAGTCCTAGTACTGAGACTACTGTATGACCATTTTGGAAGTTTTATCTATTTGGTCAAATTAGGATGACAGTTCAATATTTCTGAAAAAGGGAATATTAAACAACCCAATAGGAAAACAGAATTCATCTTCTATCTTTCACTTCTTAATATTGCAGTAGGAAACTGGAAAACATGGTACCTACTTTATACCTTACCAGCAGCTACTCAGTCAAAGCAGAATTCATAGCAGATAGAGACAAATCATCTGATGGCAGAGGTTAAAAGAAACCTGTTACTATGACAACAGATAGGGTCAGATAACAAAATGAACAGACACTTTTGATCTTCAAAAAATTCTTTTTCCTTTGCTCTCTCCTCTGTTATCTAGACCACTCCATCAAACACCTAGCAGATAACCGAGTTGAAAACCCAATCGACCTTCAAGGAAGACCAGACAAGTTGGAAAGTCTATGGAAAGGTTACTATTACAGTGGAAATTCTTATGATTATATTTTCCATGTGTGTGTACGTGTATGTGCATGTGCGCGTATTTTACCAAAGTAACAGAGTACTGTTGAAAAGGTTTTACAAAAGCCTCTAACATTGCAATGCTGAGGGGTTTTTTTTTGTAATGCCACTCAAGGAAAGGAAATAGAGTATAATGTGATCCGAAATGATCTGCTACATAGTCGTATTGTACAGTTAGAATACTGTGGGTTTTTAAAAAATTGATTTAGGTACTTTTGGATTTTGGAGCAGTAATTTATTGTACATGCCTTGCCACTAGATGCTACTTCACGCATGCTACAAAAGCTGGAAAAATACCTCTGAATTCCAAGCCCTAAAAAATATTACAATGTCATATTTTAGTATTATTTCACAGTATTTCAAAGATTTGTGTATTGATAAAAAGCAGTACGTTACACACTGATTGGTTGGAAAGAAAAACAAAGCACCATGTTACCACACTTTACAGTTGAAATGACGAAAGAAGAGCAAAGAGTTAAAAAAGACAGCAAAACTACACTAACTGAAGGGAAAATGCTGCCTGTCTATCTGAGGCTAATGAAGAAGCAAGTTTTCAATGCACAAGTTAAAAAGTCTGTGTAGGGAATGGCACTTCCTACATGTAGTAGTCCTGCTGTCCTAAAGGGATATCTCAACCCAAGAACGTATTTGGGGCCAGAGGTTCTACTTTGATATTATTTTCCGGTCCTCGTCCATATGGCTTTGCTGTTGAATGGTTAAGTGAGACAGTGACTGTTCCAGACACTGTGCTAATTTAAGCTACGTATGAAAGATCTTCGGTGCCACATGCCATGGGTCAGGAATCTCTCCTGGTGACTGGCCCACATTCATCCATGGTGCTTGTGTAGTATACTAGATTTACTATATGTGTCAAAGGAAATATTTATTCTGTGCAAAAGTGTGAAAATTTCACAGGGACTCTTGCCCTGATTTCTCTTTCATGCAAAACCAACTGACTTAAAGCTAAAATTACCAATCACCAAAGAAGGGACGACAAGGTGTGATGCTGTTACAGAAATTGCACTGCTACTTTCAATATCATGAACAGAGAGAGACAAACAACCACAATCTTCACATTAATGAAACTGGATTTTTTTCCTTCTTTCTGTTTTCAGCAAGAAATCTAAAATCTCTATCTTTGACCAAAATTTATAGTTAAAAAATATTAATTTCACTTGGCAAATGTGCTTGTCAAAGCAAGACAAGATATTTGCATTTTAGCTGATTCTACTCTACAACCAAAGACAGGCTCTGATTCCTGGATGAATAAGACCCTACACTTCAAAAAAATAATTTCACAGTTCATAGCTTGCACAATTTCTTGTTTCACAAATAAACTTTCAAAATAACTATTTTCAAAATATTTTTTTAATATTTTTCTATAGCTATCAGAAAAGAAGAACTAAAAGTTCAGTGTTGGTATCACATATAGTTGTGCTGACTTCATTTTTTGGCCAAATATTTTATTTAATTTTTTGGTTTTTAAAAGTTTCAGAGATTTTGAATTTGCTGTTTAATTGTTCCTTGTCCATACTAACAAGTTTGGGAGTTTGTTTGGTTTTTATCACCTTTAATTTTCAATCTGAAAAGATATTTTAATTTAGCTTAACTGATTGTAAATATCATGCTCTGAAACTCATATAGCTTCTGTCCACAATTCTGATGGAGAACAAGGGCAGCAAGAGCTGTGCTATAAACATTATACAGTACTAATCAATGTCTGTAAGTTAATCACCTATAGATATCCCTTGCATGAAAATCCTAGTACAAAATAAGAAATAAGCATAGCGTATGAATGTAATTCCTTACGATTAGCTGATCTTTGAACTTTTCAAGAAACCTGGAGTCTTCTGTTCTCAGTGAAAAGGTCTCAAAAAACCCCCCAATTTGTATTCTTTCACAAAAGTACCAAAACATTACCCATAGTTTAGAGTAAGAGGGGGGAGGAAACAGACTTTAGGAAATTTTGCATTTGAGCAAAGACCTTGAGCTGCTACCTTGCTAGCACTTGTTTACTGCATAAAAGTATTGTGCTGTTTGCATACTTTGGATAAAAAAAGTCAGGTTGAGGCAGCTTTCAATTTTGGAAGCGTAACACATTGTACATGTCTCTCTCCTCACCACTAACATACTTAATAACATGTTGTTGGGCCACAGCAGTCATGAGATTAGCTTTAACATAGTAGTTGTTTAAAACATGGTTCTATGTTTTTATTTTTTCTTGAGTTTTAAGCTCCATCTTTCTAAACTTTCCTTGTAATTCTTTATTTTTTATGATTTACTTGTAAATAAGAAGTTGGGCATTTATTTTTGTCTAAGAGTGAAAACTAAGTATTTATATAAGGATTTATGTCCAGGTGAGGTTTCAGCAGAAGCATCACGGGTTGTTAACAAAGGGAAAAAAGATCGTTCATCAAAGTCTCACGTTCAACTCTTATATCATGACTCTCATGAGACTCCTCATGCAGTTCTTGCAGAATTAAAAGGCTTTATGTTTTTACTGATGGTATGTTTTACCAGATATCTCCTGTAAATTAGAATTATGCCCCAAAACTCGGAAGCCACTAGAAAACAAAGAAACCAAAGTACCAAGAATGTCCTGTCAGCAAAAATGTAAATTCTCACTTATTTGTTTCCTTAGCAGTTGCATAATAGAGTTGAGTGGAAATGAAGTGACCTGAGGGAGCCAAATCAGAGCAGTTCTAAACTACATTTGCTATGCTGGCCAGCTGGCTCATGGAAAGAGTTACTTATGTTCAGGAAAGCTGCAGCCTCTTCTAAGGGCAGATTCAATGGCCAGGCTGCATCTTTTAATGTGGTATTCTGAGTCATATAACCTTTCTGTTGACTCCTACAGCACTGACTGTGGAAAGCTTCATAGAGACATGGTGGGACGCACAGTCCCGCCAGGGAAAGTGCTGCATGGGAGAGGCATGGGACCAGCAGGCATTTCCAGGCAATGCAGCTTGATGATGAACTGACTTTAAGCTCAATGATTGTCATTTCTCAATTTAAAATCCATATAAAATGGTTTGTTGCCAGTATCTGAGAACTATGAGATACATACGTGAAGGAAAAAAAAAACAAAAACAAAAAACAGCAGGCAACTTTACAAGTGTTTGCATGTACTCCAAATTATTCTTAGACATCAGTGAGTTGGTATTGTACAATAAGTGTGCATACTAGTGAATGAATATTCATAGAAGGAGCTGGGGCAAGGGCCTGGGAGCCCATCTCTCTGTTCGTGTAGCAGACAACATGATAGCAGCAGCTGCTGCACGCTCTTCCTCCCCTCATCCTAGCAGGTCTCTCTTCAAGTTATTCAGCCCCTCTATTGAAGCAATGGCAAGGTCACCAATTTGTGCTAGTTACCAGAAACTGGGCTTGGATGTGGAAGGCCTTTTGTTCAGGCCACTGAAGAGTTGCCAGTCACGTCCAGTTATTATTCACCTGATCTCGAGATGAACCAGAAAGAAAACAATCCATGTTACAATATTTTCAAAGAACATATGCTGTACCTAAAGAAGAAAAAAGTATTATTAGAGAAAAAATATATGAGTATACCTGTAGCATTTGCTATTTATTTTTTTCTTTAATATTCTTCCATTTAAGAAAACCGTTCAGAGAAAAGATTTTTAGAAAATTCCACAAAGTGTTGATGTCAAAAACCCTGTAAAGGGCCACTGTTTGGTAACTATTCAACTTGCCTTTTTAACAAAATAAAAGTGTGCAGGTGAGTATTGTACTGTATGTCAATAACTGAAAAAAAGGAGATGTTAAAGCAAACTAAATAATTGCCTAACAGTACTTGTACTAATGACCATAAACTTCTACTATGCTAATTTTCCTCTGCACTTTTAATTACAGATCAATAATACTTTGTGGTTGACATTTAAAAATGCTGAACTGCATGTAGGAACACAGACTGAATAAAAATATACAATGTGGTACTGAATTTGCCAAATCAATAAACTTTGCCATTTAACAAACAGTAGCATGTAAACAGTCACCAAGATTAGCAAGTGTAAAAGACTATGCTTCAAGTGCTTAATTATTGTTTAATAATACTAAGCTTCTGTTCATTGACAAAATTCCACTGCTGTGAAAATAAGCCATTCTATTGTTTGTTTTGCTTTATTTATGCATAGCACCTCTTTCAAAGGTTTGAGTTTAGCTGAACCAAAAGCTGAACAGCATTCACACATTCTCATCAGAAAATAAGGTTCTTAAAGTTCAAAAGGTGAATAATTGCATAGGTTTTATCTTACCTTTCCTTACTTAGATAAATGATTTTTTTCCTTCAAAAATGCTTTATTGCAACAAGTACATTTAATAAATAGGATCATGGCATTAAACAGTAGTTACCTATGAGAATATCAATATAATATCAATGATTCTGTTTGAAACTAAAGGCTAGAATCAATAAAATGTCATTCAACTTTCCTATACCAGCTCATGCTAAGATAAGCAGGAAAGAGCAATTTTTTCAATCTTCTAACCCAGCAAACTGCTTTTCTTTTTTCTTTTTTTTTTCTTTTTTCTTTTATTTTTCTTTTCCTCTTCTGGGTTTTGTCTTCATTACAACAGTAGGCTGAATTTTAACTGAGCATTGTCACTACCTGATTCCCAGGCACACAAAAACATTTCTGACCATGTTAAATGGGGTTTTAACTCTGAGGGGTATGGAAGGAAACATAAGTGAGGCTGAAACTAATAATTCAGTGGGAGAAACAGTGATTCTGTATTGCTAATGTACCTATTGAGTTCAAGTACTGTTCTACTGTTTGAATTTTCTGGTCTGAGCTAGGATTGTTGAGTTGAGTGTGGGTAACTAAAGCTGAAGTCATAATCAGTGACCAGTTCTTGAATCTCTGAAATATTACATAAAGCATGTGACCCCCTGCATATAATTTCCAACCTAAATAATCATTATAGTAACAGATGCTGCAACAGAAATCTTCCTTTTTTGCTACTGTGTGAGATATGGCAGACATTCTGACACCAAAGCTGGATATAAAATGGAAATCCTAGCCTGTGAAAAATGTTACATTTTCTAGAAGAAAAAAATACATGTTGAGTTAGGACACCAAAAAAATGGATGCCACAGGTGTCTTGTTCCTCCTGCAGCCAGATTTGGATGAGGAAAGAGATGCCAGAGGCAGGTGATTGGGATCTTCTGCCTTCTGCCTATACCCCAGCTCATCTACAAGAACATTGACAAGTATCTTCTTGGCAAGATCAAGTAACTGTCATTTTTGTACCAGGGTGGTATGGTATATATATGTACATATATGGTATATATATTTCAGCAGGATATTACCAACAAGCTCTGTTTGCTGTTTACTTCCTGGAGCTCTTAATCAGAGCTGAACAGATCAAGAAATTATCTCATTAAGGCAGCTATTGCACACTTGTAAGTTTAGAGCTCACTTCTGCAACTATTATTGACATTTAGGAGCAGTTACTCTTGTAAGTGGTTCAAACTAAGTCCCTTTTAAATCAGTGAATTTACTATTTCCTAACTGGGTTAAGTATCTCCATAGCTCCTAGAGATGATTTAGCAAAGTCTGCTTTAGGAGACTTTACACAAATATAACTAATACAAAATGTGTTCAGTGACTAGACATTTTCCCTAAGGATTTTTCCCTGAGTGATACCAGTCTCCCGCAGTGTGAAGCACAGAGATATCTCTAACTGCAGCTACACCATCCAACAGAAGAGTGGGAAGGAGACAGGAATGGGCATGGAAAGGTGAAATTTAGGAGACGTTCATTAGAACTGCTTTCAGGGCTTTGTATTGCCACCACGCATATAAGGTGGATGAAGAATTGTGATTAACATTACAATTTCTAAATGTTGGTGTCCTGGTGTGCACACTAGTATAGTGTGTTTGAGATAGTGTACCTAGGCATGCCTGTCCCAAGGTAAGCCTGGCACAATGTCCGCTGGGGGATTTGATTTGCCAGGATTGTCCAGAGGACACCAAGTGCTGTAGAGATGTTCATTTCAAAACAGCTAGAAAATGAGGGGAAACAAACAAACAAACAAACAAACAACAAGAGACTTGCTCCCGGGACTGCTTTTGCATTCCACGCATCATATCTCGGATATATAACCAAAGCAGCCAAGGGAAGATGGACTGAACAGCCAAGATTTCATATGAGCTGTTTTGGAAAAACTGTACTGAGTGTGCTGGATAGTATGAATCCCAGCTTAGATGAGTAAAACTTCCTCATTGTCTCTTTCAGGACTGTGAAATAATGTCCTAGAGCTAGGCACCTAACTTCAGTTGTTGTGGCACAGTCTCACTGTGCCTGTATTTCACTCTGGATTTGATCCTCAGGCTCCCTACTGAGAAGAGTTGGATGGTAAGCTCTACTTCACCTGGCACAACGAAGACAGAGCCAGCTAAGCCAGTCCCTAGGGAAGACTTCAGATCTGAGAGCCTCAATTTCATTTATTTCCTTGACAGTTGCAATTGTTATCAGATTTCTTACATTACATATCAAATATTTCTCATACAGACAGTGTTGTGTGGGGACTGCCTCCCTACCATGAGTGCCAAGGTCTCAGGTAGAATGTGGAAGGTTCAGGTTGCTAGTACATCTGATCCACATCTGACCTCATCTGATCCACATCAGGGACAAGAAACTCTCATAAGCCTAAGCAGGTACCTACTCGTTAACTCTTTTTGGTTGGCACTAGGCCTATATACAAAGTAAGTATTACTTGTGCCAGAGATCAAGGCGGCCTATGGATTCTGTACATCAGGGTACTGGAATACACACTTGAGAATCAGCCTAAAGACCCCAGTAGAGAAACATTTAAATTATTCTTTGGCAGTAGCAAAAAGAGAGTATGAAACACATAACCACTTCTATTCCGCCACTCTGTGTTAAGCAGAGGACATCCTCCATCTTGGTCCTCCACATCTCAGCTGAGTGCTAATTAGAGTGAGGTAAAAGGCAGTGAACAGCTTCTTGAGTGCTGTTTTGTGTCATACTCTGTCCCCTTGGCACTTTCAGAGGACATTCGTTTGACTGGATCCCAACAGGGAGACAAGCAGAGGAACATATAGCTCACATAGTGCCAGCAGTATTTCCTTCCGAGTACCCTGATGAGGTCAAGATGTGGTGGTGGTGTGACAGCATCTTAGGATGTAGATCATAAAATAGTCTTTCACAAAACTACTGGTTCTCACTGTTCAGCCCCACACTTTCTCTCTTGCCTCATCAACTCCCACCCCTGGCCATTTGTCCTTGGCCCATGCTGCCTACTCCATCATGCTGGTTGCAAATGTCTGTCAGATGGTAAACCAGATCAGGACACCACGCATAACTAGAAGCCAGAGCAATTTCTCAATCCATTTCACCTTTTGTGGGCACACAAACACTTGGGTTGGCAGAGAAGCAGCACAGCATGAGGACAGAAGCTCTAGTCAAGAACAGGGAGGAGAAAATTACAGCTTTAGTTGGCCTAAGCTGCCACTGAAAGTAAAGTTATGTGTACCTAGAGTAACTTAATGAGAGAATTCAAGCACCTCCATGGCCTGCTGAAGCAGGAAAGTGGTTAGGGGATTTTTTTTATTATGACCTCACCCCCTTATTCCTATATCTTTTGTCTGCTCATCACACTGTGACACTGTCATGGTGCTTCACTTTGCTCTGTGCTTTGTGATTGGTATCATATGCTATTTGACTACTACCTTAAATATTAAACTTCTTGTCACAGATGTCAGAATCAGTGAAGTTACTGTACCTCAGCTGAGGCCACTTACAGTGTCAGCATTCAAAATTTCAGCCATTCAGAAAAAGTAGTAGATATTTTGAAAGCAGTAGATATTTTGAAAGTAGTAGATATTTTGAAAGGCTTTCCCAAATACTGCATCAGCAGAAGCAATATGTTATTGCAGCAAACTAGAATTTCTGGAGACATAAAGAGAAGTTTCTTTCAAATGGGGAAGGTCTGGGAAAATATTTTGAGAAATATTTTGAGAAATACTAAGATAAATTACAAAAAACTTGCTGCATGTTTTGCTGCGGTTGCCAATGAGACTCCAGTTTCAGTTTGCCTGCCAAAAATATGGTCAATATTAAACAACAACCACCAAGTTTAGTGAAAGCTTTTGGTTCACTCTGACATGAGCGTCCATATACCTTCAATTCTGAATACATTATAACAAGGCCTGACTGACCATGACAATTTCCAATATGCATTGCCAAGTTTCATCCATATCACTCATAAATGCAAGGGCAATGGAGAACCTAACTTCAGCCACGTTAGTCTGTTTTGCTTGTGCCTCTTCAGTTCTCCTTTTCCAATTCATCTTCACACGATAAAAGTAAGCTAGAAAATACAGTTACTAAAACCACATTCCAACAGCACTTGAAAATGGTCTGTTCTCCAGTAAGTACTTTACAGCTGTACAAGAATTATCAACACTGAAATATTCAAGAGAAGAAAAAAAAAAAAAGCAGATTATTCCAAGCACAAAAACATTCAGTTCAGAAAATCCTATTCAATCAAGCCCATATACTGTCTAATTGGTTTTTAAACTTTCAACTACAAGAGGTAAAATGTAAATTCTGAATTTTAAAAAGCTAATAACTTAGAAAACAGCTGAATATGAAATACTTTAAGTGTACCAAAAGTGTATTCATTGGTTTACTGCTCCTCCTAGTTTAGCACTGCTAGCTTATGAAGGGAATATGGACATTGTTTAGGTATCAACATATTCAACTGTATATTTTTAAAAGCTGGTGGGAGATATTTATCCCAGATCTTCTATTCTTGTGCAGTGGATAACTCAGAAATTAAAGCAACAAAAGAGGAAACTCTGAAGTATGGTGATTTCTAACATTTTTATCTTAGTGTTCTGAGGAAATTTAATATTGGTATGCCTAAGCTCTTGTCCAAAACATCTATCCTGGTTTTTTAACTGCCTGAATTAATATATTAACAAGCTGATATATCTCTATTTCATCAACTGTGAGAATGGGAATGACAGATTAGAAAAAATTACTTAACCTACGAGTAAATTAGGTTAAACAGGAAAGTTATACAACATAATAGTAACCAAAAAATAGTAACTTCTGCAAAGGACATTTATGCCTCAAAAATTTACCAGTTTTCTTTGATCATGACAACAGAGCAAAGGGCAAAGGAAAAATTTGTATTAACTATTTGATATCTTTTACTTCACCCTTTAAAAGCTTTTGACCAGTTCCCTGACAGCTTGCTGTTAACAAATTAATGATGAATGATAAGTTTTAACAAAGATAGAAAACAGATCATTCTCTGTTTAGCATTGCTTATATTACCAGGTAAAAGCGCTGTGCAAGGTGGTTAAGTTTCATCCCTGGAAGGTAGGAACCCTGGTTGCACATTCTGCTGTCATCACTGCAGCCAGTGGGACAGTCAGTGTCTGCACAGGGTGCTGTGACTCATTTATACTCTAACTAATGCTAATGTATTGGTTCCTGTATTTTCTTCCTTGAAGTTAAGGTGGGGTAGTTTAGGTGTCCTTTGTCCCTGTGAGCTCTATTTTCTCTAGTACTAGCAGATAATCAGCCTCAGATTCCTAAATAACAGCTTTCAGGACATCATCTAAGCAGCTGTGATCCCAAGTTTACCACAAAAGATGATAGATAACATAGTCTCATCAGTTGTATCTCAGCACTCATGGTAGGACTGTTCATATAAGATGTTGCCAAGTCCTCAGACACTGGAAAAGCAGATTGTGCTTGTGCTGAAGCTGCTGCAGTGAATCTGATATAAAGAGAATGTGGCAGTGGTTCAGATGTCATTGCGTATGTGGGCTCCAGTCATTGTGCAAATGCAGGAAAGTAAGAAGAAATTCCTGGGCTACGTATAAGCTTCAAAAAGGTTTTCTTTCCATCTCTTTAGTGTGGAGGAACTCTTGCTCAAAGACTGGCAACACTATCTGCAACAAAATTTCCCTACAAACAGTCTTAGCCATCAAACTTGCCTTTCTTCATTTTCTTGCTAGAATCCATTCTAGAAAACAATATGTTCATATTCTTCAAACTTCTTGGGTTTGTACATGATCATCTAGGATCCTGTATACCCCTCTAGAGCTGCAGACCTCATCATTCTTTTCACCAAATGAAACCTGAATCTCAGTCAAAAAAGAGAAAGGGGATTTAGAGATCAGAGTATGCCATTACAGCAGTCTCTTTTGATTTTCCTGAATAACAGAAGGCTGAGATTTAATCAGAACATGTCTTTTATACAGTCACCAACCTTTAAATAAAGACTTCAAGTAATGCAGAAACCATCACTAGAATTAACAAGTTGTGCTGATAGACAACAGTCCTCACCATTGAAAATATGCACTTCGTCTGAATTTATTTCACTTTACCCTGCAACTGAAAGATCCTGTCTACCTTTTCAAGCTAGATGAAGGACCTTCCATCAGAAATGTTCTCTTCAGCTATACATACAACGCAGAAGTGAGTAACCACTCAACTTTCTCTCAGATAAACAAAACAGATTGAGTTCTTCTAGTCTTAATGCAGTTTTCTAGACTAGGAATTATTACTGTAGCTTTCTTCTGAACCCTTTGAGGTGAAGGTAGCTCATTTCTGGCATTGGTGGATATTTTATCAGGACTGCTGGTGACCCAACACATATGTTAGTGGTTTGTTTACCTAAAAAAATATGAACAAGGACCCTAAGAACATCATTGTGGCAAAGTTCATAGTGCTTTTCTTTAGCTGTGTTCAGCACAGTTTGATTAATATGCAAACACAAATATTCTTGTCTTTAATTTATAAATTCACTTCTACATTTAACTGAATGAACAGTGTTTTGTCACTTTAAAAACATCTTCTTCCCAAAAGATTTTGACTACTTTTATCAAACATTCAACAATGTTTATAAATATTTAAACTGTTACTAACTAACTTTTAGATTCCTGGAATCAGAGCTATTTATTTTAAGGGCTTTGTAAACTATGTAAACTATGTGCGTGTCACTCCTTGAACCAACTTGCTTGGTGTATAAAGCTTCAAAACAATATTAAGTGTGTTTTTTAAGATAGATCTCTTGCAAAAAGATATTTGCTTCTTAGTCCCATGAACTATGGAGTTACTAAATTCCTAAACCTGAGAAGTTTACAATATTTTTTGGACCAGCACTATGAAAGTTATACATGTTTCAATTACCATAAGCCCTGTGGCAGAGCTCTGAAAGATGTTTATAAAGTCTATTAAGATGTCATAATATTTTTGAGCTCTGTGAAGCTCAAATGTCCATTATCAAAATATTAGCTAACTAACCATATACAACATCAGAAAATATTTCTTGTGGAATGCAGGTGCCTGTGATTTACTGTAAAAAACAAAACAAAACAAAAACATATTGCTAGATGCACATCAAATCAAGGTAAATCAGCTTCAGCTAGAAATTAATTTACTCTAATTATCTTGGCACCTACTTCAGATGTTGCAGATAAACCAAAATGAGACATAGATGTAAAAGCTGGAGAAAAAACAAGAGACAGTCACCGTAGCAGAGGCTGAAAACATGGATTATAACAGAATTTTCTAAAACCTAGAAAGAATGACCTATCAGAAGAAAATTACATTTCTGTTCACTCCCATGTTCCTGAAAGAATTCTGATTCTGCTGATCTCTGAGCTAGGACTGTCAGATCAAACTTCCATCCTCAGCAACATAAGAATAGCTTTAAATTCTAGGAGACATCAGTTCCATTTTTCAAGTACCTAACTTCCAATCACAGCCCAAACATTTTATCTAGTATAAAACTGTACTTGTGTGGCCCATGCTCAGCCTTGCTAATGTGTTGATCATCATGACAATTGGAAAAAACTGAAAACATTTTAAGGACCAACTATCTTTTTGGATGTTGAAGCTGTGAAGCTCTTTCAACCAAGGCATTTCTAGCTTAATTGTGATGAATAATTTAGTCATTTCTTGCTAAGGCTTTGGCATGTTGTGGGGTATCTGGTGATCAAATTTATTGCTAATGTATTCCCATTCTGTGTTTCAAGGAGAGGATAAACACTTTTTATTTAGTCCAGCTACGGCATACAAAAACTTTCAGACTATTCCAGATTGCTGAATGCTCTCCAGGTGCAGAGGTGCAGTCAGACCAGTCCTAACACAACTGGTCTTGCCATAGATAGCAAAGGAGGCAGTTCTCATATACAAGGCAATGGATTGTGGACAAAAAACCTTAACTAAAACAACAGGATAAGCAATTGTAAGATTTTTCTAAATGTCTATGTTGAGATGGAACTTCACATCTTTTTGAGCAGGTGTAGTTATTTATCTGACAAGTTAAAAAGTTAATATTTAAAAAGTATGTTTGAATAAAGAATATTAATCTGTTCATGTATAGTATAGTTTTAGATTATATATGTGTATGTATATGAAAAAAAAACAACTGTCATTTAAGGTTTTTTTGCCATCTGAAAATAATATTGTTTTACTGTCCTGATTTCATAATATAAGTTTGTCATGTAAATGGAAAGCTGCTCTATTTCTATTAAAGATTAAAAGTATTCAATGAGCAGAGGACTCGCAGGAATATAATTCAATTTAAGACCAGTAATTTGTGTAAATAAATGTCTAATATGAAAGAATCACCACAAGTGGAAATTAAGAACGTTCAATTTTTCATGATACTTATCAAAAGAGCAAAAGAGTTCATGCTCATTAAAAAAGTTCTAAAAATAACAAGGTTCAGTTTCTCCTATTGTTTCACATGAATTTTTTATTTTCCATTTTAAAATTAGGATTGTGCCATATACATGCCTTTTTATGCATACATGAATTGAATTTAAACTTTTCTGTTAAATTATTAACCATGATTTTAGTATGCTCTAAGGTGAGTAAATTAAGAATTCTTGGATTGTAGGAGACATAGAAAGTGCCTGTATCAAGGGAACCAGTGATAAAATTTCCTGGAATTATCTAGAAATAGGTACTTCAGGTTTCTTTGCAACGAGAAGAAATGTGATGCCTGCTTTTAACCCTAGCTTTTTTGGGCTTTTGATTAGTTCACTGACTGATGGATTAATGCTGGTGGATTACAGCAGGCAATGGTCTTCCCCATGATAGAGTTCCATTGAAACTAAGAGGGTTGCACAATAAGCAGGAGCTGCTTTCAGGCTAAGATCTATATCATTCAGGGATCTATATCATTCAGGTATCTAAATATCAGGCTGTCCTTAAAATTTGGAAATATGTTTGCCCACAAGCTAAAGGAGCAGAGAGGATACTTACTTTTAATAAGAGTGGTCACTTTTGATCTTTAGCAACGGACCACGTGTAGTTTATACAAACCCATTCTAGATTTGTATTTCAACAAATTAGAAGTAAGCATATGGTGAATGACTAACATTCCAATAAAGTGAAAACACAGGAAAGAAATGACAGGGAATAAACTCTTTGTGAGCAATAATGTCCAGCTAAGGGCTGGAGTTCAGGATTGGGGTTTTTTTCACAGAAGCACAATTGCTTATCATGGATTTAAATGTAATCATTCTGGAAGAGGTCAATTCTGAGGTCCTTCATGACTGCCATGACAAAGACTCTTTCTGTGCAGTTTACAACCTAACTGCTCCAGACTATACCTTCTTCAGTGTAGCAATTGCATCATTTGAACACTGTTGTGGCAGACATTCAAGTCTCAGGCTGACAAGAAAACATCCTGATGACTGCAGTTTTGGTCAGTTTTGTCTACTGAGACATAAAGACTTCTGGTAAAATTGTGATCTGTAGTGTGCAAGCAACTTTCGTACTCAATACAGTGAGCTTTTATAAATAAATATTTGTGATTATAGAGATTATTGTTTTCTTTTAAATGGTCCTTTTTCATAGGGTTCTATGTAAGAAGGCATCTCAGAGAAAATGCTTTCCTTATGAATTTTAGCATTAGCTCAGTCTTTTTATCTATGGAGATAACTTTGAGATTGATTAAGCTTAGATGTGATTAGGCTTAGATGTGCCAAAGACATTTAGCTGATCTCTAGGCTGAATCAGTTCCTCATGGTGAGATTCTGATGGAGTTTTAGACAAATAAAATTTGATGTCTACATTTGAGCTATTTACTTTAGGCTGCCCTTACAATCGATGGTGAGAAGTAAATGCTTCTGAAGGGCAGTTTGGCTGTCCTATTTTAGATGCTTATGTTAGCATCTCTGGAGATGCCTATTTTCTTCCACTGACCATAGAGAGGACATAGAGTGACTGTATCAGGACTAGACATCATACTTATAAATGACAAAGTTACAGCAGAGGTTCCCATCCGCAGTAATGAAGGTAAACACTTAGTATACTGAGTCTTGAGCCCATTAGCAGCCTTTTTATTCTTGGGCCACAGAATATTGTTAACTTGTCTCCAGTTCCTAGGTAAGTAGAAGTGTTTTTCCTTTCTGAGCATTTGATCATCTGCCCGTATCAATTTTTGTGCAGGATTATTAAAAATTCTGTTTAAATCATCTGCCATGTCCCCCATGTATAAGAGCCTGCATGACATTCTCAGTGTGTATCTTTTTCCCATCTAACCTGGGTGATTATGTCTTCACTTTCTGAAGTTCAGGCGAAGTCGGTATCTGTACTTCAGTCCGTGTCAATAAAAATGAAATAAATGTCAATGGTTCTCAACTGTAAATGTAAGGTGGAGTAGTTGTTCTCCCTTTACAGTGGATTTCTTATTCTTTCCTCAAAAGATCTTTAATTCGTTCCAAATGTTGTGTCCTCTGTTCACACAACTTGAACATCAAAAGCAAGGAATCCATTTTTTGAAAAGTAGGCATTTGAAGTCTGGCTAGTCATTTGTAAGTTCCTATATTAAGCCAAGACTTTAGACCCTCTAGAGTGAACCACTGGAAAATTTTTTAACTGAGGATACCTGCCATGACTATGTGAGTTAGTAGTGCTATTAACAAAGTCAAAATATATAAGAATAATAAAAATACTAAAGTATATTATCTGAGCCATTGTATTTTAGAAGAAACTTTGTCTAATCTTTCTACTTCACCTAATAAAGTGTTTAATACTGACAATACTTACTGAAATAATTACCTTTATTTGTGTACCATTAAGTTCAGAGAAATGATAACATCAATAATAACATTATTTGGAGAAAATAAAATAGGCAGACTAATTATAGAACTCTGCTTAATAAAAACCTAACTCCATTGCCTTTAGCATTGACATAATATAGTATGGTATAATGATTATAGCTTTTAGGGGGAAACAACCAGCATGTTTGTCTCACCATCTTTATTATTTAAATGATCATATATTATATAATTACCTTCAATATAACCATCTTATCTCATGGAAGATCTGCGGGAAGGGAGAATAACTTAAATCTAATGACTTTTCTGGCACAATCAGTCCTTCGTTCTGTATCCTTTTATGTGAATGAGAATACTGATTTGAAAAAGGGAGACTGGAAATGCATAAGAAACACTCTCCCAAATCAGCTAGATACTACAGAGCAAGTACCTTTCCAGCGATCTTATATCCAGATCTTATTCCCAGAAACATATCTAGATCTGTGCTAAACATCTATCTCATCTTGCCAATCCCTACTCAGGCTTTTTCAGAGGACCACTTTTTTCTTCTTTTGCTTTCTTTGGGTGCTTCTTCAAGCTTATTCCCTCCTCCCACAGCTTTGCACTTCTCTGTCCCAGCTCTCTTTGTAGGTGCAATTTCATAGGAAAATGTTATCATGTCACAAGACTCTCTTTGCCCTCCAGCTCAACTACTAACTGAAACTTATTATGCTAGCAAATTTCAGTACAAAGTCACTTGTGCTGTGAACCCAATAACAGGATCAGAGAGCAGAGGGAAGGGAGAATCTTTGTGAGAAGGAGAGAAGCTAGTATGGGAGTGGGAGAAGAATCTCAAAAGCTGGAAGTCCTCCAAGTCTCATGTCTCTGGAATGACGCTTGCTTATTTGGTAACCTGCTGTGGGCTCCTGCAAATAAGTTAAGCCATGGCAAAAAAAGCTGAGACTAAAGGATGGGTGATAGTTGCTCCTTCTGCCAGCCAGCCAATTTTATGACAGACAGGACCATTAGCATTTGTATGGTATGGTCCTTTGTGTGACACAGGACCCCTAGGTTTTAGATTTGGAAGAGTTCACACTTTTGACTTAAAATGAAGAATTTACCACAGCCCTATCAAAGCTGCTCTAGGAGACCCAGTGGCTCCTCTGGGCAACCAGACAAATGATCATTCTGTCCATTACATCCGCTGTACCTGAGAGAAGAAACAGCAGCTGAGGTGTACTGCCAAAGACAGAAGAGGAGGCCAGTATCTATCCCAGCAGTTTTCCCCATTTCTTATGAAACAGAGCATGCCCTCAGTCCCAGGCATGTGCCAGTTTTCCATTTGCAAGCCTTTCCTTCAGCACCCCAAATATTTGCCCATTTATTCCCCCTAAGATTGGAAAGAGTTGCAGAGGCTATGCCTTTTCTCAGGTTTTCTTGAGAGGCTTTCTTGCCTTATCACCTGATGTTTATGACTTTGTGTAACTGAACTGAAAATATGTAAATTATCTTACTAGCTAATGCCAAATATGGAACTACAAAAAGCTCAGCAAATAATTCATCTGTTCCTGGCCACAGATTTGGCAAGACTGTAAATTATTACACTCTGGGGCTATATAGGCATAAGGAAGAGTACTGTAGTGAAGTCTGAGTCATTCTGCAAGACAGAGAAATGAATGTGCATCTACTTTGGGAAAACACAGATGACTGAGAATAAATGATGGATTGATTAAAAAGCATACGTTTCTGATGAAATTTGAAATACAATGTCACAAGTAAGCTATACTACAGTCAGTGACTAATTGAAGCCCCTTCAGCACATAAATATCTGTGTCATGTGTGAACCAGAAGAGACCTAGATTCCTATGGCTTCAAACCTTGAAACTGAGTTGGCATCAAACTGTATCATGGTGCAGTGATTAGCCACACTGTGAGTAAGCTTACAGCAATGTTTCTGTTTGAAGACAGATTCTCAAATCCATCCAAAAGCCACATGCAATGATGTCACCTTGAACACTGACAGAGTGAGTTTTTCTTGGGTCTTTCACATTTGAAGTCTAGGGTTGGAAGTCCCACATTCTGGATGCACCCAAGGAACACAAGATTGTTCAAGTAAAAACAACGGGGGAGGATGAAAGGGGCTGACTGAGCAGAGTAGTCCACATGTCAGTAAAAGGGAGCTGGTGCAGTCTGAACTGGAAGTGTTTAAGAGCCCCCTCCAGCATGACACACCCCATTCCACAGGTTTACAAAAGGACACTTGATAACCCATTTCTACAATACTTAGGAAAAGATCCCTTAGCAGGATATAAAACATGAAATATGACAGTCTTTACGGCAGTCTTTTTCAATTTGAGGCCCTAGTTTGTGCTGAAGGATGAACAGAGCTGTTGCCTGCTTGGTGGTGCAATCAGTTGCCTACAAGCATTCAACATGAAAGCTGTATGTAAAGAACTGAGATGAACTTGCAGATTTGTTTTTCAATACAACAGTGATTTAAACAGTTGCTACAAAATCTGATTGAGAATTGCAACTATTGTGTTCAGGATGTTGTAATTGGGTTCCTTTTTTCAAAACTTTTTGTAAGTACTGCCTGACAGCAATGAGATTGTGTGGCAGACCCTCAAAGGAGAGGTGATTGCTGTGTTTTGTGGCATGCGAACCACAGGAATGCAAAAAATGACAATTAGGAGTCTTTTATGTTTGTGCTGTTATGGATTCTGTGAAGTTAATGTTACTATTTGGAGTGTCTAAGATTAGTCAAAGCTTCCTTTAGATAGCACATTAATGTAATGGGTTGTTTTCCACGTCTGCTTAATTTTAGCAAATTGTTCGGTTGCCTCAATATTGTAAGTTTAAGGAAATCCAGCTGTCAATTCCTATTAAACTGGCCTGAGTTTTATATTGTTAATTCAGTTGTCTTTCACACTCTGGCTGCTAAACCTAAAGAACTCTTTACAAAGGCAGATTTATGATGGATGCCATCTGGCCTGATAGAAGGAAACAGATATTGATTTTTAATATTTTCTCCAAACTTGTTTACTCTAGGATAATACAGCAGCTGTGTGGCGGCTTGTCTCAGAGTGGAAAGGATTATTACCAGTGCCTTTTGATGAGATAAATTACCTAGAATGACTTGAATGGCTAAAGGGTATACTTTGATGTGATGTCGCTTCATTTACCCTTATGACTAAATGATTATTGATTTTATATTTTTAAGCTCTTGAAACGTGAAAATAAGTTGGTAGAGAAGCCTAGCTGTGTTAGTTTTATTAATTTATTTCTGCAGGGCATAATTCACTTTGGACCAGGTTGTGAAGGTTTTGGGTTCATGACCGACTCCAGATACAGTTGCAAAGAAATGGCTTATTTATATAGTCATTGCAAGTAGTTCCAAAATCAATACAGTCTGGGATTGGATGATTAAACTTAGTCCCTTTGTGGGATTCATTCCTGTAGCTACCTCTGAAATGATCTTGACTGAAGCAGATTCATGTGATCCAGTCTACAAATAGCAAGTTTGTTCAAGTTGAAATATTATTTTTTGCTCATCATTTTTTTTATCTACTGTGTTCACTCAGTGACATTTTAACAACCAGAAAAAAGCAGTTGATTGACTTCTTCAATGAAATCACTAATCTGCATTCAAAGAGTTGCCTCCAAAGACTACTTAGATTTTCTATGGATAGATTTAACTACTGCTTTGATCAGTTAGTCCCAGTATGCAGTGGATTTAGGTCTCTGTACTTACGTAGGCAGCAGGAATACAAGGTGTACACTAAACCTTTAAATAGTCTTCACAGTTCAAAACAGCTATTTGCCTTTTGTGTACAGCAGACACCTACATATTTCTGTGAAGTATTGCTTTTTCTATCATCATTTAACATGTTGGTGCTATTTAATGTTTGTCTGAAATGTGACTCTGTTGTCAGTCTACTGAAGTATTTTGTAGACACTGGAACAAGTGCAGAAATGTGCTCAAAAAAAAAATCGCTCTCTCCAGTCTCCCACATTGACTATACATGCACTTTGCTTGGTGCCTTTTTATACCTTAAACAGCAATACTTTTAAGGTTAATTTCTTCTGGAAATGTTCAGCAACCAAAATGCTGTGTTATCTTACTTAGTCTCAAAAATTGTGATTCAAAATCCTGACATTTCATTTATATAGACCGTGAGCAAATTATAAATAGTATTGCTAATAGTATTTCAGCTCTCTCAAAGGAACTGAAGGCAATAAGCTATAACAAAAGCTATGGCTCTAACAAAGTTTATTACTTGGAAGAGTTAGCAGTGCATGAACCTGCACAGGACTGTCTAAACTAAAGAATAATATTTCATTATTTAATAGTACATATCTATCCGTCTTCTGTACAGGCTATTAACCATATGCTAGTCTCTTGTTCGGATGTAACTAAACATGGAGTCATGTGTGGGTTTTTTAAATCTATGTCTCACCTAAAATTGTGTGTTTCTAAAACACAGAGATCTTTCTAAATGTTAAGTTTATGTAGATAATATTATTTACTTTTTATACGTATATGTGTGTGTGTGTGCGTATTGTCAGTCAGGAATATTATTCCCCCAAAAGATCTTTTATTATTATAAGCCTTGGCAGCATATTTTACAGAGTTAAAAAAGGTGTAAAACACTTTTCCTTACTTTAGCTATACTATATGTATAATTAATGTGTAGTAAATTATATGGCCCAGTTTAAGGCTTGTTTAAATGCATAGAATTTGAAGTCTAATGCAGGAATAAAATAACTTTTGGATCAGTGTAATGTAATATGTTGATCCATTTTACAGGGTGGTGGTGATTATTTAATTAATCACCTTTTGACAATTATTCACACTGGTCCAAATCAAGGTCTCCATTAAAACCAAAGAATAGCTTCATTACAAATGACCCATAAAAGTGTCAAGTGCTGGCAGTGAAGACAAGTAATTTCCTTTCCCTTTAAAACCATTAGATCGAATGATGGGGGTGGGGAAGGTGATGAAGTGCGTAATAGTGTGATTACAAAGAAAAGCTTAAACAGTAAATTTGACAGCCATGTTAGAGCGGATAGAAGATAAGGGTTATAAACTGTTGGTTCTATACCTCCAAAATCTTTTAATTTTATAAGAAGATAGGAATGAGTGGATTATATTTTTGCAAAACTTTATTTATCCTCTTTTGGTGTTTATTTATAAATTGAGATTTGAAAATTGTCTGACTCAAAGCCATGGAGATATAAATACTCTATTGCCTTCTGAATGTTGCTTAAAATAGCAGTTAATTGAGACAAAATTGTTTTACAGCTCTGCAACTATTTCCAAAGCCTGCTTATCTACAGAATCTTTTCTATATCTTATTGGTGAGAAAAGCAGCAGGACCCTTAGGTCAGTGTAATTATATTGGGCACTTTCTTTTACATCTGGAAAGTACCAAGAACTAGCAATTGATTTTGTGTAGAGATAAAGCTGCACTCATCTTTGATTAAAGGTAAATGCTGCACCTCTTGCTGAAAGTCCTTATGTTCTTGCTATGCCAAAACATGTGAAATGGTTTTAATTCTCAACTTTTTATAAAACCTTGTATATTTCTCTAATGACCACTACAGTTTCTCTACAAAAGAATTATTGTTTTTATTTTAATTTTGCACCTTTCAAATCAAAATATTGTTCTTTCTCTTCAATATTAAATCCTCCCAAATATGTATACACTGAAATTAGATAGGAATGTATCTTCAGAAAGTATAACAAGAATATTACACTGTCACATTCAGATGGGCTGAACCAAATAAAGCATTATTCACAAGCCATGTTCTGATTTTGAACTCGTATTTAATAGTGATTATAGACTTTGTTGTCATTTTGTTTGGTTGTGCTACTTAAGATTGTGGAATAAACCTTTCCTAAAGAATTCCATGTAGTGACCTTACCTCTCATGTAGGCTGGCTGCACACTGGCTTCAACTTGTGAGAACTAACAGGTGGTGGTTATTAGCTCAGCTATCATCGCAAAAAGACGTTAAAATAATACTTTCACTTGAAGGTTCTGGATAATCTTGCTAGCATAGAATCCAATTACTACAGAAGATGGATATATATTTACTAGTTTTCCAAAAGCGCAGCAAATATTGACCAGTCCCAGAGATGTATTTGCTAAATCTACTTGTCATTCTTTCTTTGATCTTCATTTGTTTTAAAATCTTGCACCTGAGGTTGGACTAGTTACTGTAAAAAATCCCAAAAGTTCAAGTGCTGCTTCTTAAAACTAATGGCTATTGACTTTCATTAGGACTTCTGTGATGTTATCTAACCCTGTAAAGACATTTGCGGTATGCAGTTTACATTGTATCTAGTGATTGTATAATCATTATTGATTTTCCCTGTGTGTAGTACCTATGTCAAACAACCTAATATATTTAAATGGTGATTATTTCAGCAATATATCTATTATTAGATAAGATCAAAGGCAGTTAAATGTGTAGCAGATAGTGTGATAAGATGATATAATGTGTATTTGTGCCAGTACCTATGCCCTTTTGTGCATAAAACTGCAATTCATAGTCTTTAATGATTAACTCTCTGAAGCATGTTGTGATTTTTATCCTGTAGTAGAATAAAGTATGACAGATGGATTAAAGGAAGCCCACTTTTTAAGCAAAAGGCCTAGGAGTTATGTAAATGTAATACAATTAGATGAATTGCTTTTCAAAGACCATGGGAAATCACTCCGTATATTCCATTCACTTCTTGTTTTCCTACCAGTACTTCTGAAGAAAACTAGAAATATATTTAGAAAGCTGCATGATTTCCCAAAGGATATAATCGCTGTTAATCCCATGAGTATGGATTAACAGAATAATTCAGCCCATAACAGCAAGTGGTTTCTCAGGCTAATCTCATGAGTAGAATGGTTATTGTATTTTATTAGTGATCAAACAGCATTCTACTTAGACTGTAGGAGAAAAGCAGCAAATCTAATGCACTCATTTAATATCAAAGAATGCTATACTTTACTTGTGGAGTTTCTCTGCTTTTACTAATATCGTTTAATTAAAATATGTTTCTGGCCAGTAAATAAAAGTTTCACTATAAATTTAATATAAAAAACAAAACCAAAACCTAATATGTAAATATACCTGTAGTGTTGAGGTGAAAGTACAAAACGAGACTTTTCATTCTGTCTTGGTACTGTTACAATTTTATCACTTTCTGCATAGCTCCAAAAGCAGATGCTGCATTTGAAGATACAATATCAATTCATACAAAATGTACACTTGAATGTGTGAATATACTTTCTTAGTAAAACTGAGAGCTTTATTAAAATTTTTTAACTAGTTCTGAAAGATAGAGCCCTGTGATGGTACAACAGGCCCACATTCATTTTCTGTAGCTCCATTTTCAGTTTTGAAGTGGTTCCTGTTACTGCTCACAAGTCATTGTATTGTGTGCATGTACCAGTTCTGTTAGTGTTAGACTGAGATCCTCTCTGCCACTCTCCATTACGCAGTATTGAGATACATGCTTTGGCCACCCTTTAATTGCTACTCATATCCTCAAAATTACTCTTTGATTTCACTCTTTATGTCTTCTGCATCCAGCTGTAAGACTGGAAACCGTTACCATCCCTAACTTTCTCTTCTACCAGGAAGTTACCAAAATTGACAGTCAAATGCTGGAGCAAATCATGTGGATGTTCCCCAATTAATCTCAAGGAAAATCAGACATATTATTTAAACAGTTAATGTGATTGTGTGCCGCAACCTGTCTGAATCCACTTGAAGCAGCTGAGGAATGTCTCAGAAACTGCTTTTCCAGTAACTCAGCGCTAAAGGTGATCATTCTGATGACCAAGTACTAAAGGGGTAACTCTGGCAGAGAGTAGCGATGAGCAGTCAGAGCATTTATCCATTCACTGATGCAGCTGGATTAAGAACAGGATGCTAGTTCCCAGTGGTCTGCTCTGTTTCAGTCGGTCCACAAGGATGGAGATGCCTACTTGATAATACCACCTCCTAGCTCCCGCCCAGGAGGGTGCTCTAATGCAAGGTACTCACGCAGAGTGTCCCTTTGCTGCAGTTTGCCACTGTGGCCCATTCTTGAATTCCCCTGATACTCCCATCCTGGGCAAATGTGGGAGTCTTGATGATGGGTATTCTCATCTCAGATAGGAAAGCACTGCTTTCAGTTGGGAAAGCTTCTTTGACTGGTGTAGAAAGTCTTTTTCACTGGAAAATTTCCATATGCGGCTGAATGGTGGAGCTAAATGATAACTTATTTATTTTAATCATTTTGTCTACATCCTAATTGCTCAAGTCTCATCAAAGCAACACCAGGAATTTGAATAATTCTGTTGAGGCTGGTAAAATAGCATGTGTTGCTATAAAGCTACTTACCATATGGGAATGTTAAGGACAAATTTCAGACTGCAAAGATGATTTCTTCATGTTCCAGATTAACTAAAGATACCTTATCCGGTACAAAGAGTTGCAGCCCAACAATAATTATTGACCTGACATTACAAATTGACGTAGCTGTTCCTGTGCGAACCATCCAGATAGGCCCAGTTGCAGGACTAGGACCTATGTAATTCTCCCTGGTGTACGTACAAATGCACCAGCTGAACCTGTACCTTATGCAGTCCCACAGTGTGTCAAGAAGGTAAACAGAAGTAGGAACTGGTGGCTTGAAGAAGAGGAAACTCCTAAATAAAGGCGGCTTCACAGAGAATGGCCCACCAGCACTTTCATCCATGTATTCATGATTCAGTTCCATCTTAATACTGTTCAGAGCTGTGAGACAGCCTCACACAGGAATGGGTGGAAAAGCACAAGTGACTAGTTCTAAGGCATTTATTTCTCTGCAGAAAGTGCAATAATGATGTTTTAGTTTGCATTTAGAAGCTTAACTGTATAGGAGTTTCCCGTTTATCTTCTGATATATTATGCTTTGAGTAGCAATGCAGTTATTCATGCAAGACTGTAGTTCAGCCTGTTGCAGTCATTAGAGAAAAAATGAAGAAAAAAAGGTCTATGATAGTCACGTCTAGAGTCTACTATTCCTTCTACTACAGGCAGAGTGTGGGAGAAGATGGAGTAAGCAGCCAGGAGCAATGCTATGAGCAAGCTTGCAGAGGATATCCTAGCTGTCAAGTCATTCTCCTACATTTCTGAGTGTGATCATTTAACTAAAATACTCATTTGTTTATTTTAATGTGGTCTTTTCCATGTGCAGGAAACAAAGCATCCAGACAGGAACAAACTTGCTCTTTATGTAAATACATATTTTAATAATGTTTGCAATGTATTTTTTTTCAGTTGATACAATTTTTTCTCAAACTTCAGGCATATAAACAATCTAAATGAGTCTGTATTTACTGCCCGAAGCTTTAAAAATGTCTGTTAAACAAGTTCAAGTAAACCCTCCAAGCCTTAAATCTTTTTATGCCAAATTCTAAATCTCATAGCATAAGGATCCAGAGGCCAAAAGGGTGCCATGGGGCAAATTGCAGCAAGAACCTCTAATTCCATGTGTCCTTGAATTTTATTGCACAATTTCTGTCTCTTTCCAAAAGGGTGCAAAGAGGAAGCTGGGAGGAGCATGTTGAGAGTATGACCATTATTATGGCTCTGCATCATGTAGAGCCGCTATGCTGAGGAGCTCTGTAGTGGCTGGTTACAGCAGCATAATTTCTGCACATCATAGCTTTGGGCTGCAGGGAAACAATTCCCCCCTCCACCCTCCCCTTCAACTTCACATTGTTTTTCTCCCTTGCTAAGTCCATTCAGTCAGACTTTGAGCAGGACGCAGGGGAGCTGGCAAGAAATTCGACTCATCCATTACCACAGTGCTTAAGGACTTGTGCCTGGGAGACATTCAACCTCCGAGGTGTCTTTAGGACCAGGACAACTTTACAGTAGGTTTCTTTAGGGTAGTATGACCATGTATGCCATCTTCGGTATTTTATTTTGTTTTACCTTTTGAGGGGTGACAGACAGTTTTCCCACTCTCCTCATCTCAGGCCATTGCCCATTCCCATTTGTGTGACAAAGCCTGGGAGACAGACACCCTGACCCTTGTGCTAAGCTATGTAATCCCTTGGAAAATGTTCACCTCCAGATACATGATCCAATACAAAGATAAGTACTTCCTTCTGTCTTCTACTGTTAATTATACTCAGGCCAGGGACTTACCCCATATCACAATCTTTTCTTTTTATTTAACAGACCATCCTGGCTTATATGCATCCTTGCCTCTCCTAGACTCACCTTAGCTACACAGGTGCTGAGCACATCTAAAAATTTTGGTAGGGAAGAAAAATCTCCACCCCAAGAAAAAAAAAAAACAAACACCACTGTTACTGTTTTCTCCCATTTGACTTTGGGACAAAATGAAGCCTTTTTTCAAGTATTCCATCCAAACTTGTGAGGCTTTAATGGAAGAGAAAATGGGAGAGATTGTCGGTTTCACCTTTAAAAAGCAAAAGGTTGGTAGGAAAGGTGTTCCTCACAGATTTCTCCAATGTGAGACCCATATGAAGGCCCCTGCATGGTTGGACATGGAGCAGGGACTGGGTTGTCCCCTGTTGCAAAGGATCATCCTCAGAGCTGCTGTTCCAGAGATGTTTCATCACCCTGTTTAGGATTCATCAAGGTGTGCGGGGGAGTAAGTACCCAGTCATCTGTAGATCCATGCTACTGTCACTGTACTGTACCTAAATCAAATCCATTTACTGTAGGCCCTTCTGGAGGAGTTGCAGCTACTGCATTGATTTAAAAAAAAAAAAAAAAAAAACAAAACAGCCTGTCTTTTCCTGTGCTAAACATGGAATAGAAAATATTTTGCTGAAATTAAAAAAAAAAAAACACCACAGTATTTTAGGTTATAGTCATTACTTATACAAAATAAATGATCAAAACTAAGTAACAAACTCATATCTCTCTTTTGAGATTTCTATACACAAAGAAATTGGGTTATCTACAAAGACATTATGGTTTTGAAATGTGTTACTGCATTCTAAATACTTGAATTAAAACAATTTGGTTTGAATTGTACTATTATAGGAGACTCAAAATCCTTTTATCAGAGGTTCTTTTTTTTCTTTCTTTCTTTTTTTGGTATTATTAAAGGATTTCAAGCTTTGTTATTTGAATGAGATAAACACTATGGTAACTAGGAAAGCCAGCAGTTTAGAAGTCTGCAGTTTTGAGTGCTTTCCCAAGAGACAAGGTAGTATCTGTATCCTAATATTTTCTCAATGCATGCACTATAATAGAAGGGAACTATTTCAATAAGATTCCTTAAAAACTACTAGGAGTAAAAATCCTGACACAGTGGAGATATTGCTCAAGGCACACTTTCAAGCATCGAGGTCAGTCCTTATGCGAAAGCATCACATTGTAGGAGAATCTTGTTTTTGCAGAATAGAATATAATATTTTTTAAGCAAATCCTAAATGCTAAGGAGAAAATATTTCACTCCCAGGTTTGTGGAAATTCTACCTGTGTATGTCCTTTTTTGATGGACAGGTGGTTTAAATGGCAATGTGAAAAGAATACCATATGTCTTTGCTATTCAATGAAACATTAAGTCAATATTAAAAAGTTCCTAGTTGAAGCTCATTAAGTAAAGATGGCCAGATTTCAAAAACCTTGAAGTGTCAGTTTACAAGTCCTGATACTAGTCTGAAGTCTTCTGAACTGTACAAATGTTTCAGATGTGAAAAAAATGGACAGACATCTTGTGAGAATTGCCTGTTTCATTTCAGATTCTGTGTCCTTCGAACTTTTCTTATTTCCTTTTTTGAATCAGAGCCATGTGCATAAGGACATATGGCATCTTGCACTTGCTAATGGTCACAAATCCTTCAGAAGGTGTGTCATAACCACAGTTAAAAAAGTTCTAAATATGTAAGAAACTGGAGTTTCCAGTATGCATTGACATCCCCATTGTATTATATTACTTCAGTGCATAGGAAAAAATAGCACATATCTTAGGCATATTACTTAAAATATATTATTTTTTTAATGTTTGGGGAGTTAAACGTCACTGAATTTTTATTTTTACTCATTTTCTAATTAGGCACAGTCTACAATGAATACATCATGTTTTTGAAACTCACCACCACAGGATATCAAGGCCAAGACCTTTAAATTTGTAGAATTCATATTTTTATAAGAAGACAATAAATAAAAAAACCCAGGAATTTAAGTTATAAAAACTATCCACTTAAAGTCATAGATCAGCTTCTAGTGATCTGGTGGTGGGGAGAAATTTTATGGAACAGTGCAACATCTTATATACCTTTTTCTGAAATATCTCTACCACTTGCAGAGACAGACTGCTCAACTAAATGGGTGCCTACGTTAATTTTTTGCAGTAGTAGAATCTGCTACATGTGGAATTTGTTTTCCACAAATACAGGTTATGAGAGTTCAGATTTAGAGTGACAAATCCAAACCTTTTTAACCCTATTACTATCATCAATCTAGGCAGTTTTTTACAATTCATCTTATATTTTCATTAAATGAAGGGGAAAAAAACACCTTTTAAGGAAATGCTTCGCTTTTGCTAATTTTTTTTTTCTGATTTTAAAAAATTGAGGGATTTCTTATGTAAGTTTATGACAGGAGCTAGTGAGTGTTCAGTTAACTCTAGTGAGTGTATAAAGTACCTTAGATTATCAGAAAAACAAAATATTTAAAAATTTATGGAGTAGCTTGTAGCTTAGCAAGACAGCTGCTTTTCTGTCTTGTTTTGGTGGTATTCTTGCTTTTTATTTTAAAAGAAAAAAGCAAACTTGCAGCCAAAAAGTTTTACTCAATGCCTTTGAATGTAATGCTCAAATATGTTTTTACTGAAAGGCTGTAGTTAGACTTACGCTAATAGAATTTTATGTGAACTATGAACTTTACATTATTTTATATACACCACACATTGTATTGAAGAAATGACAGATTCTGAGTCTTGATCTGCTGTTGGGTCTGCCAGAGCCTCTAGTTCTTGAACAAACTGCTGCCTTGGTGGCCATGGTGAACAGACAAGTGAAAAAAATAAAGAAATCAGATTCATGGCTAGTAGGATACTTATTTAAATAAACCTTTTCTCTTTACTTTTCTTCACTTGACTAGGTTGTTTTTTGGACAACTGTGCTGAAAGGAATGGCTGAAAGACAATCACTTTGATAAGTTTGTAAAAGCTCTGTACATTAATTCTCCAAGTGCCATTACATGATCCAGGCTTTCATCTGGTAAAATAAAGCCTATTAATAAACCACATTTCATACTGTATGTGCCCACCTAACAAAAACATTGCTGCATTCATTTTCTCATTTTGCTGACAACCAGTTTTGCAGCAACCCAGCAGTATGCAACTACTAAGCTTTCAACAGGCTGACAGCAAACTCTCTACCTCTAGAGTCAGTAACTACTACCTCTAGTAAGTTACTCAGGCTTTCTTTACCACAGATTCTTTTCCATAAACTAAAATACTATTTGTTATGGACAGAAGTCTTTCATCCATAAGCAGCAAAAAGGCTTCGGCAGAAGTGGCAAATATAACTAGTCTGCATTTGCAAGTAGGTCAATGGGTCTGCAAGCATATGACATTATTTACTCTGCGTCACAGACTGATTATGAGTCAGTAGAAGAATGAGAGTTTACTGTTCTTTTCTGTGAGTCTTTGATTGGCATGTGTTTTAACATTTTAGTGACTTATTTAGCACTTAGGATGAAAAGTTTCCAAACATTTCACATATTTAAGATGCTTAGGATCTGATTTCAGTAGGTACTTAGTACAATGCCCTGCTTCGTATCTTCCGTTCTAATTTTTGTCCACTCTTCTGAGTTAAGAGAGCGCAGGATGTCAAGTACAAATCTCAAAGATGAGAAAACCACAATTATTGAATATGATTGACACCATTAATTTAAGTAATCTTCCCAGCTTGGCAAAAGGGCAGCAATGCAAATGTGTCTAAACACAGCCCATTTTGGATGGCTTCCATCATCCTGCCCGGTCATCAGCTGCTGCTCCAGAAGTGCGTGGGTCTTCTATGGCTCTTGTCTCATATCTGACATCCCTGTGTAGGGCTTCCATATATTCTGTAGACTCTGTGTTTAGGCACCTGAGTCACTTCCAGGAACCCTAGGACAAAGACACCGAGATTATTCCAGGACAACATTAAGCTGTCCTTTATCTGCTTGCAATCTCCATCTCTGGTCACAGCACCATGTCCAGCTTTTGGGGTGATTTTCCTAACAGTCAAGACGTTTCTTTGCTATGCTACCTTGATGCATTCCAGAAGCAGGATTCCCCACCACCTCCCCTCCTCAGCAATTTTATTTTTGATCTCTTAATGTTATTTTTCCCTAAATATCCAAAATCATGTTCACATGAGTCTTTCAGGAGATGGAAATGTTAGCTTCCCTCCTTCAATACTTTGTCGCTAGACATAAATGAAAAATCTGATGGGATTCATTGCACCTGAAGGATTCTTTAAATTAAAGCACAGTCCCATTGTGCTACTACCCGATCGCCAATTAGACAGGATATTCAGAATATTAGGAAAAAACCAAATCCTGAAAAATCGAAACGGTAAAATTGCCAAGAATTAATAAAAGAAGGTAAAACTTCTGTGTTTGGAAGAAAAACAGATTATATAGGTACACAGTGCTATGATGATGAAAAACTTTCTGCTGGAAAATTTATTACCTGGATATTACACAGCATCTGTTAAAGCTAGTCATTTTTAAATCATTAACTCCAGAAAATATGCAGTTTTTTTAAAAGAACTAACCAAAGAACTCTAGATTATTAAGGCTGTTTTTTCAGTAACTCTAGGAATTTGTGAAAGTCCCTCAAAATGGAATAAAGCTATTATTGTGTCCATATTTTAGAAAAATAAAGAGGAAGACCACAGCAATTACAGGCCTTCTAACCTGACACTGACCACAAATTAATCAAGGACCCAGTGTGACATGTGATTAAAAAAGTATTAAGAAGAGTAATATGATGGATCCTACCGAACATGGGTTTACAGAAACTTGCTTTATACATTTTTCCATAAATGTCTTTTACAAAAAAAAAAAAATTAAAGCAGTATGGAGAGGGGATTTTTTGTAGTTGACCAGATGCCACATATTCTAATGAAGAAATCAAACTAATACTGAAGTCTAAGTAATATTCATTAAATGAATGAAAAATCTTCCTAACTGTGCAGTAAAAATATGAAAAGGGAAATATTATTGATCAATTCTTGTCCCTTCTTTCTTAATCTTTCTGTCAATAATCTGAAAATACTTACTATTGATAAAATCAATGATTGATAAAGGATAGGGAAAGTGTAATCTATAAAGAAGATGGGTCTCTGATTAATGGGTATGTAGCTAAACATGAAATATTGGGGTAAAAACCATTTTTCTGTGAAGGGTAGTCACGCCTCACAAACCTATAGAACATTTTTGAAGGAGTCAAAGCCTATATGGAGAAAGACTTAGTTGATCTAGCCTTCTCAAATATCCAAAAGTAGTTCAGAAAAGCTCATTTTCAAAGACTTTTTAAGGGAAGGTTCCTAAATGGATAACCATTTTTTTCAACAGATGGTAAAAGTAAATGGTCAGTGTTCACAAAAAAAGGGAAATCACCTGAGGAGTCTCAAAAGGATCAGATTGTGCTAATCACTCATCTGAAAAGGAATGAATATTTAGGCAATAAGTCTGATATGATGATATTAAGGTATTTAGAATAGTAAAGAAAACTACAGAAAAGATGGCACTGAAAAATTTGTTGGTAGAACAACAAATTCTGGATGCTAAATATGTGTTTGGATTTAAAAAAGAAAAAAAAAAAAGACCAAACAATTTCATGGAAGAAAAATCTGTCAATAGCAGTTAACTGTCAGTACAGTACTTAGGAAATTACCATGTCATGTACTGTTGGGGACTGGGAGAATACTCTCATAAAAAGTACTGCTACGGGACTCGCCTATTTTCCCTTAAGCATGTATTAGTTACAATTGGGGTTGTTTTAGGCTTTTGTGCTAAACTGGGGGAGAGCTCAAATGCAGCTCACCAGCATCACAAAATATAGAGATGCTTGCTGGATATGAGGAAATTATAGGTACAAATACATCTGCTGAGCTTGTCCCTGGGAAAATCCTTCTGGTCGTCATGTCACTTCTGCCAAGAAGCTAAGGACTGCTGTCAAAGAAGGGGTATTTGGCTAAATGGAATGGTTGTATGCCTGTAGGTGAGAAGGCAATATAGCTTCCTTGGTAAACGAGGCATGAACAAAACCCCATTTCTATATGGTCAAATATGAAGTGCAAATCATTATGATAACAAGTAAATGTAAAGGAGCAAAAAGATAAAATTTCTCTGATAGCAAAGCAGTAGCTTGGAAAAGACCAGGCATTGTGCAAGCAGCTGAACATGACCCTCTGCAACACTTCTGTAGCCAAAGAGGATTGTTTCTATATTGCAGTCCTTTTTACCTGATCCTAAAATATTGGTCAAGTTCACCTAAATGACTGTCAGTCACCTGACATTTAGGGGAACAATATTTATTATTGGAGAGGATACAAAGTTTCACTGAAGAAAATTTAAACTCACTAAGACCAATCAATAAATGAACTGAACTCAGGTCATTTATCACTTCAGTTAGATGTTCAGTGCCAGAGAGATTACGAGAATGATGATGTTACCTGTTTGTACTGAGAAGAATCTCAGCCTTTGCTAGTTTCCCCCAACTGTAGACCTAACCACAAATGCGTGTCTGCAGAACGCTGAAAGATAAAAGTGACAGCTCTTAAAAAAGTAACATGCATGGCCATTACAAGATTTCTAAGCGCTCTTAGCTTGGCAAAATCAAAAAGCTTATCTAGAACAAGTCTCTGCATTACACTTTAGTGAACTATTTCCATAAGAAAAGGTACTTTCCAACCCCATACATTTCATATGCATATTTGTTGACCAAAAAAATGGGTTGAAAAGTAACTTTCTCTGATCTCTAAAACACATAGATCTGAACAGCTTTCCTCAAACTTTACACAATCTTGTGAAAAATCATCTTCAGGATAGATGCCATTAGCAAGAAATTTCAACTAGAATGCATAAGTGACACTCAAATCATAAGACACATGAAAATGCTTTGTGACATTGAGTCTGCCATATACTTTCAATGTTCATATTTTTTGCACTAGTTCAACTGGAAGGGTTAAACATAAATTTACAGCTTTTTCTGGTAGATCTACCATGGCAACAGCTAAGACAGAATTCTGGAGACATGTGGCATCTAAATGTTGGTCTTGGACAACATAGTCTCTCAGTGGCTCAAACTAGAGAATTCTTCTGAATATTCTGAGTACAGCATTAAGGCTGAAGTCAAAATATCATTTAACAGAGGTGTAAGGAAAAAAAGTCATTTTACTGGCAACCCCAGTGCTATTAGTATAGGCCATATAATGAGAAAAATTATATTTTTAGGTGGCTGGACATTAAAATGCATACAGATATACAACAGATTAAAACGTATCTCAATACATTCTAGGACTGCAAAATATTCTCAAAAATCAAGACAATATAATGTATTTTGAAGCAAGTGGTTTCTGAATGACAGCTGAAATGTTCATATTTGTTTCTGTACAACTTTTCTTTACTTCCCTCTCCTCTACTTTCCTCTCCCTTTTTTCTTGGCATATATCTAGAAAGAGAAAAATCTATTACTTTATGAGAAGATTAATAGTAGAGTTTATCCAACAAGGTTATGTGATATAGATTTCCTTTGTCTTACTCTTCATCCATAGACACTAGAGAGGGATGAAACCTGCTGAACTATGTAACATTAAATTTTGTCAATACAAGGCCTTAAGAAGCTAGAATATTACTCACATTAAGCTATTCCATTCTCATAAATTAGCCAGCAGTCATTTGGAGGCTTACTTTTGTGTACTAGCATTGCAAGAATGTTTACAAAGTAGTTTTACTGTGAGCATTAGAATTATTGGATGATAAAGCAATTAATATATTAATATATTAATATATAATTAAAAGGCTCTTCTTTGATGATATTCTTTATTTTAAAATAATTGAACACATAATAAATATACAAAAATTCCTTTTAGGTGGAAATTTATTCAGTATTTACTTTTTCTCCAAGATGGTATTTTAGATATCCCTCATTCATGTTGAATAAAGCTGCATGGGAACACACCTAACAAATTATAAATGGTGCTTTTTTGCAGGGGGCAGAGTTTAGTATGTTGTTCAAATAGCCTGAGGGACTAACTGGACTTCATTAGGCTTTATCAAGCTTAGTATCCTTTGTTGTAATTGCTACGTAAAAAGATGTGACGATCTTTGTAATGGTACAGAATGGCAGATGAGGTACATAGTAAACGAGTGGAGGAAGCAAGTGTTGGAGTAAAGGTGCAAGAGATTGCTGGTGTTAAGCTTTGTAATTCTGTTTGTCTGTAACCTCCCTCCAGAGGTTATTCTAGTCACTTTCCCTGAAATACCAACGCCAGCAGCCACTAAGGTAGTTCACCAATCTTTTCCTGTCAACATCAAGTCTTCCGTGTCCAAAAAAAATATCGTGGAGTCTTTTCACTCCCATGTGTATTTCAAGTGAAGCATCCATTCCCGTTAGCTTTTTCAACCCTTTTGGTTTTGTCTGCCACTGCACAGTGTCGGAATGTCCTGAGACGGCATCTGCAGCTGGCCCAGAACATCTCTGACAATTTATTCCTGGTGAAAAAGAACCAAAAGGACCAATTAAAGGACCCCCTGGCTCTGGTCACCTGTTTGTTGAGGAAAAGTCTTGGCCAGGAACATGTCAGCCTCCCCCTGTAGCAGCCAGTGCTCATGTTTCTTTTTCAGCCATTTGTTGTATAAGCTGGGTGAGGTCTGACCACAGCTAGGCAGGAGAAGTTAGCTACATGGGTACCCTGCTCTGCACTGCAGGCCGAGAGATTCAGTGTAACGAACACACTGTGGCAATGCTGCCCAATTTATTTAGCTGCAATACAATTCTCATGTAATTTCTGTACTGCGATTTCTATGCAACTGCTTTATTTTCACCCCATGTCTCCAGTTTAGAAACAGGCCACATGGTAAGGTTCTACTGACTCCTGCTTTTGCCGTTATAAACCCTTCTGCCCTTACAGGGAACAGGGCAAACATAGATTATAAAACCCCATTTCCTATTTAAATGCTGTATTTCCAACAATCTCCTAGCAATTTGTTATTCTGACCTTTGTACATATTTTTGCAGAATGAAGATGGGAGGCGGCCAGCCTGAGACAGGTGTAGAGAGACTGAGTTAAAAAGAGTTATGTGCAGAGAGGGAGCAGACTTAACTGTTAATTCCCAGGCATTCTATTTTTTTGTAGAAGTAGAGAAATATGTTTTTTAAAAAAAACATTATGTTGACTCCTGGGTGGCAGCTGGATTCCACTTTTAATAGGAGCTAGGGATCTGGTCCTTAATCCTCTGTTTTGTAAAGAGTTTTGCATATAAATAAATGTACCTGGTACTATCACAAGCCTCCAGATTGTATTTTGGAAATCATTGGACAATGAGGTCTCGTGCAAACAAGCATGGAGCGAACGGAGGCCTGATCATAAAGGGAACAAGACAAAGGATGGGGTGCAGCCCAGCTCTGGCACCATGAGGGCAGGAGTACTCACTGCAAGGGGCAGCATGAATGAAGGAGGACAGGTTTAGTGCTCTCAGTCACCTCTGTAACTATATTCTATTCAGGCCAAGAACTGAAGGCTGATAACTGAAGAATCAAGCCATGGCTTTGCTTGTACAAATTACATCCAGATAACCGCTTGCACACACACATGAGTTTCATAACATGCCTATTAGCAGATCTAGATCTGTTCCAGGTTAAAAACACATGCTAATGTATTATTCCTCGGAAGTTATTTTCTTAGCTGCCTTAGAGAAATGGGACCTGAAGGGTAGGGCAGAGGGGAGTTCCCCTGCTAGAAAATATGCCCTTTTCCAGGTATGCACATGAACTGGTGGAAGGACAACTTCAACTTATGAATACACTGTGCTTCAGGCATCTGCTGGGGTTACTAGCACTAGTTCTTTCAGATCTGCTTCCAGTACCCCGGGTATTACTTAAAGAGTAAAGAGAATATCTCAATCAGCTGCCACAGACAGCCACAGACAGGAGTTTTTGCAGCCAGAAGAATTTTAAAACAGTTACTTTTGCCAGGTTAGATTAAAGAAGGTATGCCATTAGTAGAAAGCAGCACTTTGTATAGATATGATATGATATGATATGATATGATATGATATGATATGATATGAACTTCCCACAGTGTAACGTGGTCAGCTGTAAGCATGATGAAGTAGGCAGTTCCTGGAGGCAGCAAGTAGTTCTGGGCTGACTGTCTACTTTCCCCTTTCCTGGGGAGCCTGTACTGCTGAGGGCTGGTGCTCCATGTGCAAGTAAGGCAACCCCTCCCGTAGGAGCAGTTTGCCCAAAGAAGAAAACTTTTTTGGGCAGGAGCAAAAAAAAATGCTCAACTCGCCAGGGCTCTCCCCTCAGTTCTTTATTTAATTCTGCCCTTTCCCCCTCTCCCTCCCACTTCCACTGAAAGAGTTCCCACCCTTGTCCTGGTCCTGGCATTCCATTGCTGGCAAGAAAATTCAGTTTTCTCTACAACCATTGAGAATGTCTGAGCCAGCTCTACCCAAAGAAGAGTTTTCCATCTTGTTTTCATGCGTCCTTTTAACCAAGCTCTATTAATTGGATGTTAATGCACTCACTGTTTGGACTTGTAATATGGCAGTGCCATTTTGCCACCCTGCACCCTGCCCTGGGGCTGATTTTGCTGTGTAGCCAAGGGTTGACTGCTGTCACCACGGGCCTTAAGGGAATGGTACTGTGAGAAAGGCCACAGTCCACAGAGCATCACCTCCTCCTGTTAAGTTCTCCCAGAAGCAGAAACTTCCATGAACATATGCAAGGTCTGACACCAGGCTTGGACATTACAAGGCTGATGTTGTAACTGAGGCATATTTTTTTTACCTCTCTTCGATCAGTTGTCCTTGATCCCGCACATGACTGAATAAGGTAAAACACTTGGGGCAAGAAGGACAGGGTTCACAGAGAAATGGAATAGACTTTTCATTTGCCACATTTGGTGTGGGAGAGGAATGACTGCACTGCTTGGGCGTTCACAAAGCCTTATTCAAGTACATGCATTCAATAATCAGGTGGCTTTTGGATAGCACAGTCCAAATGATTTGCCCATCTTGGTCATCACATTTCCTGGCAAAGATGTTCTGGCTGTCACAAATTATGGTATGTTATTGTCTATTTATTGTCTGTCTTTTCAGAGATGAAAATATTCCTCCTAGACAAGGCGTAACATATGATATGATAAACTGTGCAGTTATGGAAGTTTACAACCCCTTGCTATTAATAAGTGGGGTGGGCAACATCCCTTATATCAGAACATCCGCCTTTGAAATACAAAGTAACCACAACACATGATCTGTCAAAAACTATCATGATGATAAACAATGGGGTGATCTCCAAAATAAATAAATAAACACTGCCAAAGAAATTATTTGCATATTTTTCTCTCTCCCCAACCAATGCTTGAAAAATGTCCTCATTCAATGTGCTTGCTCATCCACGCAGCTGCCAGCTGTGCCTTCTTCCTTCAGCAGTAGTCACATGTTACATGGTTTGTAATACCAAGTCCATATTGCTGCAGAAACATAAGCTATGAAATACAACTCTCTCTGGCCCTTTAGAATTTGTGTGGAATTATGATTTCAGTGCTGCAACTAAAATTTGACATTCACTTGAAGACTGTGGCATGCAGGAAACCAAGACAGACAGAGTACATGCAAAAATGTCCAGACACTAAGAGACATCTCCAGCAACCCTCATGTAATTAATATAAATCTGGGCTGCCAAAAGTACTAACAGCACTTGAGGCAGCTTTGAAATCCCAAATGCATGACTTCTAAATTTAGAGCTCTGTTCTTACTATATTCTGTTATGCACATGTTTAGATTTCTGTTGATTGTTTGCAGAAGAAAAGGAATGTAAAGGTTACTTGTTTAGAGCAAAACCGTGGCCTACAACTGCAACTCAGTATTGGGGGATGAAGAAAAACTACCCTGCCAATGCAGGGATTTAGAGTGGCATCGTGATTCGCAACGAGCTCAGAACTGAGGCAGCTGCTCTGCTCTTAAAGAGGGTGAAGCTGGCAACAGCGGTGTTTGCTAGCATACGCAGTCCGCCTTGTTCCCTGTGCCCTGCCTTTTGCAGATGCTAAAAGAAATGGTAGGTCGGCACAGCTGTCACGCTCACTGAGTGTGAGATCCTGACCATAACTGTACCCTGTGTGGATGGCACAGATATGGGAGATACAATTAGAGCATGGTGTAGTGGAATTGTGGAAGGTTGCAACGGGCACTGAATAGAAATGCAGACCTCAAATATGGAGGAAGAAGGTAAGGACCAACATGGATTTTTTTCTTATTCAGGAGCGTCACCATTCCAATTCTGGTACTCAATAGATACACTGATGTTTCGCATCCCCCTTAACATGTCACAGGCAGCCAGATTTGGCTACAATTCAGTTGTTTAGCACCACCTAATTATCCATAAGGTCTGAATTTTTAATCTGTGTATTTGTTACAGGGCTTCTACTTCAGCAATTCCCCTGGGACATTTCTCCCATGGGTTTTTAAGGCACCTCTGTGCCATTACATATCTGATAGAAGGAACACATATCCTACTCCTGTTATTTTATCTTTTTTTTTTTATTTCCTGTATGGAAAGAGATCAATAAAAGATCATACTTTGTATCTACTTTTTAAAATCTGAATCTTTCTTATTTCCTGTTTCTAGACTGATGTGCACCTTCATGAATCTGAAACTGCTTTAATGTGTGCTTTTACATGTGCTTCTGTAATGATGAGGCTGTTTTGCTTTGTGATTATACATGTTTTTATGTCATTATGAATCCGGAGATTAATTTTCTTTCTTCTTTTTTTTTTTTTTTTTTTTTTTGCTTAATTATTCCCTTGTAGTTCTATTAACTCAGTAAAATGTATTTTGATGGGAAAATGTGATTGCAATTATTGGTCAATATCATTAAGTTCTCCCTTTTCTCTGTTCCTTTGGGGCAATTCTGTAAGAACTGTCTCCTTTTCCCAGAAACCTGAAAATTATGTTTCCTAAAGTTTAAGGTCTTTTTATACGAATATCTCTTCCTTTTCTTTGTAAATAATTTTAGCAGTAGTCTGAAGGAGAAAGAGCGTGTACTCAGTGGAGTACACAGATACTATGGAAAGAGGCAGATTGCATGATTCTAATGGATACCACGTCAGTAGTAGAGGGAATAATCTCTAGGTAAGGTATTAGGTTGCTGTTAATGTAACCATGAAGGCAGAGGGTAGTAACAGGATAATCCTAGCAGATATACTCAAGTGTTTAAACCAGTTTTATGGTATCCTCCACACGATAATGTAAGCAAAAGGGGTCAGATAAGGAACACATTTTTAACCATTTGTATATTAGTGAGAGGAGCCTAGATAATAAAAATAACAGCTGGAGATGCTCTTGCCTGAGAAGGAATATTCTGCATTTGGTACTGGAAATATGATAAGATGGATGTTATGACTAAAATAGCCTTTCATACTTCCAGCTTCTTCCATAACGATAAAATGGGGAAAAAAGGCACGGACAGGGACTTTGCATCAAAGACACTGTTAGTTGTTTCTGATAGCTCAGAATGGGAGGCGAATGTTATGGATGAAACATCTACATAGCAAAAAAAAAATTGGGGAAAAAAAATCTACTGGTTTGTTTGTAGAATCCACAATAGAAAATCTACTTACAGTAGATAACAGCCTGTACTGTTCTTTAACATCTGCCCATAATGTGTAACAAAGCTAAAAATTTTAATAGGGGTGACTTCATCCCGGAAGATGCTTGCTCATCATCTCATGCATCACAAAATTTTCCAGAATTTCTAAAAATAATAAATGGCAATATCTTTATGCAGAAACTCCTGAACTCAAAAAAGAATACTCAGTTTTTGATCTTATTTAAATTAATTAAGAGTTAATTGCTACCATAAAGCAAATGGTTTCCTAGATATAGATATCATGATCTGATTGCATTTACCTTGTGCAGACAGAACATATCACCAAACTATGTACATATATATATATATATACATATATGAACTTTGTGTAGGCTATTTTTTGATATATTGGACAATGAAACAGCCATTGGTATATCGCACATTTAAGGTGGTAAGTATTGGCAAAATATGCGAACTGTCAAAAAATAAAATCCTGGATACCCACAAGCATGGTTCACAAGTAAAACAAATTATACTGAGCAAGAAGCTGTCCTAGTTAAAAAGAGATTGAAAACAAAATAGAATATAAAATATTAATATAAAATGTGAGTAAATAACAAAGTATTATAAGCTACAAGTTGAAATATACTCAGCCTGAAGAAAGGACTATATGTCCAAAAGCTTGTCTGTTTTTTCCAATTGCATCTGTTAATTTAGTAAAAACGTCCCCTCCCCCTGCAAAATTTGTACTAAATATATCCTCAAACAACCATGGATACAACAATGCATAATAACAAAAGGAATTTAAATGTAGAGGACCAAGAAAAACCCTAGGTTATGTATGCTTATTCTAGATTGCAAACTGTAACTAGGTATGTATGTTCCATAGATATTTTTGGGGTTGTCATTTTAACAAAACACTATACCAGCCACATTCAATGAAGTGCCAGGGACTGAGAGTTTATCACCTTCAAAGGATGGCACATGAGGAAGCATGCTAAAATGGTATAGTTTCAAATTACCATATCTTACGATAGTACTTTACATGCAAAGGCCTTATGGAAACTATTCACAGACTTTTGAATAACCATTATTACGTTTTTGTAAACATGTGAAAAATGGGGAATTTTAAAGGTATTGAAAAACTTCCTGTACCAATACAATTCTGATAGAATGTTCATCCAACTTGGTTCAAGTAAAGGACTTTAAATTTAGGATTCTATTTACAGATAAGCTTGGATGAAAGAATTGTTGCTAAACAACCATTTTTGTCAAGATTACAAGTTTAACCAATGTGTGCTACCATAATAAACCCTGATTTCTCCAGAGCACAGGACACTTCAAAATTGACAGAGACGACACAGGTCAGGTTAAAACTAGCTCACTGAAAGATCTCAGACCAGGTAGTCCTGTTTCCAAGGAAGTCTTTTAAGGATTTCTTTTTATCCATATTATTTTACACATGTGCCAGTCATCTAAAGATGGTAGAAAAATCTTTGTTAATAAGTTTTGCAGATAACACAAAGGTTAGTGAGGTAGATAATGAAGAGGATCATCAAGAATGATCCAAATAATCTGCTTAAAATGCCACGCCCCCAAAAATTCATTTAATAAGGTGTATATATTACCAAGTAATATACCTGGGAATAAAGAATGAAAATTGTGCCTACAGGCAAGAGGTTCTGCTTTAGAAAACTGTGGCAAAAGGTTCAGTTAAAGATACTGGGGGTTAACCACCTCAACTACCAGTGCACGTCTATGGCAAAAAATAAAAAAGACTTGATGTGATACACAGATGTCTAAACCAGGAAAAATCAAGTGGAAGCAAGGAGGTGGTCTTGCCTCCATACACTGCCTTAACTGTCAAATCCTAGCTGTGAGGCTAGTTAAACAGGACTCCAAGCCAAAAAGCCGGACTGCCAAGTCCCTTCACACAGACTGCAGGTAGAGACGGGCTGTGCCAGGGTTCACCCAGCAGAAGAAGCAGTGCTCCACTGGTGTGGGTCGTCCCATATGGGCCTCTGACCAGGCAGTGATTTAATGAGGTTTTGCTTTCCTTGTAACAATAGTGTGAGGAGCGTTGGTGGAGAAATCCCCTCCAGCCAGTGATGACATGGTATTCATCTCTCCTGTGACACGCAGTTTAACAACCCTAAAAACTGCAAAGTTTAAATCTAAATAGTTTGCTTGGTAGAGGCACCTGAGCCACTTCTGGCAGTGACAGTTTGGGTACTGGAGACAGCACAGCTGCAGCCAGGAACTGCCGTGCCTGGACTACGTTAGCTGTATCGCTTTCAGCACTGCTCCCAGTCTAATGCAGCTTTATTGCTTCCTGTAGCTGAGCTAATTTGTTCAGAGGTAGCGTGGGTATCTGTACAGCACTGCACCGTGTCATGTGCATATACCTTTTATGGCCTGTAATGCACAGGATGTCAGACTAAGATGATCTAATAATCCTTTCTGGCCTTAAACCACATGAAACCATCATCAGTCAGTTCCATTAATCTTCCATGAAGGAAAATAAGACACCTGAACATAGCGAGACAGTGAGATACAGCAGTAAAAATGTTAAAAATGTTTCTCGACTTCACCCTGCTCTCTCTCTAATTCTGCCATAAATTACCGGCCCGAGTCATGCACTGTCCATGGAGACACCGAGGCACTCTCAGACTTTATCAGGCTGCTGCAGAGGACCTAGATTTGGGCTTGCTACCTAGGCAATAGCAATTGGCACAGTTTTGGGAGAGGATAAGAAAGAGACGGTTGTACACAAAGAAGTCCAGTATGGTTATCAAAGCCACTGCATGGTAGCACAAGGACTTTTAGGCAGCCCGTAGGCCCACCATGTTAGGTACTGTTGGCCATGCAGCCCTTGGTATTTTCATGAGCATGAGAGAGAAACAAAAATTCTTGGACTTACTCCCTCTGTTTTCATGTGTCTCATGTAAAATGCACTGAGCAAGTTGCAATCTGGAAATGGGTAAAAGCTTTGGATCAAAAAATCCGATGGATCTTGGCCAGTTTGTGCAGAAGTTACCAGAACACGGTCTCATTGCTCCATACACAGAGAACAAACAGCTGGAGGGCCTAAATGTCCACGTGATGGGGGTTTGAGAGAACCAAGCCTGGGAGATGTGCTGATTTTCTCTTCTGGCATGTGAATAGGTTTATTTTGGACAGCATCTGTTTTATTTTTTTGTTCTCCGTTGTATGTCATGATCCTTTAAAAAGGGAGTGACTAGGTCAGATGGACCCCCTGGAGGGAGCAGAGATTCCTCCTTTCCCTGGAGAGCAGATGAGCATGCTTGAGGACTGGGTGGGAGGAGGAGGAGGATAGGAGGAGCTCCCAGGCTTCAGGGTGTAGTGGAGAGAGGAGAAGAGAATGGGAGCCCTAGCGAGAAGATGGGAGCCTGCTGTTCATGGAGAGGCTCATGAAAGGAGCGGGGAACATATGCACAGCCAGGCGCCCTTGGCGACAGGAAGAAAAGTTCCTAGGGATCAGAGAGGACTGCGCGGAGCTTGCTGCAACCCAGAAAGTCACAGAGTTGACTGAAACCAAACCTGGAAGCAAGTACCCACCTAACACCCCACAGGGGGAGAGGGGTGACACTGTGTTTATAAGCTTTTCTTTTCTTTTTTTTTTTTCCATCCTCACAGAGAGAGAAAATGTTTCTTTATTTATTAAGTTAAACTTTCTTGTTTCTGTTCTATACAAATTGTCTTTTTGAGTTTAAAAGACCCTTTGGTCTCTTCAGGGAGCTCGCAGTAATGAAAAAGTCTAGATCACCATCAAAGCCCCGTCTGTCCTCTCACAAGGCACAGAACCAGAAATGACCCCCAGTTTTGCTCCTCAGCACTAGAGATATGTGAATGATAGAAATACTGTGAAGCAGTTAATTATATTTCATCTGTAACATAAAACTGCCTCCAAAAAGTGCATGAAAAATTAGGAAAAAATATATTAGTTAATACCTCCTTAATAATTCTTCATTTAGTTTCAGTAGGTCAAAGAGGGTGAAAAATGAATTTTGGTTCATTGGTAGTTCAGAAAAGAAAAGAAAGGGTTTGTTTTGAATCAAATTGAAAATTATTTTCTTTTTTTATAGTTCCATGAAATATTGCAAAAGTGATGGAAGCCAAAATATTTTATGTGGGTTCAAACCTTTTAAAACTGTTTTTCTCAAAAAATTGAATGGAAATTTCAAAAAAGAATGTCATTTAAAATGAAATAATTTAAATGCTTCACTTACAAAAATGTCAAAAGGAAGCATTTGATTCTTTCAGAAAATTACAAGGGTCTTTTCAAAGTGAACCACTCAACAAAATTAACACAATTTTGCAAAATGTTTTGGTATATCTCTGTCTCCGTTGCCAGAAAAAAAAAATCGGTTGAAAAATTTCACTCAGCTTCACAAACAAGCAAACATTAAGAGCTCCAAAGCATGTAAGCACTGAACTTTTTCTGGCCATACAGACCAGAAGTGCCCCTGAAGAGCTAGTTTAGTCATAACCAGAATAGCCTACCAGAAACCCAGATCTGTTAAGAAGAAAAATTAAAAACAGATATGCCATGAATGTTTTTGTTGCTCTTTATTATTTTCCATTTTCTTTTACATTCCTTCTCCCCTCCTTTTGCCCAGTCCTTCTTAGATGCCTGTGTACCAGACATTCCAGGACAGAACATCTTGTGATCTCCACACAAATACCTCCCCCAGAACAATTATGGGTCAAAGTCTCTGCTAGCAGAAATTGTCTCCCTACTCATAAAGTGAATTATGTTAGCTGGGAATCTCACCTGATAACTTCATATACAGCAGTTTCAAAAGCTTATTTTACAGAAAGGCTCAACTTATTTTGACAGTTTTTATTCCGCAGATTTTCATAGGCACGACAAAAGTTTCCTCTTTGGGGATTTGGAGAGGAAACAAAGCCAGTGACAGCATCACTAGTGGATTTCAATTATTTAAGAAACTAAATTATTTTCAGGACAAGGTGAAGGACATGCAACAGTCCCTTTGCAGGCTAAGGACTCTCCTGGATCAGAAAAAGATCTAAGAGGTTAAGCAGAAAAGAAAAACTTGCGGCCTTTTGGACAAACTGAGCCTACGGAGTATTTTCACACATTCCCAGACCTCCCAGAATCTACAAGCACATCAAACTGTGCTGGGGGAAGAACGCCTTGAGCTAATGCTGACCTGAAGTGCTAAGCCATATGGCCTGCTGCTGTGCCATACAGATGCCCCATCTCCAACTGTCAGCTAAGTCTATTAGTTTTAGTATCACACCTCAGGAACAAAGTTACTTTGCTTTTGAATCCATGCAGGCTCCCAAAGTACCAGGTATGCACAATTCTAGGTCACGGGGAAAAATACTTTGCAAATGTGTCAATGCAGGTTACATTTATGCTGTTCCTATTTAGTAATGCTGGATGAATGTGGACCACAGCAGGCACCAGGTTGCTGGAAAATAAACCAGGTAGAATCAGTTTGATGTCCCTGAGATAAAAAGTATCTGCTCTGTTCCTAATTGACTGAGTCCCGTGATGCAGATGAATTTATTTGGAGGACTTCTGTTGTTTTCAGTGTTTCTTTTGAGGACAAATCTTCCTTTTGTTAAATCAATTTTATCTTTTTTTTTTTTTTTTAATCTGAAAAACAGAATTCACTGGAAAGCTCTCTCACTTTCCTTCTTTTCTTCTTTATTTCTTTCTTTCTCTTCTACTTTCTTCTCCCTTTTCCTCCCTTTTTCTCTCCTTCTCTTTCTTGATTTGCTCTTTTGAAGGCTTTTTAACATTATAGGAATACCAAGTTTGGTCTTTGCCATTTTATTTTTTTCCTGGAGCAGCTCTGGGAAGTCTTGTGTTCTGGGTGTTCTGGCACTGTTGTATAAAGAATGAGGATCTTGAACAAAGACTTTCTTTGCCCAAAATTGTAATTAGTTGCTGAAGTTGCTAACAAAAGCAGAGGCAGATGAACAAAATTACTCTAGACATTAAAAAGCTTGTATGATGACAGATTGAAGAGATAGGGACTGTTTAGGGAAAAAGTAGGTCATTTTTGTTCAAAAGAACAACCAGACTTATTAAAGCAATAAAAATTAGGTAAAAATAATATTAGCACAATTTACACAACGTCATTGTGTAAATCAGTGTTGCACCTTTATGTTAAATACTTTGCTCTGTTGGCTAAGGTACCATCACAAAAGTGAAGTGGGTTTTGAAAATTATTCTAGGTTTCTCAGCTCTTGCTACACTGAGGACAGCAAGACCTCATGAGTGGATGGAGCTTTTGATAAGAAAGTCCACATCTATTTACTGAACCTAGCTAACTCATGAGATTTACAGGATTAATTTTGTCATCTTTTGCGAAAGTCCAAATAAATTATGTCTTCCAATCTTCTTGTATTCACTCTTTTGTTATCACACCCAACAATTAAAAGAATGTGAATAGCTTACAGAGGCACAGATTTCTTTTACAGAAGCCATGGTGATCTGTCTCCATCATATTATTTTCAGCTGGGTCTTTTATAATTCTGTTTTTAATTAGCATTTAAACCAACTTTCTTGGTGCTAAAGTAAGAATTCTCAGCTCTCAATTTCCCAGAATAACCTTTACAGTAAAATACTGTTTGCAACAGAGCTGTTCTCTGAGAGAGCAGCTATTTACTTCTGATTTCTTCTACTTGCTTTTTGAACCCTTTTGACTAATATTTTATTTTTCAATTCTTATTTTCAAAAGCCAGCATGCTATTTTTTCTATTATTTCTCACCTTCTAGAGCCTAGCTAACATCTACTTCCCCTGTAGTGCTACATGAAAGAAATTGGGTTTTACTGGAAACCCAAAGAAACTCTCCCATGAAGATATCATAGACAGGAGGGAATCACACATGGAGTAAAAGAGGATCAATGGAGAGGCTGAGAGAGAGCTCAGCAATTGAGTTACAGCATGGAAAGGTAACAGTATGGTAGAGCAGGTACCTGGTTTATGATTCAGCTCTACTAGTCACAGACATGTAGGACTCTCGGTGCTTCAGCTGCCTAGCTGCATGAAGCAGGATGTATGACCTGACCAAGGCCTTTTTTTCAAATGAACAAAAACTGAGCACAGTCTGGCCATGTTTCAGACAAATTGATTTTTGCCATCCATTTCTTCAAAGAATAGCAGTTCCAGCACAGATGAAGACATGGGATCTGGTTTTTACAGGCTTTCAGGCTCTGTGCTGTTTATAGTCGCAAGCCTAGGAACCAAATTCTTAATCAGTGTATTAGGTAGTCAGAAGAGTTTTCTTTTATCAAATATCAGCTGTGGCAGGGGTTCAGACACATACTAGCCCAAATCACACTGAGACCAACAAGGTATAGGCTTCTAGGTATGTCAGTGCCTTTGAAAATATCTTTTAGCCCCAGGAAACTTCTTGAAGCAATGCTCCCTAAAATCAAGGCCAAGATGCTGATGCAGCTTCTTCAGACAGATCTTAACCACGGGAACTTACCCCTCTGTGGTATTTTGATTCTGACCTGTCATCAAACCAGCTTCCCCAGCCAGCTTATTCAAAGGACAGTTCTGTGATCTCCTATATATGTCTGTGGGCAGTATGCCCACCAGCCAAGTGTCCTATATGCTACACTATGGTGGGGTCTACACAGTGGAGGAAGTGCACTCCACAGTGCGTCCTACAGGCTTGAACCCCTGGTCTTCCAGGCTGACTGGTGATCGTCATGGTTTCCTTCATAGCCCCTCAAGAAATTGTTTTGCTCAAATGGAAACAAAGGGTGCGTGAGCTGAGACAGGTTTTGTCCTGACACGCTTACCTCAAATCCCCTGTGCTGACTCAGAGAGCACACACAGACAATTTGTGAAGTGCACTCAATTTGTGTATTGTTCTTGAGCTTTATCCTAAAAGTTAATGTGATTATTACATTTTATATACAGATCCTAGGATAAAACAGTGTGTGTTCTAATGCTTGAAACTAATTATTGTCATATATGTCTTATTTGATAGAACTTCTTTATATTATTCTACTGAAATAGAGAGTTATATATCACACAGAATAATATGTACAAAAGAAAAACAACTTTTAATTGGGAAGCTCAATAAAAACATAGTGTTTAAAAATACAGAATATTCAAGTATAGTAGCCAAAGTAACAATCTACCCTCTCTTGGTGTGGAATCCAGACTTTGGTCCCTCAGCTGAATTTCCTCTCATGTTGTTGTTGACCCCCAGGCATGTTTTAAAGAATGAAGAAAATTCAAGTGATCAGCTCAAAAGTACTCTAAAGAACTGATTTTAAAGAGCTTTGCTGTAAATATCAATAATGGCATACAACAAATGAATTAAAATAATGAAACACAAATGCTGCATGAAGGAAATAATTCATGATGCAGTTTTAATAAAAGTAGCTGAAAGAACAGTCTTACTGATGACACTTTCATATGCTTTAAGATATGAAGAGACAGAAACATAGTCGGTCCTTGAAGAGATCATTCTTGCCCAACCTCAGACACTAGAGTTCATGGGTCTCATTTTGTTTCTTAAAGCAGGGACGAACATTACAGAATCCTTCCTTTATTATCTAGTCACTAGTATAAAGCTTCATTATTACAAATATGACAAGTGGATGTCTCTGATTTGCTCTCTGTCTCGTGGTTCATTCTGTGCAAAGTTTTACCTCATGTGTACGGTCTATAGTTACCTGTACCGGTCCAGTCCTGCTGTGCACTCGGTCCTGCCTTTTGGCTGAAGTCAATTGCTTCCATGGCCCTTCACCTAGTAATATTTTCTTTGATCTTTCTGTGCTTGCCCTCTTTTTTATGACTTAACTTATGCTGAAAGTCTTAACCTGAAAAACATAATTTATATTCCTAAACTTACTAACAGATCTGTAAAAGTCTGTTAGCATTACTACCTCCCCACTAGTATTATATGTGTCCTATTTACTGTGTAGGTTAGGAGCAGTCCTTATAGCTGTGTGTTTGTGCTGCAGCCGGTGTTATGAAGTCTTGATCCTACATAATATTAAAGAGTAATCTTGAACATTGATGAAAGAATTCTTTTCTTCCTTTTTTTTTTTTAACTTCACTGACTTTTCCTATGAATGATATTGTGAGCCTGAAAACTAACCAGCAATCGTGGCCTACATGTTCCACTGACAAAATACTAAGCAGTGACTTTAAGAAAGGTAAATCTGGTAAACAGTTATGTGGCCAACTAAAGTGGAAAAGGGAGGAAGCAAAAGAATAATAAAAGACTAGTCCCAAGTAAAAGTCATAGGTTTGTTTCTAGTGTTAGTGGACCGACAGTTTTTTTAGGCAAACTCTGTTAAACAAAAATCAATCAAGAGAGCTGAAAGAGACAATTCCATTAATCAGGTAAAAACAGAACAAACAATTAAAACAAAAAAAAAAACATAGTAAGTGTACTGTTTCTTCTTTCAATTGCATATTTAAAACAAGCATATTTACAAGGAAAAGATTCCTTTATAACCCATGTTTTTACAAGGGTTAGAATTAATGTTTTATCCTTTCATACATGATTTTTAATCAAATTCATGGAAATATTTTTAGTGAATAGTGTTCACAAATCCGATAAGGTGCATAAATTCAACTGAAACACAAGAAGTGTTAGAAATTAAGTACCTATCCTTGGGGGAAAAAAAAAAAAAAAGAAATTAATTGGTGTACAAGCATATATGTCATATTAACTGTGTTTTACAAGAGTGGTGCTGAACAATTTCTTAAATCAGTGCACTTACAGAATTAAGTTTTGTTAGTTTATAAAAAAGGCTCACTAAACCTATAGGGAAGGATATATTATGTGACTGGCTATTGACCTGAAGTTCAAACAACAAGAAGCAGCTCATAAAGTTCTTTGGGTGAGATTATTGCCTTCCGAAGGTCGCAAAGGCAAGTCCACCATCGCCAAGTCATGGTGTATCTAGCACGCTATTACCTTCTAGAAAAATCTCAGCTAAGTGACGGTAAGGGAGTAGCAACAGGGGAGGAAAAGAGTGAGAGAAAGAGAAGAACTTTTGGTTTACTCATTTTGAGAATCCAACAGCTTTAAAAAACTAAAAGACCAGAACACTATAGAAATTTTGATGATCCCAGGGTAGAATTATTTGACACAAAATGTCATAGTGGAGGCTGCTGGTTAATCAGTTGAGTTTTTTTTCCCATCCTTATGACTTCCTATCTTTCATGTACAAGGACTCTACCAAATGGGTCCCAGATGAAAAAGTCAGGCAGTGTATTTGCATGAGAAATAAAATTTAAACATTGTGTACCTCTGGTGTTTGAGATAATGACATCACATAATTCTCAACAATAGTTTCAAAAATCCATGTTCAAAAGTGGAGACGAGTCACAACCTTCCAGGATTTCACTAATTAGCAACTGGGGAACATCCAAGAAAAGAAAAAAAGGGTAATTTCACTAATTTCCTTTTAGAGATGCATTAAAAGGTCATGTGTTTTAAGGCTGAGCAGCGTAGAGCAGAACTCATTGTCTGTTGATAAGAATGAGGAGATTTGTTTTTTGAAACTCCTGGAACCCACACTTCAAACATAAAATGTCTTTCTGAAAACTGAAGAAAATCTGTTGATTAGTTTGTGTTGGCATTAGTTTAATGTAGATCTTTTAGAAGACCTCTGTGAAACTTTTTTCCCCCAGGTGTCTTACTACTAGCAAAACAATACAAGCTCTCCAAACCTTCTATAGAGTGAAGAGTCAGCCTATACACAGTATTTTAGCCACGACAGGATCCCACTGTTGCACTGAGCATAGCCAAACACACAACAAAGTCAACAGTTCATGTCATTCTTAAACCCATGTTGATATCAGGAGTCAAAGCACAACTCTTCTTTTCACCTAGTTTTCATTCTGTGCTCCTACTGATGGAAATGAGTCATTTGTATGAGGAGAAATGTGCATGTGTTTAGACTTCTCAACAGCAAATGGGCAACCAGCCTTTCCCAGACGAAAGAGTCTTCAAACCTGTACAGTTATAGGTTGAAAAGCTAGGGACCAGATGGTTTGTCTGCCCTTCGTTTACGTGATGCGAAGGAAGGTTGTAAACTTGGTTCAACCAGCAGTCTACTGGAGCATTGCTACAAAGCCATGAAAAGCAACAAGACCATATGAGTAAACCTCGATAGCATTTTTTAACAAGTTAGAAAGAACATTATATGTTTTTTGCTCATAACAGTATTCAACATAATATTTGGGGCTTTTTTTGTTTACCTTTTATAAATGAAGGACTAGTATTATGCAAAATCTTCCTCCCAAAATTCAAAGATTCTAAGCTGGAGTGAAGCTTGAAGGTAAAGAATAAAGAGAAAAAAAAAAAGACTTTTGTAGTAATTCCTTAACTATATGTAAGGAACACTGGAAGTTCAACACTGATTTAAAGGAAATATCAATTTAAAGGAAAATATGAAACAAAGAACTTCAATTACCCTTGACTCTGCTCATTAAAGGAAGAAAATGCAAAATTATTATGAAGCTACCTGAATGTTTGCGAACTACACTGCATCAATTTTAAATAGATTTTTTTAATACCTATCACTAAACACATGAATATGTAATACTTTTCCTGATTATGACTACAGTTTTTCTGGTTTTTTTTTCTGTCTACTTTTGGAAATATACCAGCAACCTCAAAAGGTCCTTTAACATACAATGGGGAGAGTTGATTATTCTGAGAAAGGAAACTACCTGCTTTTAAATGGATACAGAGAGGTCTCATCGTTCAGGAAGGTTATTCATTGGAGAAAGTAGGACTTTCTGGTTCCGGAGTGAGGGATAGGCTTGATCTAGAAACGTGTTTCTGGGTCTACAAATGAAGGATACACATACACGTATACACACGCAGAGGTGAATGAATGTATGAATGAAAGAAAAGCACAAAGCAGGTGAGCAGGTGCTCTCTAGTGTTAAAAGCGGTGATCAGAAAGATGATGGCAATTACAAGAAGGGGAAAGGATCTGGCAGAATGACTTCAAAATTGCCTAAAACAATTTTAACCCGACAGGAGATTTGCACACCTCTGGCATAAGTATGAGAAGAACCAGTAGGAGAACTCCACTTACACACATCTACTCCGGGTGAAGCACTCCCAGGAGCCTGCCTACCAGTGCTCCTTGGGCACCAAAGTGCCCAAACCTACTTGTTGACTGTTCCTGTGTCTGAAGAATCTATTTTAACGCGAGCCCTTAAAATAAAGCAACCCTTCAGTTAAATCGTCCCACTTTTCCTTTACTCTGTCCATCACCCACTTTGCAAGCGTACCAGGCGCTGAAGGGACTCAGCCTCCCACTAGCGCTGAAGCAGTCTTTCCAAGACACGCTGGCCGGGTACAAAATCCAGAGGCAAAGTCGTGGTATTGACTGCCTGGCTCCCGCGGAGCCGGAGGTGGGGGATGGGGAGGGCTTCTTCCCCCGGCAGCATGCGGGGCGGAGGGGGGGGGCTGCTCGCCCCCGCCTGACCCCCCGGGCCAGCCCTTCCCCTCCCGCCGGCCCTGCCCGCAGCTCCGGAGGGCAGCCCGCCCGCCCCGCCGCCCACGGAGCGGGGATGGCCCCGGCGTAGCCCGGCACAGGCTGCCCGCTGCCGCTCGCACCGACCCCGACTCGAGGAGCTGCAAGAAGCGGCCGCGGCTCCGCGCAGGCGGCGGCCGAGCGCGCAGGCCGCTCCGCACGGCTCCGCGGGGGAGCGCGGGGCGCTGCGCGGGGCGCTGCGCCGGGCGGGGCGGGGCGGCCGGCTGCTCCGAGCCCCCCGTCCCTCTGCCTCCGCCGCAGGGATGGCTCGGCGGCTCCTTCAAAAACCGGACGCACTGATTTAATTTCTTCTTTTTTTTCTTTTTTTTCGCTTTCGCGCTTAAGAAGGACAACTGTCCCACCTGTGGATCGTACACTTGTTCTCTCCCCGAGAAACACTGCCTGCCTTTCAGATGAAAATAGCAGGCTCCAGGAAAGCTTTGGAGGTCTTTTATCTTACACTTACGGATACGTATTTGCTTATATTTCCCTAAGCAGAAAATGACTAAGATTTTTAATAACAGTGTAACATACGGGAAGCAACTTTTCTAAGCCTCGGCTCTGTTTTTTAGACGTCCGCTTTAGTTTTCTTTTTTTTTTTTTTTTTAACACTGCCCCCAATAGCGTCCGAAAAGGGGGGAGCTAAATCTTCGTAAAGACGTGGCCCGTTATTAGTGCAAAATGTCGAAGCCACAGAAGCCTCGGGGGGGGGGGGGGGGGGGGAGAAAGGAAAAAAATGAAGCTGCAAACAGGGGGTACGTTTCATATGTGTCTATTTGTGCGCGTTTGCGTGTTATAGAGAGACGTCTAAATTCTCAGCGCTCCCCTGGGCAGACCCTTCTTGCAGTGTATTTTGGAAATGAAATACACTATTCCACTCTTACCGAACTGGAAAAAAAAAAAAAAAAAAAAACGGGATAAGGGGAAAAGAAGTGACCATAACTCACGCGAACAGTCCACCTTTTAGTGCAGGTATCACGGGGCGACAGTTAGATAATATTGCTAATAAAAGTAATGACTGAAATATGAAAAGAAACCTCAGGGAAGGAGCTTACATAAACAATTACGCTGGCAGTGCTCGGGAGCGCTGGAGAATTCATTGCCACAGCGCCCCCTCCCACACGCAGCTTGAACTAGCGATTTTATCCTGAAAATGAGGAAAGAAAAGTTCTTTCTTTTCCTTTCTCCCTTGCTGTTTTCCCCGCTCTTTGCTTTAACCCTCTGAGCAGATCCACGGCAGAACGGCTCGCCCAGCTCTCCCCGTCTCCCCTCCTTCGCACAGGTCGCTCCTGCAAAGCACCTCGCTCAGAAAGAGCCTCGTAAACTGGGCTCCTTTTACTAGAAAACTGGACAACTCCGCTTGCACAGTATGCGTGTGTCATTTGTTATTTTTAAATACAATAGTCTATTATTTCACGTCGTTGTCTCCGGGAGATGGTGGAGGTCCCCCACTTCATGAGAGAAAGGAGAAAGCATTCCCAGACCATTGTGTGGTTATGTCGCAGGAAACGGGTTCTGCTGCGCATTGTGCTGCATCTCCAAACCCCACCAAGTCCCACTTCGCTCAGCTTAAAAAGTTGCTGTGACCGGTGTCATGACAATTGGGCGCCTGGCTTTGTCCGGCTAACAGGCGTGTGCGCCGCTCCGGGCCACGGGGAGCCCTCCCCAGGCGGGGAAATCTCTCCTTCACGCCAACGACATTTTTATTTTATGTTTTGGTTTTTGTGGGTTTTTTTTTTTTTCTTTTACCTGAGTAAAACTGAAGGGAGCGGGGTCCCGAGCGGGTGGCCCGCAGGCAGCCGCCCGGCTGCCGGGCAGAGGCGGGCAGGCAGCCGCCGCTCGCAGCAAGCGCTCCCGCAGCAGGGGCAGGAGTGCGATTCCCACAGACGTGGCTTTCAACTTCACTCGCCCGAAAAACTTCAGCCTCTGTCAGTAGGGCAAGGAGATGTAGCTAATAAAGGACAAACCGCAAAACCTGTCTCCCAGGACGGCAATGAGCTGTAGCTGAAAAGGGGAGGGGGGGTGTGGGGGGTGCTCTCGACTACCTTCTCAGCTATGCTGGAGCAAACTGAATTAAAGAAGACAAGGCGAAAGCACCGCTTAAAATCCGGGAAGGTAAACGCTGAACTAATGAATAGATTATTCAAATAAAAACGCAGTGTGTAAAGTCTTAATGTCTCTGTGTAGGCATGTTAATTTGCCACAGTTATTACCAATAAAAAGTGCATGTAATACTATTCTACTGTTTAACAGCGCAAGTTAGACGGCTTTTTATTAGTAACGGGTAGTACTATGGGAAAATTAGATTTCGGCGGTGGATCCAGGCAGATGAAAAACCTCTTCCCTGCGAAAGGCATTCAAATCAAACAGAGATAACTCCCAGAAGAAGTTAAATACAGCCACGTACGCTGACCGATATTTAAAGACGTTATTGACACAGTTTTCTGGTTTGTTTATCGCAAAGACTTCGCCGGCTATATTTAAATGACCCCACTAGCTATTCGTTCTCCACATTGTGCAGAGTCAAATTAGTGGTGTACTTGTGTAATAAAATGCATACCGTCTCTTTGCAGTGGGTAAATCCATTCCTTTCTGAAGCCATACAAAAGTTATGCAAATCAAATCAACGCAAGAACTTGCCTTTTGAAATGATAATATTTTAGTCCATTAATCTCTGACTGCGAAATTAACCCCGTTTCTGTATATAAAACAATATTTTTGGACTGCACAAATTAAAACATCAGAAATATAATCTGTTGCTCTTTGTGTTTGGGGGAAGGGGAGTAATGTTCCTGATTTAAACATTCCTCCCACCGAAATCACAAAAAATGTATTTTCATAGCGGAAAGACGTGCAGATGGAGGCAAAGCCAGCACCTACGTTTTACACGGATGGGCACGTATGCCTAGCGTGTATAACATATGTATATGCGTGCAGATTTGTATGGAGATTTGTATCTCTCGTGTGTGTGTCTGTGTCCGTGTGTCTATGCGTATCTACACACACTCTGAACTGAATTATATCAATTCTCCTGGGATCACGGTATTTATTTAAGTACTCTTCCCAGGTCACAACTGTAACACTCACTTAATAGCATTAATCCCTTGTTATAATGTAAACACAACGGCCATTGTATTCCCAATCTGTACTGTTCCACTAATTATTAAAGCGAAGGAACTAAAAGCAATCAATTCGCGTAGATAAATACTTACTTACACCACTCCTGCTGGAAAAGAACAGACTTGGCTTCCCAAATAAAAATGCAGAGAGTATAGCACATTTTGCAAGGCATGCAGGTTGACTTAGAGAGATTCATGTATGACTTTATAATGTTATAATTAATTTTGCATTCTCAGCTCTCCAGCTGCTGCTCCGTTCAGAAGCAGAGCTCATATACTTAGAAACCGGTCTGCGGAACACAGGAATTGACTATTCAGATGTAATCGCATGATATCGATTATTCCATAGAAGTACTGAAATATGAATGTGTTTTATATAAAGGTCTTGTTTTTAGAGTTTCTATTTTTATTTAATGTATGCGCATTAATCACCAAGCAGGGAAGCAAACATCTTTTCTGTGATCCGTTGCACTGAGTTTACCAGTTGTTTATCACTCTCTTATCAGGAAGTCGGGAGTTAATGACAAGAAATACCTGTTGGTGTTAACCTCCTCCCCCTCACCTGCTTTTTTAAGGATTGCCTCTTCCACAGGCCAACTGATAGATCTGGATAGGAATTAAGCCGGTATGTCTGGTGGCCAGATCTCTACTGCTGCGTGCAGGGGCAGGAGTAAACTGGTATGCGGGCTTCACAGAAGAGGAGGAGAGGAAGGGAAAGAAATAAAAATTCAGATAGAAAGAGAAAAATGGAAAGCTCGGATTGCTTCAGACAGTAGACGCATCCCGATACTTGGCCAGAGTTTCAATACGGCATTTTCCCCCGTGTGTCCGTGAGGCTGTTGAAATGGCTTCTCGAAGCGTAGTTTTTTATTAGCTGCATGTTTAATTGATTGACAATAGGCTGCCCTGCTAACCCGCAATTCTGCAGCTATTGCCATCTCCCCTCCTGCCGGTGGCGAGCCGGTTCCCCGGCGTACCTCATCAGATGCCTTTTCTCCATCCTGCCCAACTGAAATTACCTGAGGTATTCCATGAAGAAGTCGGCCGTAAACGTCAAGCGACTTCATTTGCTTGAATACGGGATAGGTGCTCACTCACAGATGTTGGAAAAATAAAACACACGGTTTGATGAACATTTTTTTCCCTCTTTTTTTCTGAGCGCCTAAACTAATTTTTTTCAGCTCGTCCCGGGCTGGTAAGCCGGCGCAGGTTGCGGGTGAAGGGCTTGCGGGAATCGCGGTGGCTTGCGGTGGCTTCCAGCCCCGCAGCCCCGGCGGCCCCGTCCCTACCTGCCGGCCTGATCCTGCCCCGCCCGGGCGGCGGCAGCGGCGGCGTTGCGGGGCGCAGGTGCGGGCCAGGAGGCGCGGAGCGGCCTAGCGCGCCTCGGCCCCGCCGGCAGCGGCTCGCTGGGGCGGGCAGGGCACAACGCCGGGCCCCGGGGCTGGGGGGGAGTGCGGGGCAGGGAGGGGGGGAGCCCCGGCACGGCCCCGGGGGTGGGGGGGCGGCATGGGCCCGCCGGCTGCTGCAGGACGGCGGGCCGGCACCGCGCTTCGTCCCGGGAGGCAAAGGCCAGAGCTCGAGTGCAGGCAGTTCACCGCCAGTTTCTGAAGGGTCTCTCTAGACTAATCGCTAAAAAAAATGCACGCGCACATATATGTGTTTGTTTATGTTTGCATCGAGAAGAAAAGAGCGCTGCCTTCGCCTCGTCCTCCCGTATCCGGACTGGAGCAGAGCCGACAATGGCTAGAAGCTGATGGTGGCCAGGGCCGAAGGGAGGGGGCAGAGGAAGAGATTACGTTATTTGGGAAATTAATTACATCGTGACCGTATTCCAGGAGATTTATCAGAACTGCACACGGGGGGAAGGGGGAGGTGAGGCAGCTAGCCCCCCGGAAGGAGTCACCCGGGCCTCTTCCCCACGCACCAGACCAGGAAGAATAGAAATGAAAGAAAGATGAGGATTTTTTTTTTTCCCCTTCATGTGCAAACGCGCTCCATGACTAGATCTTGGCTGTTTGTGGCAACTTATAAAACTATAAAGCTCTCGCTGCCAGGAACAGCACGATCCTGGATGTGCTGCTTTGAGCAGTTGCTCTTCTTTCCTACCATATAGGGCAGTACTTTTACAAACTGCTCTTCCCTTGCACACTGCCCAGCTCCAGCGAGCCTGGCCCCGCGTACCCACATGCGTGCAAATGCACGCATCTAAGTTATCTGTGCATATAGCGCTTCGGCGAGTGCGTGTGTGAAGGGATGCATCTATTTATAATACATATTCTTTTTTGTTCCCCGCGTGGATATAGAAAGAGGGAGAGAGGGGGTGTAATGGAGAGTGTGCGAAAGAGTATTTATGGCTCCGCGAGTCCGGAGAAGAGCTGATGAGCAGTATCATCGCTTGGCTTCAGCAGCGTGCTCGCAGTCGGAGAGGCTGGCTTGCATTACAAAGCCTGCCTTCGCTGCCTCCTTGCCTGCCTGCCTGCCGGCCGCGGGAGGAGACGGGGCCGGAGCGGGAGGGGGCGGGCCCGCCGCGCTATGCAGATGAGCGGCGGTGACGGACAGCTCTGTTTTCCAATGTCCCTCAGAAACTCGAGTGCTCCTTCCCTCAACTCTTCACTTCAGACTCTATACTTCCCCCAAAATACAGGCTCGCAGGCGCTGGGGGAGCTGGCTGGGAGAACTCCATATGCAGCAGCCACTTTTCTGATTTCGGGGGCTCGCTTCTCTCTCTCCCTCTCTCTCCCCCCCTCTCCCCTTCTGTTTCTCTCCCTTTCTCTCTCTCTCCCCCCTCTCTCTCTTTTTATTAACCCTCTCCTCTTCCGTCTCTCCCAGATGTCCTTCCCCTCCCGGTTAGATTTCTGACCGCTCGATTTATTTTCCCTTTTTAGGGGGTGTTCTTTTTTTTTTTTTTTTTTTCCTCCTGTTTGTTTTTATTCTGAGCGGGTGCGCATGGGGGGGAGCATATAACAATTCTGATTCTCTACATAACTGCACAGAGCCAACCGGGGGGGAGAGAGAGAGAGAGAGAGAGAGAAGGAGGGAGGGAGGGAGGAGGGCGGGAGAGAGGGAGAGGGAGAGCACGAAAGCAGCGCCAGGAGCAGCGGCAGCAGCAGGGCCGGTCACCCTCGCCCCCTCCCTGCTCCTGTGCACGCCAGCGCAAGCCATGTCCTATCCTCAGGGTTACCTCTACCAGCCCCCCGGCTCGCTGGCTCTGTACTCCTGCCCGGCGTACGGGGCGTCGGCGCTGGCGGCCCCCAGGAGCGAGGAGCTGGCCAGGTCTTCGTCGGGATCGGCGTTCAGCCCTTACCCGGGATCGGCAGCTTTCACCGCCCAGGCGGCGGCCACAGGCTTCACCAGCCCGCTCCAGTACTCCACAGACCCCGCCACGGGATTCCCCTCCTACATGGTAACTACCGAAGAGAAACCCTCTCCTTCTTCATTAGCATCCGCATTCTCATCCTCATCATCTTCAGCCTCTCTCCTCACACACTCGCCATCAGCCCCCGACACCGCGCCGCACAGCCGGCCGACCCGCACCGCCGCCGCCTCCGCGCTGCCGGCGCCGGCCGCGCACCGAGCTACGCGCCGCCGCCTCGCAGCTCGCCCGGGGCCGGCGGAGACGCGCGGAACCGGGCGGAGCCGAGCCGAACCGAGCGGAGCGGCGGGCCGGGGCCGGGGCCGGGGCCGCGGCCGGGGCCGGGGCGCCGCCTCGCTCCGCGCCCCAGCCGAGCGCGGTGCCGGCGGGCCTGGGACACGGGCTCGCCCCGCCGTTCGCGGAGCCGTGCGGGCGCCCTGGTTAAAGAAATACGGATCGTCTCAGTCAGTTGGGTTGGATGCTTTCATTCTCCCCCCCCCTCCCCGCTTTCTCTTTTTTTTTTTTTTTTTTCTTTTCGCTGTGGTAGGATAGGGGAGGGTTTATTTCTTCTTTTTTTTTTTCTTCTTTTTTTCCCTCTTTTTTCGCTCTCTCTTTTTAAGTCGGTGTTCAGAGGCGCTGCGGGCTTTATCCCCGTGTGGTTTTATTTACTTTCAGTGTGTTTTGTGCTAATGGTTTAACTGGATTTAGGAATGAAAAGGAGCATCTGTTTGCGATCTGTGAGCTTCGCTTAAGCCCAAGATGGTTGTGGTGGCCGCAGTTTCGGATTTCACTTTCTTCTTATTAGTTAAAAGGAGCATTTGCAATTGCGTGTGTGTGTATTCAGTGCGTAAACTATAGAAATAAAACCATAAACTATATAAATAAACTGCACGTCTAGATGGTTATATAATTTTATAAACATACACACAGAGTCAGACACGTATCTAGTCCGTACACACAAAGACCTGTGCCCGGAATTTAAGACCGGAGCCGCTGTCGAGATCCTAGGAGGGGATGGCAGCGGGGTAGCTCCCTCTCCCTGCAAAGTGACAGGGAAACTACTTGCTTTCTGTCTGTAAAATACGGTGCATAAATTGTCGTGCAGTCTTTATTCGGGGTGGTATAAAAGGTCTGAGGACCTCGCTTGCTTGTTTTTCCTGTTGAGAAGCAGTAGGCGAGTGGCTGGAAGTTGCAGCGAGGTTGTGAACTGTGCGGGATATCGGGTGATGGTGCGCCTGTGACTCGCCGATCTGTGGGATTCAGGGACGTGCTGAAAGTTAGCGAGTTCCTTCGCGATATCTTTAACTTTTCGTGCATTATGCAGACTTAAATAAGCGCAATTTAAACGTTAAAGGGCGAATTAAAATGCTAATTACATCGCATTTGAACAATTCGAAACGGTGCATATCTTCTGATTTGCAAATTGGATTTGCAATGCATTAGTGCAGTGAATTGCTAAGTGGCGGCTTTGTTGTATTTTCTATAGCAAAAAAGGAAACATCTTTTGAACCTTTGAGAGAAATGTAGATATCAAGACGCTACCTGTAGGGCCTTTAAAATGTCTGCGCGGTTCAAAAATTATATTGGGAAATATTCAATTACAAGGAGCTGAAATTAGTCAGAAAGATTAAAACATCGCCGATTTTAAGCGCGTGTGCCTGTGTCTGTGTGCTGGGCGGAGGAAGCGGGGGGGGGAGGAATCGCAACTTAATGGCCTTTGGGTGCTGCTTCTCCCCCTCATAGAATATGGATACAAGACACCATCCTGGGGAAATACAAATATAACCGCCGATCTCGCCTTGACAACTTACTAATGGCTATCAGCAATAACAAATTGCCAACCCCACCGTTTTGTTCTGTCCAGGGCTCCCCTTACGACGCCCATACGACGGGGATGACCGGAGCCATCAGCTACCACCCGTACGGCAGCCCTGCCTACCCCTACCAGCTCAACGACCCCGCGTACAGGAAAAACGCCACCCGCGACGCCACGGCCACGCTGAAGGCCTGGCTGCAGGAGCACCGCAAGAACCCCTACCCCACCAAGGGCGAGAAGATCATGCTGGCCATCATCACCAAGATGACCCTCACCCAGGTCTCCACCTGGTTCGCCAACGCCCGCCGGCGGCTCAAGAAGGAGAACAAGATGACCTGGGCCCCCCGCAACAAGAGCGAGGACGAGGACGACGACGAAGGCGACGGGGCGAGGAGTAAAGAGGAGAGTCCCGAGAAGATGCCCGAGAGCAACGAAACCTCCGCGGAGGACGAAGGTGGGCGCGGGGTGACCGCGGCCGCGGCGGGGTGGCCCCATCCCGCCCCGTCGCGTCCCCCCGGGAGCGGGGCAGCGGGGAAGGGGGGGGCGGCGTTTAACAAAAGCGACCCCAAAACGTGTCCCGTCCCGTCGCCTCCGGCTGCTCCGGGCGCTTGTCGCCGCGCGGTGCCGGCGGGCGGGGGGCGGCGGGCGGAGGTGCCGCGGCGGCGCCGAGCAGGGGGCAGGCGGGGCGGTGCGGGGTGCCGCGGCGGAGCTAGCCCGTGGGGAGGGATGCTCCTCGAAACGGGATTGCAGGGAAAACGCCGGGGGGGCTAGCGTCTCCCTGCTCGCCGCGGCGGCGGTGGCCGTTCTCGCTTCTCGCCCGCTCTCTTTTGCCGCCCCCCCTGACTCTGCCTTTCTGTGCCCGGCGGACCCTCGCAGGGATCAGCTTGCAAGTCGACTCGCTGACGGACCACTCCTGCTCCGCCGAGTCGGACGGCGAGAAGCTGCCCTGCCGAGCGGGCGACCCCCTCTGCGAGTCGGGCTCGGAGTGCAAGGACAAGTACGAGGACATCGAGGAGGAGGAGGAGGAGGAAGACGAGGAGGAGGAGGAGGACATCGAGGAGGAGGGCGGCGGGGAGCGCGACCCGCCGGCCAAGCCCGCCACCTCCTCGCCGCTGGCGGCCGTGGAGGCCCCGCTCCTCGGCCACCCGCACGCCGACGCCGCCCGCAGCGCCAGCAAGGCGGCGCTGGGCGGCCGCGCCTCCCCCGGCCCCCCGACGCCGGCCAGCAAGCCCAAGCTCTGGTCGCTGGCCGAAATCGCCACCTCGGACCTCAAGAGCCAGACCCTGGGCCAAGGCTGCCCGCCTGCGCCGCTCTCCTCGGCCACCCCCGCCTCCGCCCCGCACAGCGCTGCCTACTCGCCCTCCTCCCTCCTGGGGAGGCATATTTATTACACCTCACCTTTTTATAGCAATTATACAAACTATGGGAACTTCAACGCTCTCCAGAGCCAGGGAATCCTGAGATACAACTCCGCAGCAGTGGCTTCAAACGAGGGACTAAGTCAGACTGTCCTAAATGCCAGCTCTGTCCACAAGCAGAGCAGTGACTCTTTGAAAACGATCACTAACCAGCTAGAACAACATTACAGGCCCTCTAGTTATGACTCTAAGAAAGGTAGGTGACTTGGTTTTGCCGCTTTCTTCCCCCTTCCCCCTCGCCCTCCTTCCCCGACGCGTGCAAGTCCTTTATATGCTGTAAATACTGAAACCTTCTCTGGAGAAAACAGTGAGGGCACTGTCACCGCCACCACCGCCGAGTGAAGATGGGCAGTAGTGTAATCTGGGGATTAAAAACGGCATGTCGCCGTCGTATCGATACCTGCCTCTAACAACCGAGAGAAGAAATGTAAAAGACGACTTTCAGATCAGTCTCACAGGCTGCAGAGGCAGCTTTTAAAAGTCGTTTTTAGATGGAAAACTACACACAAAGATATCCAGAGAGCACTGGTGTCATTGCCCGTAATTTTTTTTTTCCCCCGACAAACTGGTTTTGCTTTCTTTGTTTCCAGTATTCTCACGGTTTTTGTAGCTTTGGGTTCAGATAATTGCTGACCTTGGACGTGAAATTACGTGGACCGTGACAATTTTAACTGTTTTTTCTCTTTTTTTTCCCCCAAAAAAAGTTTTGCACTAATAGAAATGTTAGCTCATTCTAACAAAATACTCGAGATACGGGCAATTATGAAATATTGGCCAGCCTTTTAAACGACCCAGCTAGGAATTCTGCGCGAGTGAGGGCTGGGACCTCCACCCGCTGTATAATCTAGTTAGCTGGCTGTGTCCTGTGACTAACTGACGGTTATATTTTGACAGATCCCACCGAAGTCTGCACAGTAGGAGTACAACCATACCTATAGAAGTGCAATCACACAGCAATGCAAGTAAGTGAGAACATTTTCTATTACACTGATCATTTGGCATCAGGTCTAAGACACGCTGCACAGTTCTAGACTTGCTGAACGTTAATTTCTTGCTTCATTGCTTAAAAGTCTGATAACGAAGTAAGACACTCTTTTCTGCTGTTTTTTGTTTGGTTTTGTTGGTTTTTTTGTTTGTTTGTTTGTTTGTTTTTTAAAAAAACCCTGTCATTACGGCTTTTCTTTCTCGGGTTTGTCTTCATTTTAAAGCCAGGTTAGACAGTTCCCTCACCTTGCATACTCTTCGCTTGTGTAAGGCAAAGCCGTAAGGACTATTTAAATGTTACGGAAAGCAAGCTTTAGAAAAAAATATTTTTGAAGGTATCGTTGTTGAAAAACAAAGTGCTTGTGCTCACGTGGCAGTGCTAAAATTGTATATTCCGAGTGAGGCTTCACGCAGCGACCCTGTATTTAAAAGAAAAAGGGACAATTATTGGAGATCGACATGCATCTTAAGCAGGGGATGTTATCTGTGAATTGCCTCTTGCCTGGCTAGCAACGGCACTCTTAATACCTCCACTACTGGGGGCTAAATAAACAACAAAAAAATCGCCTTGCCGCTCTTTTTTCAACTAATTCTTTTGTTGGAAGAAATTAGACGAATAAGAATTTTGCCTGACTTCCTTTTTTTTCAGTTTAATGGTGTTAGTGTGTAATTGAAGGATTTTTGGATGATCTGGTTTTTTCCTTGGTCCACAGGTAGGTGTCACAATTGCTTTGAAAAAAGTCAGCAAGCCATCATCTCTCCCCGAGCTAATATATATAACAAATCTCTAAATCCGGATCACATCTTGTGCCACTGTATAAAAGAAGACCACAGAGCACTATTAAATCTTCAGACTCTAATTATTAAACCGGAATTTTGTTGGACATATGTGAGTTTGCTGGTATAGTATAGTTTCCCCAATGTATGTGTGACTTTTGAAAACAGATCTGTTTTTCTCAGGATATCTTGAATTGATCACTTCATTGCCACGGTATATATTCGATAGGTGTGATAGGATTTATTGTAAAATTTATTTGTAAAAGATGTATACAGTAGAGATAATAAAGACGTGATTGGAGAACTTGAGTCCTTACAAAGTGGAAACAAATTTGATATTTATTTTTGTAATGATATAAAGCTTCTAGTAATTTATGCAAGTTGTATTGCAATGGAATCTGAACTTTTTGTAAATAAATTTTGCCTGGTTTTTATTTGAAACGTTGATGGTTATACAATCTTTGGTTGTTTAATGAGAATTCTTTACTAATTTATATCTCTAATTGTAAATAAAAACAGACTAGTCTGCAACAATATGGTGTTTTTCGTTCATTTCCCTCAAAATAATAATCTATTATTTAGAAAATGACGAAAGTTGTAATTTCAGTAGTAGAGCTTAGACCATAAAATGAGTAAGCAATTTAAATGTGTTGCAAAGATATGCTTTGCATAAATTAATTCCTTCTGGGTTGTTCCGTTATACTTAAGCTTTAAATACACACATGTGTGCAAATACGTATTTGTATATATACATGCATATGCGTAGAGAGAGTGATGTGAATACATGCATGTTTCTTATAAACTATTTATGCTGGGTGTGAAGTAGCTCTTTATTTGAGTTAACATTCTTTAAATCCACCATTTCTAGGAAAAAAAAAAAAAAGAATCATAATCAGCTACAGCTTATTTCTCTTTCTTTGTTTCTGCTTCTGGCTAAAATATGCAAAGGCAAAACAACAAAAAAAAAGATAAAAAAGTCCAATTCTTGTTTCTTATGATTTCCCCTCTTTTTCTGTATATCAGTAAACCATATCTCTACAGTCACATTGGAAATCCACTTTGATTGGGCTCATAAAATCAGCTAACTAATCATTTTAATTTTTAGTAAAATAATGGGAATCCTGATAGAATATAATTTCAGAAAAGAAACGAACAATCATTTATTTCCCCCCAAAGATAAATTGAGTGAATATAACTTACGGTTATAAAACAAGAATAATAGCTTCTTAGATTGCCCTTTAATCAATCATACACTTATTTTTCAAGAGGCTCATCTATTTTATTCCATGATTAATAATGTTCCAGCGTGAGAGCATTATTAAGTCCCAGCAGGGGAGATCCTGAATGCTTTTAGCTGCTTTGGAATGGTCAGTTGGGGTTCATTATGGTCTGATATTGAACAATTTATAAAATCTTGTCTAAACATCTGCCAGCTCAGATAGGCCGATGTGTCTGAAGATGGGAAATTGCTGGACCAGTTGATATTGACAAACGGATCTCTCTCCAGTGGCTTTTTGTTCAGTGAAAATTAGTGGCCTCTTGCTCAGGTCTTGTTAGAAAGGGCATTTGAAAGTGATCTTAGATACTTCAGGCATCAGCCTTGGGAATGTTAACTGGATAAAGAGCCGTGCTAGTCTGGAGTCAGGAAATATGTGTGATGATATTAAACAGGGGGAAAGGAAGCTGTTTTTCTTAAATACATACATGCAATTCCCATGATCCATCTTCCCCTGCACCCCCCCCCCCCCTTTGTATTTTGCCCCTATGAAGACATCCAACTGATTGAGAAAATGCATGTGGTTTTCAGCTGATAGGGCAGAAATTAATACTGTAATTCTGAAAACTCTGGGATCCATCTAGCTAAATATAAAACACTGACGATCTTTGCAGCTGGAGGCCTACTCATCTTCTTATATTGTTTGTAGAATGATGCTGCTTTGCTCCTGTAACATCCCGTTTTTCATTGAGGTAAAAGGCAATGGTATCTGCGTGCAGTGTGTAGTACAATTAGACAAACAGCTAAGAAGTAATCCAGTTTTTTCCCTCCAATTTAGCATAGGATGTAGATGAAAATATTTACTGTAATCATCCTCGACTGTCTTTACTGTGCACTTTAGGAAGATTGTATGGAGCGACTTTTTATGTCAGGGGAGATGCCTGAACTTTCTTTTCCCCACTCTTGCTCCTACTCCATTGCCCCCCACCACCCATGTTTTACGTTCCAGGTCTCTGTTGGACACAACGTGTACATTTCAATTGGTAAAAACCAAAAGCTGTGGCAGAGATTAAAAAAGGCTAACGACATTCCTTTGATGTTTATACGCCCAAAGACTTATAAAAGATTTCCATAATTTACCCACCCTTTAGTATTTAGACCTGGATTTCTTTCTGGAAAGAAAAGTAGAAAGACTTGGAAAACTCGCTTTTAAGTATTCACTATGTATGTAAAACCCAATGGACTTCTCTCATCCTCTGAGAAATTCACGAATGCTTCATGGAGGCAGATGGGCGACACCCAAATGATTTGGCAAATAAACTTATTTTTTAAACAAGAAATTAATGGGCAAGAACTGCATATTCAACGCCATTCGAGATTTAATAATCAAAATTGAAAGCAGGAGGAAAGTGTAGCCTTGCAAGACTGTTGGCACAAACAATGCGATTATTTCAGTATAGCAAGAAAGAGTCATGAACGATGAAATACATCACTTTGTGTAGGGTTTATTTCATAACGATGCTAATCAACCCGCTGGGATTCAAACCTCACACCCCTTTCTATATTTACTCCCTCTTCCTCCACCCCCTCCCCTCTTTTCTGTGCTCGTTTCGGAGCGGGAAAGACAAACCCTCCCTTCTTCTGGGCCAGAGGTTTCATTAGAGCTGATTTATTGAAATTCAGGCTTTAATCTCAGGTGGGATCCCGGAGGAATTGGCGCTGTCGTCAAATAGGAAGAGGGTCGCTTTCCACTTTGCACTTCCTGGGCTGCTTTTTTCCTCGCTCCCTGCAAATGTCAACATTTGTTCTCAATAAGAGAGTTATTGTTTCAGGAAAGCTGCTCACCAACTGCCTTTGAGAGCGGAAAAAAGCGTCGCCCACCTTTGTTTGGTTGGAGACTGGGGGAAGGGATGGGGACGGAGGTAACACGCAGCCCAGGCCAGCAGCGGACAGACAGACAGACAGACGCACGCGGGAATTGCTCCCGCACACCAGCTCACTGCTGGAGGGGAATGGGCCCGGCGAAGGGGAAATAAGTTAATATAAAGCGCAGTGGGCGCCTGCGTTTCTCTCCCCCGCCATTTGCATCTTGGGCACCGACGTGCTTAGCCCCCGTAAGGGAGAGGGAGACTGCAGGAAAAAAAATAGTAACAAAAAAAACCCAACAACAGAAAAAGAGGACTGCCTTCCCAAACGTCCACATGCGGAGGAGGTCTTCCAGGTTTTGGGGTGAAGGGTGATTTTCAGGTAAAGAAACAAATTGCAAGGTGCACCGTCTGATTTAGCCCTACCTGGCGGCACCCACTTCCCTAATGAGCCATCAGTTACCCCCCGACAGGGGGGGCCGGCAGCCCCGCTGCGAGGACCGGGAGCGGCCCGGGGCCGGGGCCGGGGCCGGGCGGCCCGGAGCGGGGCGGAGCAGCCCGGCCCTGACCGCTCCGTCCCGGCCCCTCCGTGCCCAGCCTCACGGGAAAAAAACTGCCAAACCTCTCGTCCCTGGAAGTTTCTGCCTCCGTCACATGTTACATCTCACTTAAAGGCGGTTCAGACGCACCGCGCCGCTGAGGAACCGTGGCAGGGATGTAATCAATACCGGGAGGATTTTATTGCGTATTAACTTCTGCAAAAAAAGAAAAGAAAAAAAAAAAAAAAAGAGGCGGAATTTACATATAGGTCGATTCGTTGCCTTCTGCATTCAGACATTTCTCGGGTGCTTGGGCAAGCTTCTTACGATCTACTTAGTCGAAAAGAGCCTTTCCATTGTAGGAATTGAATAATGACGGTAAAAATATTGTTATTAACAGTAATGCTGCACATTAAGTAATATGATGTTCACCCCTTTGTTTTTAATCCAGTAACTAATAACTCAGGTATGTTTCCTGCTTCCAAAGAAATAAAAGCGGGGTAAAAAAAAAAAAAAAAAGTTAAGAAACAAAGGGATCTACGGTGAATATTCAAAGCACCCATGCATCTAATCCCTGATTATTACTCGGCGCCTCTGAAGCAGAGTCTTTATTAAAACTACTGAGGGAAAGCGGGATCGGCGGGGCACACGCTGGCGGAGAGGTGGCTCGGAGCTGCAGGCAGGGATCTGGAGGCAGGCGGGCTCTGGAGGCGCGTTTTACCTGTAAGCGCCCTGGCCGAGGTGACAGCAGGGCTCCCGCAATCTGGACCCGTGTCCCCCCCCGCCTCCTCCCAGCCGTGACTCACGGGGGAATGTCACCGTTTCACATCCAATCCGGGCCGAGCCGGCTGCGTTTTCCCTGAGCAAAAGTAAGGGACGGAGGGACGCGGCCGCTCTGCCTCGGGGGCGGCCACCCGTTAACTTTACTCCTTTCGGGATTTGGGGACTCCAAAGGAAAGGGCCGGGGGCGGGGGGGGGGCGGTCACCCGGGCCCAGCCCTCCTCGGAAAGGCAGGAGCGCAGGCCGGCGGCGAAAGTCACTTCTGCTCCACCCGGGCTTATGTCACCCGTGACGGGGGATTTCAACATACTCCCGAATATTTGGGGGGGGGGGGGGAAGAAAAGAAAATTGTACTGCTCCTCGTACTGTGGCTGTGTGGATACTGTCGGTGCTCGGGATCTTAAAAATCGCCCATGAAAAAAAAAATAAGTATGTGCATTTTTATAGGGAGATAAATTGACAATTTATTGTGTATAACTTCTGATCAATTATTAATCGTTAGTGTCAACAACAGGGTTATAATTACCTTCAGTTATTTAAAGGAATATTTATTTTTTCTTCTCTCTGATCTGGTAATTAGTTAATGCTCTGGAGTAATGAATTCAAAGTTGATTTGATAATGATTGAGACAGTTTTTTTCCCTCTCTTTTGGCATCCCCCCTGGCGGAGTGGAGTGGGGGGAAGGAGGGAGATGTCTCCCCCCGTTTGCAGGCGAGTCCATGGAAAGGCAAATCGCGCCGCGTTTCACTTTTCAGACCATAAATAACGATTCTGGGAGGAAAAGGGCGAAATTACAAACAAATAGAGCGCAGCTGGGATGAATAAGGCCGATCAAAGTTAGCGGAGGCCGACGCTTCCCGCAGCCGCAGCAGGTCTGAGTCCCATAAAGGTGCCAGCAACTCTTACCTCTCTCCCCGAGATCAAGGGCGAGGGCGAGCAGGACATTTTAACCCCCTGACATCTTTTCGCGAGCAGAGGAGAAAGAAAAGGAAAAAAGAGGGAAGGAGAAGGAGGGAGCTGAGTATTTCTCGTTTGGGGGAGTCCTCGATGCCTTCACCATGGCACAGGGAAGGGGAGGGGGTGCTTTACCCGGAGCCCGCGAAGTCCCCCGCCCAGCCCCCGTAGGATGCGCGGGGGGCTGCGGGGGAGCGGCGCAGCGCAGCGCGGGGTTGGGCTCCGCTCCGCTCCTCGGAGCGGCGGAGGCGCAGCCTTGCGCGTTTAAACGACCCCGAACCCGGCTCAGCTCTGGGGATGGGGAAGCAAGAAATTATTATTACTTTTTCTGTTTGTTTGTTTGTTTTTTCCCTCCTTGCGGGAGCTCGGCAGAGCCTCATGGTGAAGAAGAGCAGCAAGAAGGGCAGCCCGCAGGGACTGTGGCTGCCGCCTTGCTCGCGGGTCTTGGGGCGTGGGTGACCGCCTCCTCCCCGGGCCTGGGAGCTGGCAGCCAAAGGCGAGGTAACCACTGAAAAGCCCCCCCTCCACTCCTCCATACACGGGTGTGGCGCTGAGCCGAGGTAGAAACTCCATCGTTACCCCCTGCCCACCTCCCCCCCGCTTTCCTCCAGACCTCCACTTAATTTAGCGTCAGGCGAGGTCTCGGAGCCAAAAGGACTTTTCGTTTTTAGCGCGCTGGGGCTGATATTACGGTAGAACTGCGTGAGATGGAATACGTGTATATAATATTATATATAATGGTTATATGTTTTATATATAAAATGTTTCTTCCGTGCAACAAAACTGCAGTGGGAATTGCAGTGCAAAATGCAAGTTTTAAAATTAATTCATCCTGACAGGTTTGACATCGCCCGGCTCCCTTTTTCCTGCAACTCCGTCCGCAAATGAATGCCGTTTCCAGAGTGTATGTTTTAATTTGTCACATCAAGGCAATAAAAGGCAGCAATATATACTTAAGCCAGTTAACATTGTAATAACAGGTTTAAAGGAGCAATTAAATGGTAGTGAGTCGCATGTCTGACTTTCTATAGGCATTACCACATCAATGGTACCTTTTAGACTGACTATAACTTAGCATGATTGTCTCAATTAGTTTAGCTACATGATAGTTATTGTGAACTCTTTGTGAGTAATCAATGTTACGCAAGCTTATGGGAAGGAGTTTTTAATAGGGGTGAGCAGCAGCTAAGTAACACGGACCTCCTATTTCCAAAAAACACCTTTCTCTCTCTTCCCCCCTCTCCCCCCTTTCATTTCCTTCCCCCAACCCGAAGGAAAGGAACGGTAATTTATAGTCTTACAAATCTGTTTCCGAGATCGGTGTAGCTGAACGTAGATTTACAGGCAAATAACGACTTCTGCCGCGGCTGATAAACGCAACAGCCGCTTCAGTTCAGCGCGGATGGCGAGGCGCCCCTGCTACGCTTCTCCATTTTTTTTAGTGGCGTGTGTCGTGGCTGTTCATTGTCACGATTCAGCCCCGAGCCACAAATAACCTTGAGGGATGCTCACATCAAATGACGTGTGTGTACATAGCACTTCACGGGCGCCTGAGTTTCCCCTTTGCTGACACCGGAGCCGGTCCGAGTCGGCGAGCTGCGGAGAGAGACCCGCGTGTGCGTGTAAACCAGAAACGGGGGGGTGCGGGTGCGTGTCCGAGCGAGGGGCAGAGGGAGGAATGACTGCAAAGCGGGGTTATAAACACGATAGAATGCCGAGGGAAAGGTCCTGCCGGAGCAACCGGCCGTTTAGTAACTTGTTAATTCTTCTCCACCTACAGACTCTCTCATTAAATACCGAGCCACGGGTGGCTAATGCAAAATACAGAGGGCTGCAAATTTAGTGGGAGTTGCGTGAACTGCTTCAAAACACGAACAAGTTTGTAATGTTTTCTGTCACGGGGGAACAAAAAAGAGCGAGGGAGCGTGTACCATTAAAATTTAAGATAAACAAGATGCAGGGATATTTCTGTTGGTGAAGTTATTCTCATTAGTCCTAATAATGTCTCACCATTAGACAAGGCTGGAGTCAGCCTCAGTCTCAAGATTTCAGATCTGCAAGCTTTTTTTTTTTTTTTTTTTTTGCATACGCATTACATTTCTGTCATGCTTTGCAGCAGAACACGATATCCCCAAAGAACCCAAAGAAGAAAAAAAATACTCTGACAGCAACCATTAGTTAAGAGTGCAATGAATAAACCCCTTGCACAAGAGTATCAGGACTAATTAAGATTCTGTTTAGCAGCCCTGGATGGAATGTTAATGTAGCTTTGACTAACTGGGAATAGCAGGGGGAAAAACTGCATTTTAAGAGGAATGCTGGGGTGATAACATCTCTCACTTCTTCTGTCCAAGGTCTGCCCAAGCCTGTTACAAAGTCATTATCTCAAATTACTCCTGTACTTCATTTTTAGAGGGTTTGGGCAAGATCCCCTGGCGTTGAAGCGCTGCCTAGAGCCTCACAAAGCCAATACTCTCTAAGGGGATAAAGGCTGAATCAACCCACTATCTCTACCTTCGAGAGTTTGCTGGTACCAGTTCCTTGGACAAATACAGCCAGGATTCTGGAGGCAGATTAGGATCTATTGCTGGCGTCTCCTCGCAAATCCCTAAAGGGGTTTTGACCCTTTGAAGTTTCGTCTATTTTGCTTACACAGAAGTTTACATGATTAAGTCAGGATTTTACAAGGCTCAACAAGGCAAATTTAGTCACCTCGGAACACTCAACACCAAAAAAAAAAGTAAAATATCCAGTTGTCCTGCTACTCGTTCAGCTCCAGAAATACTAGCATACTGTGATATTTACAGTGATGAGTTTAATAAAGGAGAAAAATATCTGCAAGACTGCTTCAGCAGGGGACCGTAAAAAATCCCCTTCCCCCACGGAGTATTATTATTATTATTATTATTATTATTATTATTATTATTATCCTCCTATGATATAGTAATTCCCCTGCCCCGTTCCCAGTGATCGTAAATGCAGCTATGTTTCTCAGAGAGTGGATAAAATTTCCCGAAGTACTTTCCAGTTTTTCTAACATTTCCAGCCTGCCTTCACTCCCCCTTATCCAGGCAGTTGCGTTTTTTCCTTGTCGAGCAACAAGCCCGCCTAATCCTTCTCTCTGAAGTAAACTTTTGCAAACGCTTTACTTGCCAAAAGCAGCCTCGCATAATGCAAATCTTTGCTTGGAAGCAGAGGGCTGGGAATTGACAGCGTAAACAGGAGAGGAGGAGCAGAGCTCTTTCTCGGGGAACAGCTACCTATTTAAAGAAGTCCCCTGCAATCAGAGCGGGAGGGCTGTAGCTAGAGACTGCGGCTGCATCTGGCCCACCATACTTGCATCGCCTGTTGTGGAATACAATCACTGTCTGTCTTTTGCTCTCTCTCTCTCTCTTGCTCCCTTTCTCTCTTCCTCTCTCCCCCTCTCCCACCAGAGGGAAGATCGCTCTGTGAACAGATTACTGCTGCAGTGTTATTTTCTATAAAGGAAGGAATGAGCCATTCAGGCTTTGAATAATAATAATTATTATTAATATTAATTAATAAATAATATTAATGATACAATAAATAAATAAATAAACAGACCTGGCAGGCTGGAAAGTTTCTGTAGCTGGATCAGGGAGTTGTAGGGACAACAAGGGCAATCAAGTGAGCTGCAGATTTCTCTTCCTCAATTGATTTATAATTGATGAATGGATTTTCTTGTGCAGCTGCAGCGTGGTTAAAAACTATTGAAGAGGTAGGTGTCCTGGGAGGTGTTATTTTGTAAGGGAGACAGTTAGGAGTAACTGGGTGCGTTTATCAGCAGGAGATCTGAGCAAGCAACATGATTACATTAGCTGTTAGTGGCTAGGATTCAACTTTCCATAGGCCTCCAGCACCTGCAGTCTCGTAGGTGACTCACATGGAAATGGGTTCCTGCCCGCTGCCCGGCTGCCAGCCACATCGGAGCATTGATCTGGCACAGAGCTCCCTATTGATTTCGGCAAAGAGCACTGCGCCCAGCTCAACGGCATGCCGTGCACTGCTGCTGTTCTGGCAGAAATCGGTCAGGTCTGGTTTTGCAAGAGAAAGGGGAGCAGTATCTTGCAACATTTCTCTCTCTTATACATTTTAAGGAAGTGGAAGGGATTTTCATGCCCTTTAAGACTGGCATATTTTCTATTTTTGCTATGACTTTTCCCCCTCCCTGTAGGAATGTACCTGGTAGTTAAAGCATTTGCAGTATGTCTTAAAAAGAGAGAAGCTTTAAAATGGGTGCCAAGAGATATGCAAAGCTCTTATCATGCCTCTGGATCATGGGTGTTTACCACAGGTCTGGATGAACTTTAGGACCTGTTGCCTGAGTGGGGGGCTTTCCATAGGGTCCGAATTCACACTCTAAACCGTCTGGGCTTCAGTGTGGTACCTTGTTTTTGTGTTGTTCTTTGGGGAAAAAAAGTCTTCAGAAAGGACAGGCCTCCAGGCATCAGGACCTCCCTGCACCCTTTGTAAAGGGACTTAGGGCTATATTCAAGAACGGGACAAGATGTAAACGGAATAGAAAAGTCTTATTCAGCTTCTTATCCTTGAGATCACTCGGCTTCAGGATCGTGCTGTTTTTTGACCTTAAACTCACCCGAGAAATCACATGCTGTCTTTCCTTATATCTAGAAAGGCTTCAGCCTTCCCAAAGGTGAGGAGATCGTGAGGAGATGTTTGGGATGCTGACCCCAACATGCCCCCAGCTCACATCCTTGAAGGGCTCAGGCTGGTACACCCTCCCCAAACAGGCCTAAAACCCCAGCCGCTTGCAGGAGGCGGTCATCGTTGCCTTCTCCAACACACTTGAAATGGAGTTGTTTCTGCTGGTGACTGCACAGCACAAACCCGACACGAAACCTTTGGAGCAGGGACAGAAACGTATTCCCAGCAGAGTGACTTAACCTTTAGGCAACGCAACCACGTGCCCGCACTCTCTCTCGCTCCCTGGTGCTGTGTCCCTTGCCTCCTTTTTCTGCACAGCCACAGCAGCGGAGGGGGAGCAAGACCCTCTCCTTTCCCCCTTCTTCACCTCTCTGTGAGAGAGGGGGCAGAGAGACTTTCCCATAGAGGCAGGCTCTAGCATATGGACATTAGCTTCCCTGAGTTTTGCGTCACGTGCGCCTGTGGTGGGGGCAGATTTAAGCCACATTTTGCCGCTTTTTCTATTTTCTATAGAACAGCTGCACACAGGTGAGGTAGCTTCTTGCCCAGGGAGAGGGCTGCTCTGGATGCAGCCCCCCCCCCCGCAGGCAGGGAGCTGGGGTGGGCAGCTGCCAAAACGTAGGTAAGGCTCAGTCCCTCTGATGGGGTGGTGAGAGAGAGCGCGAGGAGGAAGCTAGGGAATTTAATTCCTCTTTTTTTCTTCCTGCTTGCTCTTCTACTGGGTGGGAAGAATCTTATTCTCAGCACATGTTTCTTCTGGGAAAAAAACCAAACCAACCAACCCAAAACCTCCAGCACCGTGCTCAGCTCTATCTGTTTCTACAGATCATGAGATTTTTTTTTTTTTTGGTGGGTTTTCATTTGTCTTCTGATTTTTGAACTTCTTTCGCACCAAATTTTGCACTGTAAGTTTGGGAGAGAGGAATTAATTTATAAAATAATGAAATGTGGAATACTTATCTCATTACTCAGTTCCAGGATCTGGGGTTTTGAAGTAAAAAAACCAACCAAACAAGTATGAGATTTCCCTTAAAACACTGAAATCTCACTTGACTTCAAAATATTATTATTGTCAGCAGTGACTGCATAATTACATTTCCATTTCTCCATGTTTAGTCGGTGTTAATGTCTGTAAGCTAGATCTTCTTGCTTCATTGGCCCACATACATTTTTTAAATTGTCATTAGAGCTGCAAAATGTGGTTATGGAGGAATAAAAATCTACCTCCTTTGGATTTTTTTCATAGTAAATCATTTGAATTGCAGAATATTATTGGCAAACATGTAAGAACACATCATTTAGCTTTCTTATACTGAATTTGGAAAGCTGGCCATTATAAATAAATTGTTTATATTTTTTTACAACAGTTACAAAAACCAGCTACAGAAAACAGTTACAAAAAACAGGGACAAAAAACAGTTACAAAAAATTCCACTATATGCCGAATCCTCCAAATCGTCTTTGTGCAAAGCCCCTTCTGAATTACAAACACACATAATTCTGCTTCAGCTGACTTCAACGGGAGTTAAAGACCCGAGAAGCAGCTTTAAAATGAACTTTTCTTTATCTATAATAGTAGGAATGAAATTATAGTCCTGCAATTGATATAACAGGAAAAAATATTTACACAAACTAAGAAACAGAAAAAGCTACTCAGTTAAAAGCACAACTTTTCGGATGTTTTAGAGGACTAGAAACAATAAAAATGTCTGTGGAAATATGGTCCATAATATCCTTGAAAAATCCATACAGCTGAGTCCAATTTCTGTTATTGAATCCAGTCCTAAAAAAAAGTGGTCAAGTTGAACTATTCATCTTTAAGTTATTTTAATGTAGTGTGCATATAAGCTTATTTTTATTAATGGAGTAGTTTTGTGATTCTGAAGATAATAAGTCACAGTGTAAATCCATAGTAAACTTGTTTTCAAGCTAATGAAAGGATTGGACAGCAGATGAATCTGTACATTTTGTCTCCTTATTTTTTTTTCCTTTTATTTTATTCTAATCCCTTCTATAATGCCTGAGAATATTAAGTGTGAATGCATTAGGTGCCTGTGTGAGTCAGTGGGAAATATGGCTTCAGTCATCTTCTTCCATTTGCTTCCATTATCACACTGTCATTAGAATATTATAATGTGAACGTATATAATGAATATGCAGTAAAAAATCACTTGTAAGAAACAGCTACTTTTAAAATATGTCAAATCACTCATCAATACTGAGAAAGCAGTTTCTATCGTTTTCCTGTTGTGAATTAGCTACTTTTGCATTTAAAGAGAATAAAAGAGTATGCCAGTTCTAAAATCCAAAATCTAAAATGCACAGATTGAATGCAAGCCTATTTAATTAAACAGAAGAATCATTATCTGGGAAATGCCATCTTTTTAGCGGAAAATTGCTGCCATGGATATTCACCTTTGTACAGAATGAAGTCCAGTGGAAAAAAGCCTGTGTGGTCATATAAATAATTACTTTATTGTAAATCATATGCATAAGAGGACAAAATTAAGATCCCACAGCCATTATTTATGTGATATCCACACTTCCAACTGCTTAAATTTAATGGATAAATAAGTTAAATACATTTTTTGAAAACTTTCTATTTTTTATACTGTAATACATAGGATTTCCTGAGTTGGGTCATGTAGTGGAGGACCAAACTCCAGGTGCCTCTGGAGCCCAAGACTGTGATGATCATGTCCCCAAGGCACACTGGGCATATGACAAGGAAGGCTATTGTCCTGAGCTGGAGCTGGGGAGGTTCGGGGATTTTCTTGCAGAAATCTGCTGTGAGGCACTCCTCCATCTCCAGCTCCATGCCATAGCTTCTCCCCCAGTCTGTGATTCCAGATGCAGCTGGTTAGTAGATCACAGATCAGGTCAGGCAATTGCATTTGATGTGTGGGGGTCATATGTAAGACCCATATGTAAGAGAGAAGGAGGTGGGGGGGAGAGAGAGAGAGAGAAAATAGCACTGCCTTGAAAATGTGCGAGGCACAAGCACAGTAAAAGGAAGATGTGTTCGGAATCAAAGGGTATTAAACCTGTGAGATCAGGTATTTCCCTATGTATGTTATTTCCACATTTTTTAAAAAAAGATAAAAATAAGTTGTGCTGTAACTACCTCTTACCATTTATTATCATCAGTAAGAATCCAGCATTTTCTGTATACACCTCATCAACTGAACTGAATGACCACTATATTAGGTAGTGTCGGGAGGAGGAGCCAGAACTGTGCTGGCTGCTGGGAGCTCAGCCTAACCACCTTCTTTTCACCTCAGTTGCCGAAGCCATCAGATATTTCTGGAACAGCATCTACTGGTGGTAGAGAAAGACTTCTTGTTTCTTGTCAAGACTTAGCCATCACAGCAATTACTTGATGTAGGGAGTAAAGAAAGGCAGCTCTTGTGACCTAGACTGAAGCTGGGAAAGTAAATACCTAATATTTAGAACACTCTCAAGAGAAATGTGGTGTGTTTATACATAGGAGAGAGGAGGAAGAAACCACATTTCTACCAAAATCAGAGCTTTATATTGTTCAGCCAGGATTTGTCTACATCCTGAGATGCAGCTATCAACTTGTAATATAATGTTGGCAACGTCCAGGTTAAAGGAAAGCTATATATTTGTAAGATACATTTTACCTTGAAAGTGTGACATCACATTACTCTAGCTCTACAGAATTACATGTTAAACATATTAATCTCTTTAAATATGCTAATAATCCATGAATCAATACCTAAGGATCTATGAGTTGACTTTAAGGGAATACGGTCGCCTTTATCTAAGAATGTAAACACATTTAGAGGTATAATAGATAAACCATGATGAGGTTAGTCTTTCCATCAATTCATTTAAGATTTATGCATGCAACTGCTGTTATACTCTGTAAGCTTCTCCTACACAAACCCCTTGAAGGGAAACCAAAATCTTAAGATAAAACAATGAAGATATTCTTTATCCAACTATTCAGAGTTTATTGCCATGTATAAAGAGAATGGTATAGACTTCACAGTAATTTGAGAAAAAGTCCTACCAAATAATTTTTTTTTTTGCCGAAGTTGTCAATAAACCAGTCTTTGCAGTGGTAAATAACTATGTGCAGTGGGATTTCAACAAGTGCATTCAAGATATGACCTTGAAGAGGAACCTGGAACACTGTAAGGTGTTCAAGCCATTTTCATCTCAGAACTCTAAGTTCATTTACATTTTTACATGAGTATTAAGTGTATTTTGGGTGAAAATACTCGCTGATGTTACTCAAAAGAGGTTGGTGAATTTACTGAGAGGAATTTGGCCTGATGAGTTTAATGGGAATTTAACATGAGAAACAGATCATGTGTTTGATGTGATTGCATACAAATGCAGGTAAACAGAAAAACTTTGAAATGCATGAGACATAACAATGCTAGCAGATGGCTAAAAACAGATAACACTCAAAATTGAATACTTATATGTATATATATGCCACAGATGGAGCTGGAAATGAGATCCCTATTTAAAGATGGATAGTATTTTCTTATGTAAGATTCTGGCGTGTTTCTTATTGCTAGATGTAATCATTCAGACAAGAATTTTTATGACTGATGCCTGCCTCACACTGTGTGTCTTGCTTTTATATAAAAAGAAAGCTTCAGGAAAACAGTTTAACTGTTTCCAGGAATGATAGGGAGAAATGATTTGGTTTGCTAATGTTAAAAATCTGTGTGACCTTACTGAATAAACTGCTTTACAGTAAATGATGTAAATTTAGGAAGGAGGATATCTTGAGGCCAGAAAGAGGTGCATTTTTTTGCTTTCCCTATAAAAACACACCCATTTGGCAGAGTTATCATTGGGTATACTTGATACAATAGCTTATAGTTTAATTCTTTGTAGATTTAATCTGTAGTGTGTATGTTCAGGGCTGGCAATCTCAGAACAGAGCTAAGCATGTGATTCCCAGTAATTGTTCCTCTTATGTGCCTCAGTAACTCTAGAGGTGAGGGCAAGACGACTGTCTTTTTTCTGCTCTCATTCCTCCTTCATTGCCATCCATATCACTTCAGGGCAGTCTGAAGAAGGACAGATTAATCAGCCTTGAATAAAAGTCTGAGTGGGAAGCAGAGCTGGGACAGGGGCACATATCTGCAGGACTTAGGAACTGAAGGAAGTGGCAATAGGCTCTGGAAGTGGTCAGGGACAAGGTCAGGTGGTAGAAACAAAAGAAAATTGGAAGAGAGGTGAAACCAGCTTGTGCAGAGAAAAAGATAGGGGTAAAACATGACAGGTTAGAAAAGACCATAAAAGGTCTATAGCCACTAAAATGCAGCATCTTCCAGAACCTGGGGTAGGACCCAGGATTTCTGTTTTTCAGGGTTCCTCTGCTACTTACCAAATAACTGGGACATCACTGGTAGCATAAACCTCTTATTCTTCATAGCAGTGGGTCCACAATCACTGCTGATTATTCCCTTGTCTCAGATGATAAACTTCTGCTGGAATACAAATTCCAGCGCCGTTGTCCACAATGTGAGAATTGGAAAGATTTCATATGATTAACATTTTTGTCAGACTAAGAAATGAAGAAGTGATTATCTTTTTTCTTCCCTAGGCCCTGCATCATCCCACTTGTTTGTCTGCTGGATAGACAGATCTCTGAGAACAAGGCACTGTTTCAAAAAGCACCCTTTACTTGTGGATTTCCTAACTTTTTAGCGTTTGGCCTTGCAGCCCCCAATGTTTTGTTTAAACTTGATTCTTGAATACAGCAAGTGATAGAAAAAAATGACACAACTGGGCTTTTTGTCACTCATCATCCATATTATGACTCTTTATATATATATGTGTGTGTGTATGTACACTTATACGTGCTTTATATATGCGTATATATGTTGTTACGTGTTCTCTCTTTTCATATGTCTTTTTGTGGGCTGAAGATGGAATAAAGAGTAGCAGAGAGTTATATAATCCTATAAACAGTTACTCTAGTGAAGTAATTTACCTTACTTGAGAGAGGAATGCCAAATCTAGCATGAGAATTTGTGACATTGATGTTATTCATATGTGAGAGTTTCTAGGATTGCAGCTATTGACTGTAGCTATTTAGAGACTTTCTGTTTCTTCCAGCAGTGTTAGTGCTACAGTATGCTGTAACTAACTGATTGCAGCAAGGCTCCATGCTAAATTTATATACACAGAGCTCCCATATCTGTCCAAAAATGTATGCAGATAGCTAGTGTCAATGCAGGCACCGAGCCATTTGTAAGTTTAAAGTTACTGGTTTACATTAATATTTGCAGGATTTGAGCCTTGGTTATTTTGTTGTCTTCCTAAGTGGGAAAGGGATATGGACAAGTCAGGGCTAAACTGCCAGATGTGTTAGTCTTGCCAAAGCATTTGGAGTGTATCTAATGCTTTCCTTGAGCCAGTTGGTCAGTCAGTCAGTGATTCTCCCCCCAAAAATTACTCCTAGGAAGGAAAACAAACCTAAGAATTGAGCAGCAGAAAGGGTATGTAAGAGATGAATATACTTTTCTCTTGCTTCCTTTCAGCTACTCCAGAGAAATAAGACATGACATAACACATATAAAGTAACAAATACCTAACCCTTGATGCCATCCAAGAAGTAATGAAATGGAAAAACAGGACATCATATGAAGGAAAATTTTAAGGATCTCTCAGTTCTCAGCTATGCAGAACAATAATCACACCAGCAAGAATGCAGATCTCTGGTTTCCATGTATGTATACATATATCCCCATTTCTCCTGGTATTTTACACATATGTGTGCGCATGTGTGCACACACACACTTCTCTGTTGTATAATGGAGATTGTTACTTATGCACATCTGCAGGAAAATTTGATCACGGATGCTTTATTTCAGAATGTTTGGTAATCTTTGGTTAGTATTTATGATACCAAAAGAGTTATTTCAAAACATTTTTACAATGGTCAACCAACAGTGCTAAAAAAAGTGTACTATGCCGTATAAAATCTGTCAATCTAGGATAATTTAGCTATCAGATTAGGAGAGCATCATTATCTAAAAATAATGCCATTTTCATTACGGCAATTCAAACTTCTTTGAAGAGGCCTGAGGCCAGTACTTTCTGTGTCTTTACAGTTAAAAATTTCTCACTTTAATGTGGTCCTGTCTTGCCAGTAGCCATGTGTTGTGCTTCTTTGACACTGTATAATAAGGTTTCATATGTTTCTAAAAATGATAAAAGGTTGTCTGGATATGGGAAAGATTGAGAAAATAAGCAAGACAAATTTAGGGATAGTTCCTCTGCCCTATTGACTGACTCGTGCTGCACAGGACGGTGACCTCAACTGCTTATGTCCTTTATGACTTTGTCTCAGATAGGGACTGAGGCACTGGAGTACGCTGAAGGAGCTCTGTTCTGTTATGCCCTGCTGTTTACCACCACTTTACATCAGGACATGTAGCATCTGAGGATGAAGCTGGCTACTGCTGGCTGGAGATGTCTTTCTTGCCACTGAAGTCGCAGGGAAAGAGCAGTCTTAGGCTGAGCAAATCCCACGCTTGTGAAAGAATTGTGCTCAGGTTTGGCTCTAAGCAGGCAGTATTTTGTTTGGTAGCATTAAAAACAAATGAAAAAGGGCAGAGAGAGCCAAACTGCGTAGGACTTCACACTAGAAATCTGGAGGATCTCTTCAGGATGCCTGAGGACATCCATATGGGCTGAGGTCCACAGAGAATTCAGTTTGTCTTCCCAAGACTAAGGAGCTTGTGCCTGACGTGGGGAACTGGGGGCCAGCTCTGGGAGCCAGGCATGCAGGTCCTGCTCCATCCAGAGGGATGGGGCAGTTGTGGCTGCATCATCTGTTTGCAGCAGTGTCGTGCTTGGTTTCACTTTCACCCTCCCAAGTGCATTCCTCTAGCAATCCCCTGCCCAGGCAGCTGTTTATTTTTATTTTGTCTATAAGCCAGCCCTAAAAAAAAAAAAAGACAATTATTAAAATGATAGATAATGTCTCATAAAGGTCCACTATAATATTTTGCTTCAATACCTCTAGATTTTAGAGGTTCTTCTTTATAGACATTAGTAGTGTTTTACACAACAGGTTTTCAAAGGTCAGAGTGAGTATTGTGGATGTTTAGGTTGTATTGTTATGAAAGTCCCTTAAAGGCAAAAATGAAAATTAACAGGAGCTAAGCAATGCATAAAAAACCTTAAACATAATACTGTTAGAAAGTGTCTTAAATACCACCAAAATCCTGGGAGCCTTGAGAAATACAAAAGGAAAAAAAATAGGATCAATCAGATACAGTATTTTGTGCTTTTCCCCTGGAACTTGTTGACACTCGTATTTTTGAGTTACTTTTACAGTCTGCTTTGTTACTGATAGAACTGGGTTCTTCACTATTTCAGGTTAGGCAATAAACCCCTACCAAACCCAGTGGCATAATGTACAGTAGCTAAATGTGACACTTCTTTAGACTTTTGTCAATTGATTAAATCAAGTGGATTGTGCCGGTTTGCAGACCTTACCAAAAGTTCACTGAAATTGTCAGGAAATCTCCCTTTTATGTAATTGAGATGTGTATGAAGTTGTAAGTGGGGGTATTTTTTCATGTTTAAAAATGTTTGATAAGAAGAATTTATGCCGTGACTTTTCAAACCCTTTCTTGGCTCTGGAAGATGAAGTGGCTAATGCCTTGAGCATTTCTACTCTTCAGGATGGACAATATACTCAGTCAAATTAACCTGTTTTACTTGTCAATGATAGGTAGAGATATTTATGCATGCTATTATTTTTTGAGATTGCTTGTTAAATAATTTTAGGAATGCCTTTAAACAATAACCTGAACACAAATGTGATTATTCAGTATATTGTTTGATAGAATTAAATTCTTATCAGAACCATGTGACTGAACATCAAAGCAACTTGACAGCACTTTTGGTATTTTAGTTGAACTCAGTTTACGCTGAGGGTTTTCGTTGTTGTTTTTCATTTCTTTGTTTGGTTTCTCCCCCCTTCCCCCTTTTTTTTTTCCTGCAAAAGAATGACAAGTCTAGTTTGATCATTTGGCCAAAAATATTTACTTCATGGATTACATTATGAATTGATTATACCTGTAACTAAAGAGGGAGGGTGAATTCCCAGAAAGTTAGTATTTCTTGTTAAGCAAATCTGGAATATAGATCAACTGCAAGTACCAAACATGATGAAAGTGAATATGGAATTTCTTATGTCTCCTCTAGTAAAACATAAACAGATGCAAAATGTCCAACATCATATTATTGGTCACTTTTTGATGCCTATTGTTATACCTAAACTTCCAACATAAGGATGAGTTTCCTTTATACTCAGAATTCTACATTGTGCAGCTTCAAGATTTTGTTTGAAGAACTTTATTTAACCTACAACCACTTTGGAATAACCCTTTGAGCTTTATATTTGTCATGGTTTAACCCCAACCAGCAGCTAAGCACCACACAGCCACTCACTCACTCACCCCCTGGTGGGATGGAGGAGAGAATCAGAAGAGAAAAAGTGAGAAAACTCATGGGTCGAGATAAAGACAGTTCAATAAGTAAAGCAAAAGCCGCCCACGCAAGCAAAGCAAAACAAGGAATTCATTCACTACTTCCCATCGGCAGGCAGGTGTTCAGCCATCTCCAGGAAAGCAGGGCTCCATCACGCATAACGGTTACTTGGGAAGACAAACACCATCACTCTGAACATCCCCCCCTTCCTTCTTCTTACCCCAGCTTTTTATGCTCAGCATGATGTCATATGGTATGGAATATCCCTTTGGTCAGTTGGGGTCAGCTGTCCCAGCTGTGTCCCCTCCCAACTTCTTGTGCACCCCCAGCCTACTTGCTGGTGGGGTGGGGTGAGAAGCAAAAAAGGCCTTGATTCTGTGTAAGCACTGCTCAGCAATAATGAAAACACTGTTTTTGTTGTATTATCAACACTATTTCCAGCACAAATCCAAAACACAGCCCCATACTAGCTACTGTGAAGAAAATTAACTCTACTCCAGCCAAAACCGGCACAATATTCATTACAGTAGAACATTAAGAAGGTCCTGACAGCAGGATAAATTCACTCAGCTTATTTATTTAGCTTAGCCATTTGTATGTATATGGTTGAGGTGAGACATTGAAAATAAATCAGTTAATTTGTGCCTTGATTTAGTGTCTTGTAATAATAATAACAACAAAAAATAGAACCTTGTAAGAATTTTCTCTGCAAATTGAACTTTTGAATAAGTTTATTCCCTAGCTAAATCTCACTTAGACAGTTGTCTTCATTTCAGGACAATCATCTTTCAGCAAATCCACACAGGAATATTAGTCTTATTTCATTTAATCACCAAATCCTAACAACTAAGTATTCACTTCATTAAAGGCACTCAAAAATTCTGGCCAGCTGTTTCCTGCCACTTGGCTGAGGACAAGGTGGAGAAAGACAAGCAATTCAATCCTTGGTAACTCTCAGTTGTGTTCAATGTAATTCTGCCACATAATTATACTTTCATCATTTTATTCGTAAACTAGAATCTGAATCCAAGGTGGGTTCAGTGACTTATGGGCTTAAATTTTGACATGTTAAATTCATGTTGTACACATGAAAATTTCCAGAGATTTTAGTAACCATCTCAGACTAATTCTTTGTTTTGTCAACTGTGCTTTCTTTTCCTTTTTTTTTTTTTATTTTTAAAGCATTTTAAATTACAGTAGTTAAATGGATTGAAGAGGGAGGTATAATTAACATACTAGTTGTATATACAACTACACAACTATATATATATAACTATAGTTACTTGCTCTGTTCCTGGAAAACTGTTTCCTGTTCTGGTTCAAATACAAAATTCTGGAAAATTAAGAACTCTGTCAAAGATCAAGGTGACTACGGTATGGTGTTTTTAAAGCTGGTAGTAATTTTTATGCACTGAAGGTAAAAAGAAACACTGATTACAACTGAAGAGTGACTTAAAAAAATATATATTTGATTGTATGAACTGGCAGGCCTGTTGCCTGTGAAAGTAAGTGCTAAGATATCAAATCATAAATCCGTATTCCAAGGCCAGAATCTAAGCAGACATAAATCAGTGAAGTTATACAGACTTCAGCTAAGCTGTGCTTATTTATACAGTTGGTTCTGGCTATTAGGTGCTGCAAAAATGGCAAAGTTATCCAATTTGGTCATAATTCAGGAGAACTCTTGGAGAAAGATGTGTTTGTCCCTGGAAACAGAACTTAGTGTTCTGCACAGCCCATGGGGAAGATTAGGTATGTCAGGATGGGATCAAACCCCATCCAGTAGCCCAGGAAATGCTGAGCAGGACTGTGTGAAATCCTGCCCCTCCCTGGGGTGCAAGCAATCCAGCCCAGGCATCTGCACCCACTTGTGCACCGCAGATTTGTGTTCTCTCTCCAGTATAAGGCTGCTGATGACCTTCTTTGGAAGAATGAGAAGGACACAGTCTTTTCAATATAGGAAATCACCTGCCCAACAGCCTAACAGCTGCAAAGGTGGCAAATTTTTGCAAATTTTGTTCTGTCTTCTGTGTAGCTCCTGTCCCACTTCAGTGTCCTAAACCCTTGAGCTAAGGGAGTGGGATGCACAGAGCTGTATAACCTATTCCCTCTACATAGGCTAATTAATGGGATAAAGTGCATTCATTTTCCCTTACCCTGGGGTTTTAAAATCGAGGCACAGCTTCTCATGGTGCTGTAGGCAGCTTGATTTTATTAGTGCTTCTTGGGCATACTGTATGGGTTGTGATCTGAGTCAGGCAGCTCAGCCAGTAGGGACTCATTCAAGGAGCAAGAAATACCAGGAACTTATCAGACAGAGTGTCTCAGGGGAGTCAGGCCTTATTTGGGATTCCCAGCAGGCTGGTAAGCAAGGTGCCCAGCTCCTTATCCCAGCTCAAACTAGAGAAAATCTGAGCACTGTAAGGTTCATATTGCCTTCAAAGCTAGGCAGCAGCCAAGGAGAAGTTTTTTGGATACTAATTTTGGACTTAAATTTGGCCTAAAGTCCACTTCAGGTGTTGTGTTCCTGATTGGTTTGCTCCTCTAAACACTTGCCCTCAAAGGTCTTCAGCATGTGCTTGTAAGTTAGGCATAAAGCTTAGATGTTGTCTTTGAACAAGGATGCTTTACTCGACTTGGTAAGTGCGACCGGTTACAGCTCTAGATAAGGATCTTAGAAAGTAATGTACTGATTTCCTCCTGATGCACTTTGTAAACTATGCGGTCTCATCTGCTTTTTAGCTTTCTGTATAAAATACTTGGAGTTGCTTTGCTTTTGACTACACAGTTTTTGAGAAAGGTTTTCTATTATTCAAATAATATGCAAATTCTATTTGTTTTTTCTCTGTTATATGGTGGAGACAGAAATTGTAGCACAATGCTTACACAAAAATTTGTAAGTAAGAATAATGAAGAGAAAAAAAGTAGGTAGGTGGTAGTCTGACAATACTGCATAGACATTTGTTTCTCTGTCGTGGTTACTGAGCTTATACTTACCTGTTTGCAGTAAAGGTGAGCATCATGGGGAAACGAAATAGTATTTGCTCAATGTTTCGTTTCTCCTTCAAATCCCATTGTAACAGTGTAGTTTTTCCTATTGCTGCTGTTCATTTAATCAGTAACTTCATCTCAATGGGCTTTCATGCCCTGAAGAGATATATGGGCTTACAAGGATCAGATGGTGTAGGGATATAAAACTAGGAGGCTTGCTGACTGCATAGATGAGCCAGAAAACTGCAAAACTGTCACCTGCAGTTGCTGAAGACTAGCTATTCTCAGAACGGAACACTACCTTACTTTCCCAACAGGAAAGATAGAAATGCAGAAGTTTTGAATATGTCTTTCCTTTTTGGATCTTTCAGCTTCTCTGAAAGGAACTTCTCATCGGACATGAATGCTAATGATTGTGAAAAAAGCTAGTTTTGCTGCTAGATCCCTGAAGGAATTGAAGGAGGTTTAACAGCCTTCAGTCAGGTGTTTTTTTCTGTACAATATGGGGGCATGGGTAGACACCTCAGACTGGCCCTCATCACAGCCAGTGAGCAGATCCAAAAACTGTCCTGGAACACAAAAGAGAGAAAAGAGTCTTTTATCTTGTGCAGAGAAGTGCTCTGCTGAGCACTGTCAGGCCTGTAATGGTCAACAGCAAATGAGGATCTGCAATGCAGAGTACAGGTTGACATTTTCAACTGAGCCATTCTTTCCAAAAACAGATGGAGAGAGATGCCACTCCTTATTTTCTAAAATGCAGACTGAGAAGGTAAGCAGTACCTGCACAACTTCCAGTAACTCTTTTTGCTAAATTTAAGACCTCTGACTAAGCATTGTATCCTGTCAAGGAAGAGACAGCTTTTGGTACACACAGCGGGACTGTGGAAGTCTAGGAAGCTCCACTTTAAAAAGCTCAGATCCTCACAGATTTTTTGTCTTATGTTTAGTATCTTACTGGCAGACATCAAGGTCTGAGCTAGTCACCCTGAGCTCCTTTTACAGTCAGTAGTGGGACAAACTAGAGCCTTAGCTAAAGGCCTGAGGACTTAGGTGCATGCAGTTACCTAGATGCATGAGGAAGCACTTAAGGCACATACATTGTTTTATAGAGCTAGGCCCTAGTCATGTCCTCAGAAGTTGCAAGCACAGACAAAGCTATGTAACCTTCTCCAGGCTACTTCTGTCCTGAACTGCAGGGGTCTCTGAGGTAGGTCAGCTTCCCCTCTCATTTGCTCTATGACTTCTGATAAGACTCCCACCTAGAACAAAGGTAGAAGATATGGATGTCACTAAAATCAGCAACTAGTTGGTATACCCATGCTGCTTAAAAGCTGGCAGGTGTCAGATTTTACAATGAGAAGGCTACCAGAATAACAGAGAGAGATCAGAGTTCTTGACAACATTAGCAAAATGAAAGAAAAAAAAAGGAATTATTAAGATAAAATGCTTGCGTTTTCATGATTAATTTAGTAGATTAAAGAGTTTTGCTTTTCCGAGTTGAATTCATTTTAAATTTCCTTTGAATTTGTCTTCAATAACAAAGTGAAAGCAAAAAAAAACCACAAAGCACCCACCCCAGGTATTTTTTATATGTGCAAAACTGTTGAAACACTCATAGTTTGCCCCTCCAAGTGAAGGAAGGCAGTCCCGTTCAGCTGATGGGTGAGTCAAACTCAGTGGGTGCAAAGAAAGCTTGTAGAGGCCTGTGCAGGGTAACTACTCTTTACCACGTTTGTCACCATGCCACTCACTATCTGCATGGAATGATCTATTGCTGCTGCTGTTGCTGACACAATCTTTTTTTCTTCCCCCACATGCTTTTCCTGCCCAACGGCATCTGTTTTTGTTCAAAGAGGCCTATGCCTTCCCTCACCTTGATGCTCCATTGCTGTCTCTTTCTGGCAAAGAACTCAAAAGATTTGGCCGGAAGGTTGCACTCAATCAATCCTGCCTTTAGGGTGTCCTAGAAGCGCTTTCTTGGATCACCATTGCTTCCTCTTTCTACACTCCAGTTCCCTGCATAGGAGGTACTTGAACATATGTACATCATTGATCCAAGCCATATGTCCAGCCCATTACACCTGGGCCTTCCATGTGGATACGCTGCAGGAATTCATCACTGGTCAGCTTAGTGTAGCATCTGACTCAGAGCAAGACACATAGGTGCCTCTGGTGGAACTTCTCCAGCTGGCAGATGTGCTTTCTATACTATGTCAAAATCTTGCGTCTGTTCAGCACAACAGCCTTGTACAATTTTAGTCTGCCTTGTAGTCTGATCTGATACGGGTTCCATATTTGCTTAGTAAACCTGGCAGAAAACTCCCCTAATTCTATGAATGCAGGAAACTACCTCTCCATCAACACTGGCACAATCATTCGAAATAATTCGAATGTAAGTGAACTCACATGTAACAAACAGCTCAGTCTCAATGTGGAGTTTAGTGGAAGGGACAGCATGTTCTTCTGCATGTTGATTGACACACCATCTCAGTTTTTCTCAAATTTATGATTAGTCTTATTTTTTTTAATTTGTTGTGGAAGTAGCATATTTGTCTGTTAAGAAGATCTGAAGATCTTGGCTGATGGGAGCCACTGTTGTGTAATGATCAGTGTACCAGTGTTCTTGTGTGCTGTGCTTGGTAACCTTAGGCCTGGTGCGCAGTCCTCCCGCAGCTCAAGAGTGAGTCCTGATACTTAGGCTGATGTTGCATTCGTTTTACCCAACACCTTGGAATAAAATAACATTTTCTTAATTAAATCCATCAAGGACAACAGAGAACAACACTCCATTTCATAAGCAGTGATTTACAAAAACAAAGTAAGAGACAATCAGGGAGGGTCTGAATGGCATGCTGTCTAAATAGAAAAATAAAGGCAGAAGGAAGAGGAAGGAAAGGAGGGGAGAATGAAGTCAAAGAGAGGTGGATGTGGGTGGTATAAATGACCAATATACACAAAGGGGAGGATGTTGAGGTTAAAAACTAAAGAAAGCAGCCTGCCATCCTAGCCCTTATCAAAGGAGCAAAGGAAACTACATCACAACAGCCAAAGCACTGCTTAGTCAAGAAGTTGCACTCAAAATACACCGAAGCGAACTTAAAGGGAGCTTCAGTTCTGGAGATACTGGTGGTAACAGCCTCTCAGAAATATTCTCCCAAAGGAAATGTTTAAGTACTGTGCATAAAAGATTTTTGTAAAAAGGTAAATTAGATCATGTCCTGGTATAACAGTGGAGCAATAAGTGACAGATACCAGTTTGACTTTTTTTCCTAAAATTAGGTCAGTTCCATATATTCACTTTAACACCAAAGACACTGCAGTGCCTAGCCTCTGTCTTATAATCTCTGTGATACCAACTTTTAATGATATATTTACTAACTGAATGCCAGATTCATCACTATGTTAGTTCAGCGTCACATCTGTGTATCTAATAGAATTGGATCAATGAATCTGGAGCAAGAAATGGATCGGTGGATTGTCGTTTGTATGCTTAAATCTTTGGGGTTTTACTTCCACATTAGCACAAGTTTGTAAAGGGGCTTTTCAGTTCAAGAACTACTTGAAATTCTGTGGAGTTCAGACTATAGCTACGTCAAAGAACAGCTGATATAATAACTCTTCACATGCATTGCCTTATCAGCAAAGTATTCAAGAGTGCCTTAATGACAAATAAACACAAAGCATTTGGGTTAGTCTCATTTGTTTTAAATGATTGACAAGATAACACCATGTTGTGAAGGATCTAACAGAAGATTTGGAATAAGTAATTATCATCTCCCAACAGGAGTTTCAGGGTCTTTTTTGAAGCAACAATGTTCTTGGTTTAACAAAACACTAATAGAAGTCTCAGTACTGTAAGCTACATCAGGAAAAGAAACCTCAAATTAAGAATGATAATTACAAACAAGAGACATTTCTTCTGTATCTTTTTCATCAAAAATGCCAACTTGGCCATTTGAAAGATGTGAAACAAAGCTATCAGAATTTTTTACCATATAAAATATTTCCACAGGAGACAGATATACTAACAGCATGCAGTATAATGTTGTAGCATGCAACACCATATAGCAACCTTCTCTGAGGAAGCAGATGACTGCTTTCTACAGCAGTCTGATTTCAGAGTTGTCCAATTCTGCAATGGTCTTGTCTTTTATGACTGAAGAAAGGAAAAAAATCAAAAGTCATCTTTTCCATTTTCTCTTACTATTCTTAAGCGTTCCTTGCAGATGTTCAAGTACTCAAAGAATAATTTGAAACTGTAATATGAATCTACGGGAGGAAGTTTAAACTATGTTGACCAAACTGTTCCATATTGAAGAAATCATGTTCTCGTGATTAAGAATGATCAAACAAAAATAATAATCCAAAGTGATCAAACCATGTCTCCTAAAGAAAGAGTTCTAAATCCATACACAGGCATATGGATAAGATAAAAAAAATTGTAAGTAAGAATGTGAGATTGTATTGATTGCAGTGTGATTTACAGGCATAGCCACAAAGCAGTAGGCTCCTTACTGTGGATTTAGGAGCCTAACTTTAGGCATCTACGTTTGCAAAGGGCTACTACCTTGTGATAGGAAGCTGTTGTATGTGCTTATAGAGATATCTGTAAGGATACATGTCTGAAGGGGTGGCATTCTTGTTTCGATTAATGGAAAACTTAGTAACCATGTCAAAATATTCTCAGATTGAATGCCATAAACTCTAAATTAGTCATGGAGATATAAGGCCAGCTACTACCCTCATTTTAATTTTGGGAAAACCATAGGGATGTTGGTAGGTTGATTTGAGTGAATTTTCAACAGATCAGGGTTTGATTATTTTAGAATTAGAGTCTTGGAGTCTCAGTTGTATCTCTTTTTTTAATGCAAAGGAGCTAACAAATTACCCCAAAGCATTAGTTTTACACTTCTGATTTTCTATATATAAAGTCCCAAAAAGCTCAATTATAATGATGCAATTGAGTAGTACAGCAGCAACGTATATGAATAGCAGAGAAATAATTTGAGTTATACACTAATCAATTTCTGAGATTTCCTTAATACCTTTGAAAATATAAAGTGAACTGTATATAACATAAAACTTTTCCATGAAAATTGTACAGGATGTAATATTTCTGTGCAACTTACAAAAAAGTCCACATCACCTTACCTCACAGTAGGAAAAGAAAACTTACTGTTACTGTTCAAACAAAACTATTAATCATATGATACTTCATTCATCTTGGTTTGGTGGTATTTGAATGGAATTTAATACAAATTTAAGGACACCCATGCTTGCTGCAATGAATAATTCTAAGCTACCATCACTTCTAGTTATTTCAGTTTGATTTCTTTTAGTGTAAGCTGATAATAATTCTGATTTTGAACGGACCTGATAGATACACAGTCAGGAGGTGTTTTTAAGATATATTTTATTTTAAAAATATTTCTTCTAAATTCTAAAACTGCATTGAAAATCTAGATTAATATTTCATCTTTAATGATCTATATGTGAAAGTCTGATGTTCTTATTCTGTCTGATTAAGAAGAAATATACTTTTAAAAATTAAGTGGCAGAAAAGCAGGGGTGTTTATGCCTTTAACAACTGGCATGGCTGAAGGGCCTCTTTTCAGAGAAAGCAAGGCATCTCATGCACTCTTTTTTTGGAAATGTATGTATATATTTATCATAGTTACTTATGTGCTTTGTTTTAGCTGAGAAAGGGTTTGCTATACTTCAGATGGGGTAGCTTTCTTTTTGGCAAAGCAGGAGGATGACATCAAATTCAGACAAAACACTGCGAGCTAAATTAAGTAACATGTATTTCTCACCATTTGGGAAATTAAGTAATGCGTATTTCTTACCTTTTGGGAAACATACCTGTTTCGTTTTTTTCTTTTTTTTTTTTTTTTTCCCCCGGCTTGCTATGACTGATGGTATTTGCTTTACTTGTGGATGCCATTGTGTCATGTTTCCTCCAGAAGGAACTGACTGGGGATGGGGGCTGCCCTTTCCCTGGAGAGCCACAAGTGGCACAGCCTCGCTGGCCGAGTGTTTGGAGCACAGCAAGGAGTTTGTCCACTGCTGGGAAAAGCAGGGAGCATACAGAGAGCAGGGTCTTGCAGGAGACATGAAGAAAGGCTGCTGAAGGAGTCAGAGCAGTGTTTCTGCAGTTTTACAAAGGCAACGTACCGGAGCTGAATCTGGAGGGCAGCACTGATATGCGCGTCGGTAGAGGGTTATAAGGATCTTTAATTCTGTCTTGTTTTACCTTGGTATTTTGAATTTTATCTGTTCTAAAAAAGTGGTTGTCATTTGTCTAAATGCAAGCATCATTTATGTTTAAATACAACAAATACAAAGTATGTGTAAATACAAGTCCTGAATTTATAAGACCTTTTGGTTTTATAAAGGTGCTTGCAGTTTTACCACAAAACTTCTAAAGCTTCTGGTTGTGAAGATTATTTTAGAGTCCTGGTAGGAGCGTACAAACGGATGGAAGGTTCAAGGTATGATATTAAAGTATAAATGAGGATCCAAATGTATATTTTCAAAGAGAAAATGCGCTTAGCATGAGCTGCCATTATTTTCAATATTAAGCTTTGGCATTAAAAACCTCTGATGCTTGCTTAGGTTTTATGTGTGTACTCTGTGGCTTGTAAACCAATGCAAGAAAACTCCCAGCTCCTGGCCTCTGCATTTGTTTTTTGTTTTCGCACACGTAAAATATTTGGTTCATGAGTAAAATTTTTAATTTTCACTATGAGGCTTAGAGTCTTTCACTAGGATCTAGTTAATGTATGACTTTCAACTTAATCTTCTTGTTTTCTTTTAGTCTTAGTTCTTGTTATTTTTCTTTAAAATGAGTTAAAATATAAGTCAACTGACATCATTCATAGGTACAAGATAAAATAATCATATGAATCTGAGTTTGACAGAGATTTTCTTCTTGGATTATTTTCTGGTATTTTGTTTTTACAAGTATCTGAACTGTACATGACCATCAAATACGAAGGTCAAAGAAAAATACAACATTTAAAACAGGGATTTAGTCCGTGCACACATTTATAAATGTGGCTCTAATACACTACGCCGTGTTTTTAAAAGAAATGATTGATAAAATAGTAGTTTGTTCTGTTCCAAGTAATCCTTCCTGCCAGTGATTTGTTGCACATCATACTTGTGGGTAATCAGGCTACTGGAATAAAGGCTACTGTACCCTTTGTACAGTATTTAATCTACAGGAGAACTGTAATATTTTAACTACGTTCCACTACTACACAAAAGTAGTAAAATGATTTAATAGCAGAGTGTTATGATAGATATCTTGTAATAACATAACCTCATTACTTTTATGGTATATCCTGCAGAAAATTTGCAAATAGCATAATTAAAAGAAATAAATTTCCCACTAAATTAGAGTGTGTTTTGTCCTGTAGAAAAGGTCCATGCTTCCACAGGTCAAATAAACAGGCTGATTTGATTTCCATAGATTTCTTTTAGTCCTGTGTGTTTTCTTGGAAGATTGCAACTGCCTCTCAGACACAGACTCTGTTACAATAATCCATCCCTTTGTCACACCGAGGTACAACGTTCACAGGATTTTGTGTGACGCTTTGTGTGGATGGCTTTGAATCACATATTAAACATGTTTTGAGAGAGTGGTGTTCCACCATCAGCTCAGCTGTGCTCCTGCTGCAAGGTGCAGTGTAAGGTTCTGCGTTTGCCCTACCCAGTCTAAAGGATGTGAGGTGGAAGAGCAATCTCTGTCCATGGCTTTTTACATTGGATTTGCTTTTTAGCTTGGCCTGCCTGCAGGTATTAGTCTTTGAGTCATGCCAAAGAGCTTAGTTTTCCCCACAGGGTTTTCTGCAAGGTGGCGTGAGATTTGACTATAATTCAGTGTTGGTCATTACTACATTTTTGTACCAAGTGAGGATTTCTAATATGCATATTCCTTGGAGCAGTTCATTAGTGTTTACTTATACTTTAGAATAGAAGTGTGCCATTTAAATTGGCATAACTAACTAACTAAGCCACAGAAGTATAAATAGATCTAATTTATAGTGCTGACACCTAACATGGGAATTTGCTGTCACCTTTTCATATTTCACCAAGATCTTCTCTGAAATAACTCATAGCAGTGTCAAATGACAAAAGCATGATGTATTTTTGCAAACTCTGACACACAGGGGGAAATTGTTTGAAGACTATTTGATTTCAAAGAAGCCCAGACAGTTGTATCTGAGCCTCCTAACAGCTCTAAGTCATTATCCTTAGAGAAAAGACAACTGGTCACAAGCTGAACACTGGTTTTGTAAAGAATCTTTGCCCTGGGATACATGTACTTATCTGGGCAACATGTTTCTAAGCCATTGGCGAAGGCTCAGTAACCACCTTGATATCCATTTTTACCAGGTAATTTTCAAACACACACTGTAGATTGTTGTGGATTCAGACTTGACCATAGTTAGCCTGAATTATAAATAATTTCACCTTAGTTCACACATTTCCTTTAAGAACAGAGTCCCACCTAGTCTGAATGATCTGCTTCCCAAGAGTCCTAGAGCTTAAGTACATTCATTGTTACAAGATCAATTTTGTAAAAGCTTGGTTAAATGTCTTCCACATACTAACTCCCAAATACCTCCTCCATCCTCATTGTTCAGACTAGTTGATTATTTATTGATTGCAGTCATCCATGCTGGTATTAACCAACAATTTAAGAAAAATATTCACAACTATTTTTCATAAATTTCAAATGGCAGTTTGAATTTGATACGCTTGTATCTTTTGTATTTGTGCTACATAAACACCACTTTGAGATAAATTTTATTCCTATAAGTGTTCACTATAATTAGAGAAGTGCAGTCGGGATTAATTTATTAAAGAAATAAAATTCAATTTGATTTTGATAAAGGTAGAAAGAATCTGGCAAGATTAGATGATCCAATTAAGGTATGGAAACAAGACCATGTGGTGTGGGTGACCTGTCACTAACTTTTAATAACAAACAGAAAAATGATTGCTATGAGTATTCCATCAAATAGTCAATCTCAGCACAACTCATAGATCAAATACATCAATACAACCGTTCACTGAAAAGTGCCAGATAGAAAACCAGTCAGTCACGTTGATCTCCTTGTGGATGGTTCACTCTTAGACAATGCTCTGAAAGTGGCAAGGTGCAGGTGCCCTTCACCATGGAGAACTATTCTGAATTGTTTCCCATGTGGTCTTTACTCTCTACTTGGTCTTAGCATGACATTAAACTATCTGATGATAATGTGAGAAGGTCAGGTCTTAAATGTTAACACCAGGTTTTACAATACTCAGCTAAACAGATCATCCTCATTTTGAATAAAACGTGCTGTTTACTAGCTTTCTTACAAGAAATAAATACCTGGATGAAAACCAGGCAGTTTTAGTTCAGGATGAGTTCAGCAGGGCTGATGATCAAATGGACAACTGCAACTCCATAATATAAAAGGTCAGAAAGTTTTGCTTTTGTAGTCTGCTTGCTCACATTCTGAGTATAGTTCTTGGAAAATAATGCAGGCATCACACTATTATTTCCCTCATTGTTCCCCCCATATGCCCCCCTTGCCCAAAAGACCCTTACTAGCATTTGTGCATGATGTCAGTTTTAAATGACTGCAGGATTGCCTTTTTTTTTTAATGTTTCACAAATAATATAGCAAAAATAGAATTATTTTAAATGTCATTATCAATTTATTATGATATTTGAAAAATATGTTTATTCATAAAATGTGTATATATATGACTATATAAACCTTAAAAATAATAGCAGATCCAACTGTCTCAGTGTTTAAAAAATAGGTAAAATAGGTTAAAAAAAAGTAAAAATGTATAAACTGTATGTAAAAACTGTATAGAAAGATGGCAAAATGCTCAATTTTCCTGAGATTTTTATTCAACTATTAACACATGAAATGCAAGCATATCCTGCTAGAAAAATAATCTTCATTTAGAAATAACTTTTATGAGAAAACATTATTTTTATTGCACTTGAACATTTTTATGGGAAATTTGAAATTAACATGTTCTTACTTTATTTAGAATTTCCATTTTTATTGTTTTTCTTTGGAAAATTTTACTGCTGAAAGTCCACATTTTTATTTCTCCATTATTTCCTTTTTTGATAACAAACATAAAAAATTAAAATACTGGAAATATTTCTTTTCAAACTTCTATTTTGTTTTCCTTTTTCACTGTGGAACTTTCTAGACCTGTTTCAAGATCAGAACAATTGTTAATAGGCAAAGGAATAATGAAAATATATAATCTTATCTGTATCTTCATGAAATTTGAAGGAAAAAGTGGAAAAATACAGAATTATGGAAAAGAAGAAGGAAAAATACTCTCAAAGGAGCTTGTTATATTATTATTTTGTGTTATTGTAAAATAAAGGAATCTTTTCTAAAAGAAGAGTGCTTCATCACCATGCAGTGATCTGAGAGTTCCTCACCCAGCTGTGATTCCTGTGTATTTAATAGCTTCAATGTATTTCTCTAACATGGGCTTGCTTAGGCTCCTGCTGAACATATATAAACTTTCAGCATTTACATAATTTCGTGGCAAGGCATCCCACCCTAACTACATTGCTTTAGGAAAGATCACCTTCTTTTCTTTGCTTTGAACGTTCTTCTTTCTAGCAATATTTAATACCCCTTAGTTATTATACTGCAAGTTACAGTGAACTGGCCACTCCTGCCCACCCTTTCCATCCTATAGATGATTTTATCATACTTCCCTATAGTTTTTTATTTTCCAAATTGAAGAAACTGAAGCGCTTTCTTAGTGATCCATACTCTTGGTTGTTCTTGCCCTCCTCTGAACCTTTCCCAGTTCAATGATCTCCTCCTGGAGATGGGGGGACCAGAGCTTGTGCCATTTGAGAAGTGGGTCAGCCATCTGTTTACTGAGTGACATAATAATATACTTTTTTCCTTCTAATTTCTAATGGTTGATTTGACTTTTTGACTGCCAGAGTGCATCAAGTTGATATTTTCATGGAATTTTCCATCATAACTCTAAGATCTCATACTTCATTGACAGCTCAGGGACCATCCCTTTACGTGGAAAGGTAAGACTTATTTTACCATACGCAACAGTCCAGGTTTATCAAAATTAAATATAATTTGTTGTTTTATTGCCCAGATCCTGAATCACATGAGATCCTTTTGATGTTCTTAAGAGTTGGGCCTTGTTATTATCCTTAATAGTGTAATCAGAAAATTTGTCACCTGATTATCCTTCTTCCAGAGACATGAACAGCATGAACCCTAGGGCAGATCACTCCATTGAAAAACCTCCTTCCATCATATGAATTGACCCTCTGCCATTGACCCCCTTCCTACCCTCTGTTTCCAGCACAGTAGTACAGTATTTATCCATGCTATAATCCCTTTTATCCCATGACTACATAGTTCCTTTGAAAACCTTTTGGACATTCATGGCAAATATCTTTATCTTCCTCTGTCTACATTCTATTGTAGAACTCTTCACAGAACTGTCACGTGACTAACTTTAAAAAGCTAATATGCACTGAAAAGATAAATGAATCGTCTCCATGTTTCTCCAGAAAAAAACTTGATACTTTCCCAATAAGATTCAATATGATTATTGAAAAAAAAAGTTATTCTATTGTGTTTTAAATACTTCTGATAATGCTTATGTAGGCAGTGACTTAAATTTAGACTTTCTGACAGTCAATTATACTAATAAGCTGTTTCCTATCCTGTATGAAAATTCTGTTTGTTCTACTTAAATCTTAAATGCTTTATTTCTGATCAATTATTATCCCACAAAAAAATCCTGAATAAGATAATTTGAGGTGATTTTTCTGTCTAACTATTAAGGAAAGGAAATATGAATCTGTACTGGACACAGTTCTATAGGAGGAATAAATAGAAGGAACTTCATCATAAAAATGGAAGTGTCATAAAGAGAGCAGAAAAGTGCAAGCTGGAATCTCTAAGTGTTAGAGACAGCTGCACACAAGTAGTGGGGAGAAGACTAATGTTAAATAAAAGTGAAGCAAATATAGCTGAGTATATTTAAAATTATAACTGGAGATAGTTAAAGGATTTTCTGTAGGTCATCACTCATTGACAATTTCTAGAGAAAATCATGTGTTATTACAGTAATGGTAACATGAGAAAGCAGTCTTTTCCAAGCTGACCATAACCAATTATGTTGTGCTTAGCATTCAGCTGTTTTTCTTTTTGCTTCACTTAAGACACAACATCTGGAGGGCCTCATTAAATGAAGGTTAGATAATCTACTAATAAACTATTTAATTAGGAATTTGCCAGCAGGAAAAGTACTAAAGCTGTTATTTGTCTTTACTCACATTTATTAGTGAGAGAAAAGAAACCACAGCAGTTGCTGGAATATTTTGCGTCTTTGAAAAAACACTTTTAAAACAAACTTACTGTAGTTAGAAAAGACAAGCTACAGAACTTGCAGTTATAATTTAACGTAGCGCATTAATGCTGCAGAACCGTTTACCTAGCTTCTTTTGTCTTTCGCATGATTTTGTCATTCTTTTGTCCATTCTAAAAAGTTAAAAACCAGTCAAATGCATTGCTTTTACACCATATCCTTTTGCCCTTTTCATACCAGTGTCAGTAGGGAGAATGTTTTCCTAACTTTTTATACATGACTAACTGACATACAATATTCTTTGACAGTGAACCTGTAGTGCACTCATCCTGGGCTGCTTTAGCATGGATTTCAATCATTTTATCACCAGTCTAGTATGAAATACCCCTTGCTGTAATAAAGCTATCTGTTTTGGTAAGAATGCTGAAAGAGGACCAATGCTGGGTATCTTCTGAGATGACTGCTCCTGTTCAGTATCAACTGGATTGAGACCTTCTTAACACATTTCACTTGTGATCTTTTAAAGCTGTCAGGATGGAATGATTTTCAGTCACTTTGCTCTGCAGTGGATTTAAAACCATGTCCCAAAGGTAGTAGATTAATAGATTAAAAAGGCAAAGTATTAATCTAATGTACTGTCCTGTCTCCTTACCCATAACTTATAGTATAACTGTCATATGACTATGGCAGTTCTCCGATGAAAAAAAGTACCTATATTTTGTTCTTTGTAAAGGATTTCACCAACTGGTGTGCTTGTTATTTCAGTGCATTATTCTGTATGGAGTAGAACAGTTAACCACATTGATTTTTACAGAATTAAAGGCCATATGAACATTTATTTAGATTATTTTTACACATTTGAATATGGACTTAATTATGTGTAGTAAATCTGAGCATGAGTTGGAAGAAACAATTTTCCTGGGAACTTAAAATGTGTTCCTTGTATAGTGCTGAGCCTCAAGAAGTCAAAGAATGTTTTAATGCGAAACATCCTCATTCACTTCAGTTTTTGCTCAATAGCTCAGCTGGACAGATGGTGGAAGCAAACTACACTTTGTACGGAATACAAAAATTATTTTTCCCTTTGCTAATTGTGATGGAGGAGACTCTATGTTCACTTGTTTATTGATGTGGGTATCTAGAGACTACAAAAATTCTTTTTGTATTTCAATTTCTGTTGTGTTTTTTTTTTCTTGTTTTTTTTTTTTATTTTAGTAAAGTTCAAATACCTCACGAGTTTGCTCTGTAAAATTGCTTTGCTAGGCTAAGACCCAGGTTATTTTAGCTAAGGAGTTCCTGAAATACAACCATCTCTAAAATGACCAATTCTACATCTGTTTTTAGAATTTTCTTAGAATAGTTTTTCAAAAGTAAGTCACTTGTGTCCACTGAGGTTCTTGGTTCCTGCCCAGCACCATGAATGATCCCAGGAACTTGGTATTTTAGAAGGAACTGGATTTACCTTTTGACTCTGTGGAATGGTGCTTTGAAGTATTATGGGCAAACTGTGGAGTCTCTGCTTGTTTTAAGCATGAATATTGGCTGGAAAGCAAGAAACCTATGACCACAAGGTGCAGCCTATTTTCAGTCAGTGGCTGAAATCTGTTGGTGTATAATTGTATACCTGTCAGCACAGTTTAACTTATATGTTTGGTGAGATTGAGGCTGTGTAAGTAGAGCCAACAAATGTCTGTTGGCTTAAATTTGGAGGTTTGAATAATGCTCTTCTCTGCTCATACCATATTATTTCTTATATACTATAGTATTTATGTATGCTTCCACTTTCCAGACATATGAAGTACAGCGAGACTTCATACCACACATGTTCACTGGTGTTTTTCACATTCAAGCCACTGCTCTCAAAAGACATCAAGAAATCCACAGAGTTCTCATCCCTTAGTTTGCATCCCTTATGAGTATCCAAGAATTTACAAATCTCTCTGTTTGCACAGGCTGCTGTGCCTCCTCAGAGCAGCAGAGCCAAAGCTTTATATCTTATCCAAAGGAAGAAAACAAAAAAGAACATTTGGGTAACCATTGATTTGAACATATAAAAAAAAAGGGAAGAAATAGTGTGACAAACAGTTTACAAAAGGCATAAAAAGTAGTAATCCTTTTTCAAATATATCAGGAGTAGGAAGCCTGCCAGGAGATCTGAAGGGAGCTCAATAAAGATAATTTTATAGTAAAAAAAGAAATCTTTTTAAAAGTTTTTTTCACCAAAAAAGTTTTGGGAGGTTCAAACAGAATAATTCCTATTTTTGGGTGGAACTCACAGGATCTGTCTCAAAATAAAGATATAAGTAGGAGGAGCTGAGTAATAAATCAATAAACTGAACTCTAAAAATTGTCAAAACCAGCTCATGTTCACCTGCCTCTCAGATTCTATAGGTTCCCTTGGATGAGATAGCTGAAATATTAACTGTGGCATGTAATTTGCCTCATAACACAGACACAAGATGCAGATTTTTAGATCATTCAGGGACTAATATAAGTCTGTGAAGTATGTATGTACCCAGAAAATTGGTAGAAACTACAGTAAAGGATAGAATTAGATAAAATATGGATAAATATAATATATTAGGGATAAATATAATAAAGACTACAATATATTAGGAAAGAATCATCAAGTTGTGAAAAGAATTCTAATCAATTAATGAGCGATGAATTCTTTGAAGAAGTCAAGAAGTATGTGGATACGGAAGATCAGTTGATACAGCCATTTGGTTTTCCAAAAACATTTCTATTTGGAGTTACTTCTCCAAAAGCTCTTAATCTGAGTTGCCGTGAGATAAAAGAAAATCTTCTCACATGGACAAAAAATTTGGTAGGAGAAAAATCATGTAGGAATAAATTTTCACAGTGGAAGGAGATCACCAGTGGAGTTTTACATGGGTCTGTTTCATATATATGCTGTTCACCATACTAATGAATGACTTAAGAAGAAAGTGAGCAGTGAGGTGAAAAAATTCACAGGTGTTACTAAGCTAATCAAGGTTATAAAAATGAGAGACACCTGCAAAGTACTGCACAAGGACATCATGGTGATGAGTGAGCAACAGACCAAATGGCAAATTAAATTTGGGGTAGATAAATTTGAAGCGATATGTACCAGGGGACACTCCTAACTTTGTAGTTTCATGAAAACTATGCTCAACGTTAGTTAAAAAAAAACAAAACCAAAAAGAAATTATTATGAAGTATGATGACAAATAGAGCTCAAAATAGACGTTTACTGTTGTGCTGCATAAATCCCCTATCTGCATAATGAATATTGGATGTAGAACTGGTATCCCAACTTTGAAAGGAGCACAGGATCTGGGAAAGTCAAAGGACAGCAGGGATGATCAGAGGTATGGAATGACACCCGTGCAAGTAAATATCACATATGACTGGGATTTTTTCTAAAGGACATGTCACAGGAGAGATGTGACACAGGTCTATATATTCATGATGGGAGGGTGAGAAGAATAGTTAACACAGTTTCTTCTGCTGCAATAACTTTAAAGTCATCAAATGAAGTAAGTCACTGACAGGTCCCAAGCAAGGAAGGAAGTTTTTCTTATAGTGTGTGGTTACTTGTGGAATCCCCTGCCAAAAGGATGTTTTGAATGTTAGAAATTTACCTGAGACAAAAAGTGATTGAACAAACTAATGGAAGAAAAAATTATAAATATGAAAGTGTTATTTCTGGCTCAGAAGTTTGAGTTGCCACTGACGGATGACGGATTATCCAGCAGAAATATCAGCATGAGTTTGTCCTCTTTCCTAACTGTTCCGGAGGCGTCTTCTGACAGGTATTGGCAGAGAAAGGATTACAGAGATCTTTGGTCTGACAAGGTGTTGCCATCCCAGTGTTTTCATCTGTTCATTTCCTTCCAGACACCGGCTGCTCAGAAGCCCATGCCCCAAAAGACGCAATCACTCACTGATATTAGACAAATGGGTGTGGTAGCTCAGGTGTGAGGTTTGCACTTATTCTGCATTCAAAGGAAGAGGTTGGGCCACATGAAGGCTGGCTTGCCACAAGCTTGCATGTGTCAGCTGCTTGTAGAATGAGCCTGATATTTGTGCTCATTTTGCTTACTGTTCACACTGTTAACATGAAGAGGACGAGGTACAGGAAGACGGAAGACTCAATTAGACCAGCACAGAGCTAGCTTTATCGGGAGCTGATGATAGGGATACCCACACTGATGAGTGTGAGAAGAGAAATACTATCTCCGGAGCTAACTCCTGTTTGTGTTGCATTGCAGAGACACGAACTATAAGTGAACTCATAGCTCCAGCACATGTGTGCAGTCATGAACAGTGAGTTACAGTGCACATCTTCAGGCTGTCAACGTAATTCTGCGTGGGTTTCCTCATGCAGGTTGCCTCCTATCTGTAATGCTTACTTCATTGACAGTGTTGTAGTGAAAGAACAGGGACAAGCATGGTCTGTGTTACTGAAAGATACATGCTGTATCTTTTCTTCTCTGCTTTAAAAAAAAACCAACACACACAACACCCTACAACAGGCATTGCACTGTAACAAGTTGGAAATTAAGACAAATTCATATTGCAGTACCTGAATAGAGAAATAAGAGAGAGAGACCACAACTAGAGCAATTTCCTGCACTGACTAATGTGAAATATAATGGGCATGTTTGGAGATGCATCAGTTCACTGAAAATATAAACAGAGGAAAAAAAAGTAAAGGGAGAGAAAGACAGGCAAGATATCTGCCAGTCTAGCCTGCACTTTACTAAGGGAAATAACCTGGCTGAAGGTGAGGAAAGAAGAATTGTTCAAACACAAGCTTTTATGGTAAGTTCATGTGCTTTCTCAGCTGCCTGGGGCAAGAGACCTGCAGGGTACTGTCAGTTTCCAGAGGAACCTTCTCGTAAATCTCATTTTAGAATTAAAAAAGGGCTTCTTGATAACTCCAAATCAGCTAAAACATGTTGCAGGAGGAAGACAACATGCCAGTTCAGACAAATGACAAGAACTCAATGGGAAAGGCAATTTTTCTTGTGAAGGAAGACACAAAGAGCAGAAAATAGGTATTACTATTTACTTTTTTAGAGAACAAATAGGGGTCTGGCAGATGGCGGAAAGCCAAGCTGTAGTCCATTTTCAAGCTATGACCTCTGTCATGCTAAGTAACTTTATTTGATATAACAGTAATCATACCATATACTGACTCTGATAAAAACCACTATTTTTGAGCAGCTAAAGATTAAAAAATTCCAAGTCTGAGTTGGGTATACTCAAGACAGAAGTAGTTCTCCCTTCTTAGGTCAGAGATATGTTACATAGCCAGAGGGGATATCACACTGGAAAAAGAAGCATGATTGGTTTCTCTGATGGCTATTCAGATCATAACTGGAAATGAAAGGTGAGAGGTGAGACTGGGGAAGGTAAGCAAAACTGTCAAAGTTTTTTGGTTTTTGGTTCTTGTTTTTTTTTTTCTTTTTTTTTTTTTTCCAGATGCAGATCTGTTTTTTACACTAAACAGACCATTTTTGGCAGGACTCTAGGAGACACCCTTTTGTAAGTGCTTGTAATATGTGAAAAATAACTCATAAAATATGTCTGTATTTTTTTACTTTTTTCCCCCAACTTAAGCACAGTTTAGAAAATAGGGGCCAGGATCCGAAAGAAGCAGCAAATATGGGAAGTAATGGGTGATGGTGGGCAACTGGGAGGCCAGGGCATAAAAGGATGTTTAAATGATCACGTATCCTGGAAGAAGAAAGGCAGTTCATACTTCTCTGGTTATTATTAAACTCCAATCCTTTTGTTTCAAGAGCAAATGGCTATTATATTCCTTAACCTGAAATGCAATGGGTTGCATAACTGACCAGCCTTTGTCATTTACTTAAGTCAATCTCTTTTTGTGCTACCCTCCTATTTTAACTTCCTTTCAGACCTTTGATGATACTACTAAATTGCATTGGGCAAAAAATAGATCCTTTCAGGACACTGCTAAAAATAGGTTAGTTAGATGGCGAGCGCCGATTTGAACTTGTTTATACAGAATTTAATATTTTCTCCATTAACATGGTATGTTGCTAATACTTCATTATCTCTCTCTCATATGCTACTCAACATGATTGCATTTTTGTAGCACCAGTAGTCCTTACTGCTTTAACTGAGCCACATATCAGTAGCAATGAAGAGGCTATGGTATATGCTTCAACATCAGTTCACCAGTACATGTATGCTGGGTATTGGGAAGTGGTGTCTTGTGTTGTTTTGCCTTACCTACTGTCCAGTGCCTGATAAAAGTCCAACCACATGTGTACGCAAAATACAATCAAACCTTATCAGACAGACCTGAATTTTTCTAAGGAATCCTTATCAGATTTGTTTGAAAAATCCTATTTTTCATAAAATGAATTCTCTGCAACTTCCTGGTATCTTCAAAATATATCAGTTTGTAAGCATCTCTCCACCTCAAATTTTACAGTTTTTTTTGACTGAGAGTTTCTTTTTGCATATGAAAGTTGATGGAAGTTGAACCAGTGGTACTCCTTGTCCCTTGTGTTTGTCAGATGAGAGTCCTGAGCCCAAGATTACAAAGGAAGGTGCATTCCTAGGGAGGGAGCTGGGAAGCCAGTTGCAGACAATTGCTTCCTGTCACTTCAGATCAGCCAGATGTGGACTAGCTCCAGCAGGAAGATGTGCAATCACATTAGCACAGCGCTGCGCCTGAAGGAATGATCCCTGCTGGATTCAAGTACCTGCTCTGTCTGAAGATATTTGGCTCTTTTGCCTTGCAGCTCCCCCAACCTCTCTGGGGTAGAAAGCATGCGGGAGAGAAGAGAGTGAAATGGTCATGACTGGCTGATGCATCCTTTTCCCCTTATCAGCGAGGAGCCTAGGATTGTGCTTATTGCTCCATGTATTTTGGATGCAATAGTCATTGACCAAAATGCATGGACAGCTTTAAACTTTGAAGCAAGATCTTCCTCACTTTTTCTACCCCATAAATCTCAGGCAAGTTACTTAATCTCTCTACTTTGATTTCTGAAATCTCTGATAAATCTTGCTGTTAATGTTTATAATGTTGATCCTAAAGTAATAATACTCCCTTATAACACTGATCTTAAAGGAAAGATTAACATAAACTGCTTACATTATTCATAGTATGTTGGTTTTGTTAAGCTTGGGAAGATGAAAAGGGTATGATCACAAATATGTTAATTTGAATGTAACTGTAGTATCTTAGGATCTATTTGCTCTCTGTAAGGAGACAAAATATATAAAAATATCATCTTGCTCCTATCATCCAGTAAAATTAAAAAATAATAAAATAAATCTTTCATTAGAGAAGAAAAAAATACAGTAATAGTGGAAAATCACAATCTACAAAGTGACACCTATGAGTGAAATTTGCAATTAGAATTTTTAATGTTTTCCTTTCCATTAATGAAACCTGCACTGATTTGTTCATATACTGGTGGGCTAGAGACTTTTTATGATATCCAAACAGAAAAGGCTTTTTAAGATGGGCATACTGCATTGTCTACAGCAACTGCCTCCTATCCCTGTCCATATACAACTAAGGCCCACTGTTTAATGCTCAATAACTGCAGAAACAGCCCATTTAAAAGAACCCATTCCTTGATTTCCTTAGCTTTTTTTCTGTCTAAGAAAATGATTTCCTAAGGATGTAGTTATTTAAAGGCACTTAAAAGCAGTGAAAGATTTTAATTCATTAGCAATAGAACTGTGTATCCCTTCTATAATTTCCATAGTAATTTATAATAGTATCAGTAAAAGATGGTATCTAAATATTCATCAATTCATTTATTTTCCAGTCTCTTTGCTTTGTAGTGGAAGTGATTTCCACAGAATTACCGATGTCCTGGCAGCAAGTGGCATGAAATTCTTTTTTTACCTCTGTATGTGAATATTGCACTAGTTTTAATTCATCTAATAACATTTTAAGAATACTTGTTGACTTTCTATTATTCTTAATAAACAGAAGTATTAAATACTTAAGGTGAGACAGCGATTATTGCTTACAACTTTTTACCATGATTTAAAAGTTGTTCATAACTCTAAAGAAACATTTATCATCACCAGTCAACTGATAAAAAGGATTTTATTGTAAGCCGTTAAAAATTTCGAGAGGACTGTTTCTCTGTAAGTATTAAGCGTCAAATACTGGCCCTTTGCTGAAACAGGACACCACACCGCCTTCTGCTTTCATCTGGTGGCAAGTTGTTTTTCATTGTACATTTCTTCTTATAGAGGTAAGTACTTTGGGATTTAACAATGCAAAGGACAAGCAGCTGTTTTATAACCACTTCAAACTGTTCCAGTCACAGATGAGAACAGAGTGTTACCCTGATTCCTGGACAGTGTTTCTTAGCATCAAGTACCACATGGCTAGATCCAAATATTCCCATTTCAGAATCTGTGCACCTGTTTGGACTTGCCCTTTCCCAAAGAAACTTTGTCTTAAAACGCTAGGGGCTCTTCAAGGTGAGAGTAACTGTTTATAGGAGGAATTTTATGGCTTTTCACCCACACCCACACCGACCTCCTTTCAGCTACTGCTCTGCCAGATGCATTTAATTATTGCCATAAACTGTAAACACTACTGCATGACCATTTCCCCTTTAGCAAGATTGTGTGTGTGAAAAAAGTAAACAGATTGTATAACAAAGTGTTCTCTAGCTGTCAGCAAGGGCTTTGAAAATAAAACACTTCCCTCCCGACTCACAATTGGCTGACAGTCGGCACATAATGAATAATAGCTCCTGGGGACCAGCAGAAAGATGTGTGGGAAAACTTTAATTAAAAGCTTGTCAGTACAATTTTACCTGGGTGACATCACCTGACTGAAATCCTGCTGCTGGGCTTTGTTGTCTATAGGATTGCAGGTAGCGCACTTGTTTTGCTGACAGCAAACAATTCAAAAAGTACTTTAAAACACTGGGGGGAAGACGCTATGCTGCCAGTAAAATATAATCCATTTGTGGTGTTCTAATTTTCTAATTAGCAGCTGTAGAAGGCTCTTCGCCATTGTAGGAGGAGAGTGACAAACAGGTTTTTGTAGCTCGTTATCTATGATGCCCTCTTGATTATGTATTTTCTTGACATTCCATTCCAGAAAAGTGTGTTCCAAAATCAAATATATTTCCAAATGTAGACAGCTGGGCTTGAGCCAGAAGTACAGACTTAACATCAAATTCCCAGCTTGAAGCTCTCTTATATAAAATCAGAGCACTGAATCCAAACAGCCTAAAAGTTCACAGCAGAGGACTTTCAGGCTGTGCAAAATTCCTAGGAATAGGATCCTTGTGATGGTCCAACACAATAAAGCTCACAGTCCAGGAGAAGGGTAACAACGATCGATTTGATTCTGCCCAACTCAAGCTGGTGGTAACTAACGTAATGAGGTGGCACCTATGTTTTTGTATGCCTGACACTGTAAAATGGCAATGGGAATCTGAACGCCTGAACTTGGTCCTAAAGTTGTAATTAGTAATATTCATGGAAAGAAACTCTCATCTAACACTGCTGAAATCATTAATACTAGTAAAGCTTGGCTATTTTACAAGTAATTTGTAGTAATGGAGAGTAGTTTCTCATAATTTAATGCTAATTAACTCAGTTACATCATGATCTAGTTCAAGTCCTGAACTGACTTTGATGGGAATAGGCTGGGTCTGATCCAGAAGACACTGAGGCCAATGGGAGCCTTTCCATTGATTTTGAGAGAATTTGGTTTGGGTGTGTAGATGGATGGAATTTATTTACCTGACAGAGGAAAGACTCTCACTGAATTCTATGTTTGCCTTCCTTATGAGCATTCTCTCAATTTCCTTAATTTTATGTAATTATGATTTGCAAAATGTTGAGGAGAGTATTATATCTAATTAGTGGTGAACAAAAATAAACAGGAGGTTTATTTTCTTATTACATGCTAAAATTAAATGCTGTTCTTGGGCATGTATATGTGCGTAATAACACACAGAGCAACTCCCAGGCAAGACTAAAGACAAGGCTTCTAAACTCAAACATTTCTAGTACAACTTTTCTGTGCCAAACACTTTGTCTGAAGATTAATGAACAAGGTTTTATTGCTTATTTTGATAGAAGAGGCTGGAGTTAGGCAAGTGGTAACTAAAACAACTGGAGCAATTACTTAAGAATTTTCCTTTATCCTTTGCTGCTCTGACACACTGTGCAATAACACTTAATTCTTTAGTAAGAGATAGGCCCATCTGAGGCTTTCAGTACATGGGTGTTCAAAGAGAAGCAGGTGCTTTCATACTCCAAAGGACAAAAAAGACTTATGCTAAAACGTAAAATAATTGTCATTTGCTAGTCAAAATGTTCATCACTTATTCAGTGATGAGCAATATTTGTGAATTTCAATTACTGATGCATGATGGAATCCTTATCCAGAGCTAGATTCACCAAGGCCCCTCAAGAAGGAGTTTTGCAGTAGCTGAGCATTAGGACTTTCAAGGGAGGCCTGGACTCCCAGTGCTGTGCATGAGTCAGGAATTTCTGATTAGGCTGAATGATAGTTGGCATTTTGAGAAAAGTCTCCAAAGCCCCATTCTACATGAGACTCAAATCTGTATGTGGCCAGAAAGTACCCTAACAGTCAGGCCACAGAAAATTCACTGACTTCATAGCTTTCCCCCTGCAATTCTTCCATTTTGTGTGAATGAACAGGTGAATGTGTATGGAATGGTGTTCAGGGAACAAGAGGAGGGAAAGATACGTGGCATATCGGGCATGGTGTTCAGAACATCCTTGTAAGGAGGGAGTTACTACATCTTTAGCTTTATGTATTTGATGGAGCAGTAAATGGAACTCAGTGTTCAAATTGTGAACTGGGGAGCTTTTTTCCATTTCAGTCACTATTTAATTGTGACATAAAAAGTGAACAAAAAGTGAAAAAGCTCCAAAAGCAGTGTAAAGAAAAGTGCATTACACCCAGCCACTGTGGAAAAGATTTGAACTTGTTATTTAGAACATTCTCTCAGGAAATCCTACTGGCAAAGGCAGAACCCAAACCTAGATTTCTCATAAACTAAGTGAGGAGATAGAGACAAGTTCACTGTGCTTTTAGAGCAGCACAGGCAAATGAAAAGCACAGGAACAAAAAGCAGGATTTTCTCACACTGCTAGCTTCACGCAACATGGAGCGTTTCAGGTGGAGGCTCTTTCATTCGTGTTTATTCTGGCTACTGAAACATTGTCATTGTGTCAGTCTTGCCAGCCACTTATTCTTACATTATTAGTCAAGATCTCAAGCTTCAAAAAAATTACTTTGCTGGCTAACAGTAGTAAATTTGAAGATCCAGGATAGAGAAATCTGGCAGGTGTGGGGAGCAGGAAGAATATGCTAGTTGTCTCATGACACTAGCACGGTGATTTCATTCCAGTTTCTGTAGTCAGGAATTCTCATCACAAACTCCACAATAATTGTGATTCTTAGCAGGGTTCATGGGAAATTTAGTGGATATTCTTGTCCCTTCAAGAAGTCATCCTTCACAGTCACATATATTAGTGATACAGTACAAGGATGATTTCAGTCTTCCTTGTGTATATAAATTTAATGTGATAAACCACTGTTTTGAATAGATGTATCAGTACAAGTGAACTCTCTGGTGTTGTTTTTAGTAAGTAAATTCAGTGTCAGGTAAAACACTAGACCAAGCACGAGAAGACAGGGTTTCAGTTAGTGGCATAGGCTTCCTATGTGATCTTGAGCAAGTCATTTATGGACTAATTCATTAAAGTATTAAGTGATAAGGATTAGATGCCTACATTTTAGGCTGCAGAATTTGGATACCTAAGTGAAAGGGTTTTTTTAGCTCTTGGGTTTTTTGCATGGCATGTAGGATTATTTAGGAGCTGAAACAACCACATGTCAACGGGAACATTTGGATTTCTAGGTTTGGCAACAAGAAAAGGCTGCAGTGAGTGTGCAGTCAGCCTGTATGAAATTCCTACATCAGTATAGAGGAAAGACCCTTTGTCCTTCAGAGTTTTGAGCTCAGAAGGAAGGTGGGTTTAGTAGCTTAGAATTTACGGTCATCAATAAAACATTAAGCCTGTGTCCTGCCTGTTGATGTCTTAGTTGCTAATTCATATTCCTTCTTGTGCTGTCTAGGATTTTTCTTTCCTCAACCCTGTATCTTCCCTAAGGCAAGAGAGGAAGAACATGTCCCATTTTCCCTTCTCCAGCCTGACCGCCTGTAAGCTTAAGTGTTAGTATGCTTCTTTGGGATCTGAAAGATACAGGTTTGAATTCCTGTGAAGAGGAGTGGTGAAGCCTGCTTTGCATGTTGTAGGTGACCATAATCCTATGGAAAACAAAGCAGCAGTACCACTAGTTCATGTCTTTCTGTTTGCAGAGACAGCAACAGTGGCTTCTGTGTTTTGCTGGGAATATGATGTTTCAAGAACACATGCTCCAAATAACCAACAAGATCAAGGGCAGCTGAGCCTCCTCAAGGACCCTCAGCAGTGGCCAACATCATATTAGTGGCATCATACTTCTATACATGTATGGAGTAACCAGGTAACTAGCTAACTTAAGACCTTAAGATCATACATCACAATAAATACTGGTCTCAATGGCACCTGAGAAATCTTCAGGTGATGACAAATTCATGCACAGATGAAGACATAACAGTCTCTTGCCTAAGTCCTGCTTTAGGTATCTAGACCTTTTAGACTTTTTTTTTTTCCCTGATCTATTCATAGAAATTGGCTGTGGAACTCTTGTTAATGAGAACAAATATACTCCAAGTATTCCTCCAGTCACAGCTTACAAGCCTACTTGTGTAGGTGGGAAATATGCCTCTCTGTTGACATTTAGTTATGCCTTGAAGCAGGGCTTCAGAGTTCTTAAAACCACGCCAGTTATACGAGTTAGCAGATGATAGCTGTTTTCATCACCACAGGGTTCTTACAGAAGTTAGTAAGAAAAGTATAAGCAGACACTTTTATTTATTATTTACATATTATCAAAGTGAAGGAAGCTTCTTTTAATTTAAGAGAGCTATGAAAAAACCTATAGAAAAACAGCTTTGCTCTTGGTATTTGATGAACTGTAATCTTTGATTGTACTTGATGATAAATTAGGTGACTGGTCTCAGTGTTCAGGCTGATTTACAAGAGATTCTTCTGAAGTGATAAATGCCTATCAGCCTGCAGTGTTATACTGTAAAACAGAAGGATCTGAACATACTTGACCAAACAACACTGTTTTGTTTCTAATAGATAATTCAAATGATGCAATATAGAGCCATTTTAAATCAGTTAAGAGTAGAGAAGCCACTGTGTTACATATAAGAAAAGGTACTTTATTTTAAGACTGACAAGTCCGAAAACAAAAGTTAACAGAAAGTCACAAGTCATTCTTGTGACAAGTGCGTGAAATCTAAAGAACAGATTCCATATGGTATCATATTTCAAGTTGTATGTCAATGACTTCATCAGAAAGTTATACCCTTCCAGTAGGAGAAATGATACCTTTGAAAACATGTGTGGCTGCATGTAAAAAGTAAGCTCTCCCTGTCTTTGCGGAGAGCCAAGACACTTTCTGCTGAACAGGCAGACAGAAGAGAAAGAACAGATGTAATTATCAATCATACACTGTCATTAGCCCAGCTCTTAGGATCTGCAGAAGAGCGGAGTATATACTGGTCAGTTACTGGTGCAGACAGTAGCTGCCTTCATTATAGATTTCTTGTCTGCCGTTTATACTTCGACATAGCGAAGGCAGGATTAATCTAAATGTCTGACAGTTTAGGTATGAGAATGGCTGCCAAGTCCATATGCATTTGTTGCCCCTTGGACATCTCATGCCAATGGCACAAGTGAGATGGGCTGAACCACAGAAATTACACGTATCAGCATAAACACTAATCAACATCCTATCCAAATTCTTCTGGCTTCTTCTCTGGCATAGTGGACAGTGGATCTGCATAGTTCAGATCTGCTGCAGAGTTCAGATCCACTCTTTCTGCAAACACAGAAGAATGGTCACCTACAGTGTGGAAATGAGGCTTTGTAATACTCTTCAAAGGAATCCAAACCTACATCTCTAAGATCCCAAAGGAGTGTGCTAACATGAGACAGAGTTACACACAGCAAATATTTAGTTCATCGTTTCTCCCCTGTGCTATTTCTGCTGTAGGAAAACATTTGCATCTATGCTCAGATACTACAATCTTGTGGATAATTATATATTGCTGAAGGTAAAGATGTGCCTAAAAAGACAAAGGACAAAGTGCTTTTCTGCAGAAGTGGAAAAACCAATGCCAGTATTTTAAGAGGTGCTTAAATTCTACATCTGTATTTATTTGAGGACATCTGTATTTGCTCGAGGACATGGTTTAGTGGTGGACTTGGCAGTGATAGGTTAATGGTTGGACTCGATGATCTTAAGGGTCTTTTCCAACCTTAATGATTCTATGATTCTATTCTATGATTCTATGATTTCCATTCTGGACGGCAATGAGAGAAGCTGCTAATTAGAACTACTGAGTCTGATTAGATTACTGAGATCTTTAAATGTGGATTAACAAATATGGGGTTATTAATCTCTAAACATGGATTAATGAGACTGAATTTGCTCATCTGTATTTGAAAATACAGTCTTGAATCACTTGCTTGAAGTCACCTTTTCTCTCTGTCTTTTTAACCCAGGTGATTTCCTGTAGACACTGTAGCTCCTTAATATACTGTAGCTCCTTAATATATTAACAGGGCTATTCTTATATATTTTTTGTTTTAATTAGGAGCAGTATTTACTGTGCCACTTATATGTGTAGCCTGTAGAACTTGTACCTCACAGAAAGAAGGAAAGCCACCCATCTAACTTCAGTTCCTTCAAGGAAACTTCAAGGAAGCATGGGCAATCAGGTCCAAACAGCTGCACCTGCATCCCAAGTTTTAAGGAGTAGCAGACATAAAAGACTATTACCAAAGGCAATAGCCAGTTCTCCAAGGTTAAAAACTAATAGGAGAAACACTTGCTAGAAGTTCCTCAGCCTGAATGACTCTCTGATATCCTCAGAGAAAACCCTAAATAACAGTTGTGAACATTACTAAAATTTTAGTTGCCTATTGATGAAAAATTTTATTTCTGTAACTTTGCATTGACATTTCAGAACAAATTGCTTCATCTTGGGCTTTGTTCTTGTCCAGTAGTAAATGTGAGAGCAAATTGTTTTAACAAGGACAGGGATACTGTTTCTTTAGAAATAGTGAATTGACCTATTGCTAGAGAGCTTGCTTCAAATATATGCTGTCTGCTTAGGTCTGTGATGGGTAACCAGCATAAAACAATAGTGAGATATGCAAGTGGTCAGTAAAAAAAATACACATTACTTATCAAATTGCCACTTTCTTCAGAGTACGCTCATAGGTCAAGTGGGCCTGGATAAAGAGCTCTGAATTCTACTTTCAGAAAAAAGACAATCCATGTGGCAGTTTTGAATTCAAAGCTTTTGGAATCAAAAAGTGGAAAAAAAGATTTCAAACGTATTTCTATGTGATTGTGTCCTGCACAAGCAACTAACTGTCAGATTTGCATAGACGGTTAAAATACTTGGACAACAACAACAAAAAAGCCATAATAGCTCTGCTTAACTAGAGAACAACTTCTATATCAGTAATAAGCAGTAAGCTCAGCTACTTATATTGTTTACTAACCAGAACAATCCTGACTGCCAAAGGCCTAAATCTTATCTTGAGGGCTCTGCTTGAAGGATGTGAGGTTCTGACTTCTTTAATCACAGGGATATTTCCAAAGTTTAAATCCGGATAAAACTAAATGGTGAACACTGGTTCTCGTTAAAACATAATTCTTCCCGGAGACTCTTTATAACTGGAACCAACAAAGATATCTAATGCAAATGAAATAGACAAGGCTCTTCATTTTATTTTAAATTGGCCTGACTTGCTTCATGTCATTCATTTCAGTGGTTTCCAAACCACAGCCTGAGAAGCTTCTTAAACTTATCAGACAGGATTCTGTTCCAGTGAAGTTTTTAATTCTTCTGTATCAAATAGACAAACTCTCAATGCCAAAAGACATCACAAACTGGACATACGGTAAATCTGGGGAGTAGTGAATCTATGTTTTATTGCTGAATATTAATTTCTATATATAAAGCTATATCTAAATATATGTATATGTGTTCATACACAATGCATAATTTTTATATATGCATAAATAAAGACATATGATATATATATATTTATATATAGTAAACATTGGGTTAATGTTGGTATGAATCATCATGTGTTTGTAACAAGAGCTGCCTACAAAGATCTAGGAAAGTTTCAAGGCATGATCTTCAGTAAAACAAAACCGAAGAAAATCTGTAATCATAACTGTTTTCTCTACACTGTTGGGAGATTTGTGCTTTCCAGGTGTGAGATGGCTGCTGTTGAGAAATGCTTCAATACTGCAGTGCTTTGTCCTTTTCCTCCTTTCCTTTGGAGCAAGCACAGCACAAGGCGCCCAGCGTCTCAAGTGGAGTTTTACAAGAACAGAAGAGAATTACCTAGAAGTTAATTTTTTGAAAGTGCAAATGCAGCCTGTCAGGTGCAAAAGGAGGTCCTGCCCACAGTGTTCCTGTGCTGCAGGTCACATCCAGCAAAAACCTCTGGCTTCTTTGGCTGGGAAAACTCCAAATATTCCCTGGGGTCTGCTGGAAAGTCATCTACTTTCTGTCACTCCTGATGCTTGGCTCCTTGCGCTCCTTACAGCATGTCTCTTATTCTGCACCCTTGCTGCAGGTTTGCTGTTCGCTCTGTTTCTCCCCCACTGCCAGTTTCTCCAGGTGCTCCAAAAGCAGCGCCCAGCTGTGTGTGTTTGATGTGACTCTGGAGAAGAGCAATCTCCCCTCCAGCCACAAGCTCCCCTCAGACTCAGGTTGTGGAGCCAGGACAAATCACAGATGCAGCTATGCCCTGGCTGCTTAGCTACAGCTTTTCTGAAGAATCATCATATACAGCAAACTAAAAAGAATCAGACTGCTGATATATTCCTTCTTTATTTTAGCCGAGATTTCTCTTAACTATTTATTTTTACCATTCCTTTCATGTTTCACTGGTAGTGCTTGTGTTCTTAGTTCCAAAATACCTATATATGTGTTTACAGTGTGGAGGTCCAGCAGTTTGAATACCAACAACCAAATTAAGGATGGTGTAACAATTTCCAAAATTCTCCTAGTATTTCGAAATATTTCCATAAACATATTTATCTCATATTTAAAAATCTTTATTTTTTAATTTGTGAGAATACTCATTAAGGGATGATTAATTCCAAGCTCATTAGTATGGAAACATCTGAAACATCCTCCAGTTTTGTTTGTCTGACTGGATTTTAAGGTGATCTTTCCCAAGATAGTTCAGAGGTCTTATCTATGATTCCACATGAAGAAACGTCGTTCACTTTTCCGTGTTCGTCCCTCTCCAAGGCAGAGGTTTTTCATATCTGTCCAAGAAGATGGTTAACACATGTCAGAAAAGGACAATGTTTGTGGTAGGTTTTAGTAAGTAGTAGTAAAGTCAGCTCAAAAAACAAATACTGGAGTTTTTTTGAAGTTTATCTACGTGTTGGGGACTTAATCAAGTGGATCTCAAGAACAAGATATGAGAGTACTCTAAGAGTGGAATTCATTTGCTCTGCACAAGATTTCTTCCAGGATTTTTCTGGGGTGGAAGGGATCCCTGTCCATCGATTGGGTTGTCAGTGGAGTCAAGTCAAGGAAAGCTGGCTCAGCCAGGCACTTCTTGAACCATTTACTGAAGGAGTTTTGAGCACTAGGATCCCTTTTTATGATTTTCTCATTCGACATAGTGGTAAGAGTGTAGTCTAATGTGTCTGTGGTTATTCAGGTGAACCCTCTCCTTTAACAAATTTTTGTAGAAAGTAAGGGAAAGAAAGTTGTATCCAGAATTAACTGACTAGCTCAGTTCATTTCTCATTCATGTCAGAAGATGATCTATTTAATTAAAAAATGAAAAAAAAATTCCTCCAAATTTTTCTTGTAAGAAAATAAAGGAATAAAAATGCAAATACAGTAATTCCTGTTACAAATTTAACTTTTATCAGACTACAAGCATTTTAAACGGACTATATGCATTTAATACTTCTTCACACTGCTGGTGTGGTGTTCATTGGCCATACATAAATAACAATTAGGCCTTGATAAAAAAAAGTATTTTGTAAATTGCTAAAATAATATTTTCTAACTCTGTGGGACAAAGAAAGTTCAATATCCACCTTTGTACATCTGAAAATGCATTTGAATACTTTATCCAGACCAAGGAAATTATCCCCACCAAGAAAGAGCTAAATAATTGCCAGTTAAACTGGGAATAAATCCAAGAATTCAGAAACATGTTTTAGTTGAATCATTTATTTTATCTATGGATTGATCTACTATTTGAAAGGAAGTTCTTTTCTTCATTTAGTTGATTGCCTTTGTGAAGTCTCAAAAGCAGTGCCCAGTGATGAATATGGTAATACTTAGCAATATCTCCTTAGAACTTTATCATAGTGTAATACAGCCCTTCTGGGATATATTCTACATTGTGTAATTTCTTCTAGAAAAATGTCTTATGTTGGATTGAAGAATGGGAGAAAACACACATAGAGAGCACATCAACCCAGTAATATACAAATGTGAAAGACCAAGCTGGTTTTACTGTCTGTTGTATTTATTATTGTATCTCATTCCCCACTAACTGAGATCTGTAACATTCCCTTTTCAAAGGAAAAAAAAAAGAAAAGAAAGAAAGATAGTTACAAATCATCATACTTCAATTCTGGTCTTGATTTAACCAGGATGTGAAATATTCTCTAGTACTTTTCCACTTAAGTTTAGATTTTCTCCCTTTTTAATCTGTTATCTGTTACATATTGCCCTTCTCCCTTCTACTTTTGTAGTGGTAAGTCTCCCATTCCAGAGAAGCCAAATGTTAATGTAGTGCAGTTTAGTTATACTGGCATTTAGGAAATTACTTCTCAGAAATTTGTACTGTGCCACAGAGCCTTTGAATGGGGTCATGGGATGCTGAAGCAATTGTAAATCAGCCCCCATTTAAAAAGCAAATAAAAACTCAACAAAAAATTAAAACCTCCAATAAACCTCTGTCACTTAACAGGAGCTATATGGGGCCTTTCCCCCCCTCTAAACTCCAAGCCAATCAAGAATATAAAGAATTACTACATTTGCCAAATATTAAACATGATGGAAGGTTTTAATATTGCAAATGCGTAGGTGTATATGTCAGCGTGAACTTAACATATAACTTATCCATGACTATTCATCTTGAGGTTCTAAGTGCAAACCAGAGGTAACTCATTGAAGATTTTGATTAGCTGGGATCTTCATTTCTGGATTGCAAGAAGAAAGCGTAAGTGCAGATGGTGGTAGCTGAATAAGGAAGAGGAATAACTAAAAATCTACAACTGTATTGACTTTTTCTTGAAAACATACAATAGATATGCTCACTGTTTAGAGTTCCAGGATTCTGTCTCCTTCTGTAAGGATACCCACATTCTTCATGCACAGAATGAAGTTTAACACAGTGAATGGGTATACTGTCTCTTTCTCCATTTTGAAATGTGATCAAAGAGGAAAAAAAACATTCTTGGGAGCTTGGGAGCCTGTTTCTTAGATAGCCAACAGTTAGATCACAACTTTATCTCTGCATGAGAAACAAACTTCACAGGTGTTCTGATTTTCTTTTTAATTACTCTTTTTAATAAGATAGCTGTTCCAGTGAAAATCTAACTGCAAATCAGTGTCGCAGATGAGTGGTTAAGTCGCTTAAAGAAGTCAAAGAGGTGGGGGGGAGAATACATCACCACAATCATATAGGTTTAATAGTGAAACTATTATGTTTTGAAAAGTAGAGGCTGCATGTATCAGTAAACTAAATGCATTTCTAAGGGTTCATTATTTTATGTGTCATTTTTTGTTCTACTATCTCAGTATGTTCTGTGATGATCATAGCATACTGGATTGGTCACAGAGTTATGCATTAAAACAATTCTATCCTTAAATTATATGAGTATCTATATTCTCAGTTAAGACCTCTGCATGTTACTTTAGAAGTGTAAAATAGCCTTAAAATGAGTTAAGTATAAGCTTCCTTTAAGTTACTAACTTTTGCTAAAAAAAAAAAAAAAAGCATTTATAGTTTGAAACAATACATTCTACATTTTTTATTACAAAAATTTAAAAAACTAAAACAACACCCTTTTTTAATCTTAAAGAGAGAACAGAACAATTCTGAAGAGTATATTAAAAAATCTCACAGTCGATGTTGTGGCTACTGGTGAAGGCTGGAGAGTGGTAGCTCAGCCAGACTCTTGCTGTACTACAACATAATAGAAATCACAGCTGTAAAAATCAAAGGAAAGAAAAAGTAGATTGTGGATGCATTAAAGTGCAGAAATTAAGTCTTTTCCCAAGGCTGAGTGACTGCTTTTGCTTTGTGATTAGGATCATGCAAAATGGTGTAAATGGAAGGGAGAGCTATATTTCACTAAATAGTTCACTACCTGGGTAGAGCAGTTAATTAACAGATTTTTCAGAGGTGGACTCTCAGCAAAATATCCTTGACAGATAACTGTTCCTAAGAAAGTTGGCTATAAATCATTTATTCAAAACAGTAACTGGAAGTTTTGCTTGTCAGATTTTTTAAAAGCAGAGAAGTGTTTCCTTGAACTTTTGCCTGACTTTGGCTGCCAATATATTACTAGCACCTGGGAGAAGCCTCAGGCTCAAACAGTCAGAAACACATGAAGTTCCACTTTGTTTTAATAAGGGTCCCCTTCCTGTATTAGACTTTGTTGTATTATTTAATTTATTCTACTATTAAAACTGAAAACCCAAAAATCTGGCTTACTGTCAGAAGACACTTGAACTTAGGTTTATAGTAAAAATCGCTCTCATTAGAAAAGGTAGACCAGAATTTACTAGCTTTTCTAATGCTTGTTGAGCCATTCTCAGCTCTGCAAATACTGTGAGTAAAACAAAACCCCCTGCTTTTGTTAGGAAGAAAGAACTGTATGCATGAATGTCACTATGAGGAAAGAACATATATGTATTTCTGATTTGTAATGGACTCAACTATTTATACATGGCTACGCAAGTGATCCTGGAGGAGAATACGTCTTTTCAGTGCAAAGGAGACAGGAAGACCGATGTACCATCTCTCTACTGTGCTATATTCCTGACCTGAAGGAACAATGGGGAAAGGTAGTTCATTCTTGAGGCCAACTCAGGCCATGGCCTTTTTGCTGTCTAGGTCTGATGGTGTCATAATATTCTATGTACTGATGGTTTACAAAACTGCTTTTGGACTAACACAAAAGAGGAATAATACAGGATATCTGTGGCATGAATGCATAGAAGAGCTCAGCTAACTGAATGTCCCTGTATCTAAAAACCCAGAAGTTCACTAGAACATGTTTTTTATTTGCTTCCTTTGAGGACTTCAGGAAGGAACTGAAGCGGGAGGAAATAAAGCGAAAAATATGATCTCATTACTGCAGTGCTTCTGACTTAAGGTTTGATTTAATTTCCCATTTAATCCTCTTTGTGTAGTGTGTAGCTTCTGTTTTACAGGAATAATTTAACACATATCTTCAAATCTTATGAGTTCAAATTTGAAGGCAAAATTCTTGAAGATCTCCTTTTAGAAATACTTTTGAACTTTTTGGAACCCTTCCACTAGTAAATGGCTCCTGTACAACGTTTTGGTTTCTCCAAAAATCTTATATTTACTCTCTCACTAACTTTCAAATATATATCACAAGAAATGAAATTGTGGCTATAAAATTTACTGCCTTTTGTTTATTTTTTCCAATGTTATTTCAATAACCCTTTAAAAAAATGGCCACGATTTCCAACAACTCACAATGGTATTTTAGCCAATCAACAGAATGGAAATACCTATGTTCAGACAGTTGCAGCATCAGTAGTGGTCTGACTGGCCACTGACTCTCATTTTTCCAATGACATTCAAGTTACAGGCTGCCGCAGGGAAATGGCAGACCTCTTTCTTAAAATTTGCAATTATATATTTGAACTTTCAAGCCTGCCAAAATATGACACAACCACAGTGTACTCTAAGTTCTCAGAATATATAACAACTATGTTTTCTTTTGTGGCAGGCCATAGCTGAAAGATTGTAAAAGCTTTTCCATTATAAAGCTTGTAAGAGAATTTTGCATCATGTGAATGTCACAAGCCTTTAAAAGAAGGAAAAAAACAGCCTGTGATACTATTGTAGGCAGCCACAAGTACCACCACTGAGGTTGCTATTAGAATGTAAACTTTCTGTACCTTACTTCAGAATGCCAACAATTGAGTTACTCTTCGCCTTCATGCAGACCCAGCTGCATAAAAGGATGTTAAACATTTCATTACCCTTAAGGATCAGCAATAAAATATCATCTGGGATGTATATATTCTCTGGCCAGCAGATAGACAATATATGATCCAGTGGCTAATATGGATTTTTGGAAGAGAAGTATCTCATTTTCTTCCTAGTTAGTACTTTGTATTCTACTGCTTGGAGTAGGAGGCGGTTGGTTTCCAAGCATCTAGGACTGTAGATCTTGGTGGGAAGGAGAAATAGGCTAGGATATAAGATACGACTTGACAGGCTGCACAGTCAAGTTCAAAGATGTGTATATACTGTATGCAGAATCAACCTCTGGGCTAATACAAGTCCAGCATACTGGTCCAGTCTTTGTTAAGTGTTAGTTACAAAATTAAGCTTGTTTATAAAATGAGAGGATAGGGGAGAAGGGAAGGATGCCTACATGACTGACACGTATGCTAACAGGAGGACATCTACTCTCTAATGACCAGTTTTATTGGCTGTATCTTCACTACTTGCAAGAACAATTTCACTGTTTTCTTGAGATGGCTGCCACATGAGTATATCCAGATGCACAATTCTTCTGTTGACCCGGTCAGGTCTTCACAGACTGCTTGCCCATGAGAAAAGAACAGCATTAAGACTTATCAGTGAGTAGGGTTCTCGATGTTGGAAGAAATTGTACTGAAGTACACTCACTTGAGATAAACCACTGAAGTGTTTTACCTTGGTTTTATTCATTAAAGTACCAATTCAATAACTTTGTGAAGTACTAGATTGGAAGTCTTTTAAGTCTTTAAATCATTTTATGTTTCCTTGGGAACTTGCCCAACCTGACACTTTAAAGGAATTTTTCAGTAACCTGCCATGGTTTATGCTGGATAAAGCAATTGCTTCCATACACTGAGTTAGTGCTACATCTGAATGCCACTAAAGGACAGTCATTCACATAGTTGTGGCTATGAAACTTTGTGTAAAAAGTGCACTGCAGTTTTTGACTACAGTTTATTGATGTAGGGGCATGATAAAGCAAACTCTACAGTCACAAAACCATCATCCCAACACAGTTGCAGTCAAACTCAAGAGCAGCAAGCATAAAAGTTCCAGCAGGGGTTTGATTTATTCATATGACCACCTAAGTAGGCCTGTTCTGCAGCATGCTTACACGTAACCATCTTAGCAAGGATTGGTACACCTTTCTGTTACACCCTTTTTTCATAGTTTCAAGCCTAAGGCCTCAGGTGTGGGTGTATTGGATAGTAACTACTACTCTTGTTGTACTATTTCATTGCCAGCTAGTCTTTGCTTTCAGAAAAATGGGAAAAGATATGTGGCTTCCTCAAACTGAAGTGGTTTCTCAGTTGGATTACTCACTTCTCATTGTAGCAAATTTTTGTTCACAATAAGAAGCAATTTTTACTAACAATTATCCTAGTACTAGAGTCAAGCAACACAATTGGTAACATAATTTTCAAAAATTATTCAATCAAAAAACCCTGAAATATTGAAAGTTAAAGTAAGTTCTGTGAAGAAGCTTCAAGCTTTTCTCTTAATCATAACCTCACCCTCAAGCTGACATGTGTGTCCATGAGGCCTCTAACTCTGTGCCCTGTAGGCCATTGCAAATTATAGCTGTATCCAACCCAGGACTGACAGATAGATGAAAGAATATTTTATCCTTAGAATGGCGTAAATGAAAAGAATCAGAGATCTAAAGCAGCCTATCAATCCCATAGCACTAACAATTGTTCTCAAAGCCCCCCAGAGGCACTTGTCTTATTGGTCAAAATGGGAGCTCACTGCAAAGGTGATGGAAAGTTTAGCTGGTTCTGGTAGCCAGTCCTCCCAAGTATGAGGAGGCTCAGCCTTGAGTGTTATGTGGAAGGTTCAAACTCTTTTGTTGGAAGAGGGCTAAATATTGTGCCTCTTGGGTGCTGTTGGGAGCATCTCTGGAGGTAAATCCCCTCTGACTTTTGTAAGACCAATCTGTATAGTTTTCTCTTCACAGCTTGTTGACCATGGGTCATACATCCATGTGGTCAACATGGTGATCCTAGTGATTGTATCTGTTTGTGGTCATTCATGAAAAAATAAATTTGGGCCTTATAACTGTGGAGAATATTTAACAGTAAAAGACATCAATAATCACTAAGAAAGGCATTTGGTAGACAGTACAACTTGAATATAACTCCTGAAGAGTGAATCTGGAACAGCAGATGGATATTCTGGATATTCGGTCTGAGTATTCTTGGGTGAAGGGGAAAAAAAGAAAGGAGGGAGAAGAAACAGATTTCCCAACAAGCTGTTTTGCATTAGCCTGCAGGGGAGCCTTTGGAGACCCTGCAGAAGGAATGCTATGTTATCTGTAGGATTCTTGTCTGGTGACTCTGCCTCTTGCCTTGTTCATGTATCATGGGCATGTGAGTGCATCTTGTGTATTAGGATAACCGCTATCGTGTCCATGCAATTCTGATGGCAATCCCTGTGAATTTTGAGCAAATGGCTGAAGCACAGCCAAGCAGTTGCAGAATCTGCTTCTCCACTGTCTGAAGAGGGAGAAGTTTTTCCCCCAAATCCATAATGAGGAAGGGATTATATTAGTTATTCCTTGAAAAGGAGTATTCTTTTCAGTCTGTGTGCATTGGTGATCTTTGTCACTGCTCTACTTTGACTTTACTGAAAAGTAGTGAGGTAGCACAATGGAAAAAATGGACATCTGAGTGGCTATCTTCAGACCCTCATAGAAGTAAGTCCCCCCCTTTAGGAACATAAATCTCTTCTCTGCTCTCTGCCAGGCCTAATGAAGCCTAGGTCTGCTTTCTGCTTGGTTCTCCTTTGCCTCCACCATCCAGGTGGAAGGGACAACACAGATATGTCTGAAGTCATCATGAAGGGTTTCTCTTGCTTCTACCACAGAAAAATGGTGCCATGGCTACCAGCAGAGGAAATGACAGAGCCCTGCCTACACAAGGACCTATGCCTGGCACAAATTTCAAGATGAAGTTTCCTTTTCTAAACATATATAAGTGAAGAAATTAGTAAGAACTATTATATCCAACACAAAAAAGATTCAGACATTTGTGAAAATAAATTATTATAATCTTAACTTTAGAAAATCATAAAAATTTGAAGATCTGGGAACCTTAACCCACATATAGATATTTAATATGTCAAAGCATTCAAACATGGGAAGGCCTTCTGGGAAGTTTTATGAGAGAGAGATTCAGAGATATCTTCAGAGATTACCGGAGGGGCAGCAATAAGAACTAAAAGATCTGAAATGCTTTTCTTGCAGGCCTACATTATGTTCTCTGCCTTCCCCTCATCACCACACATTTTGAAACTTGTTAAACCATCCCTGCCCTACAACATGCCCCTTGGGAGAGGCAGCTGGGGGCAGTAGACAGCCATCTTTGCCTTGGGGCAGCACCTGAGACTGCTACTTTCTCTGGAACATAGCTTGGGGTTATCTCCCTGCTCTCCAGACCTCCACCGGCACTTCCCTCTTTCCACAGCTCTGGCACTATGCAGCAGGTACACACAGCTGGGGTGAACTAAACCTGAGGTAGACCACATAACCATGAAGAGAGCTGGCTTCAGGCAGGCAAGGTAGGAATGCTGGAGGGAATGTGACCTGAATGGCTGGCTATGCCTAGACTAATTCAGAGCTGTCTGATGTGGGTGTGTTCCTAGGCTGTATCTGGGTAAGAGCAAATAGGGGTGAGTTTTTCCCCTTCCTCCTGCTCCTGTCCTCCTGCTCCTCCCTGCCTCCCTAAAAAATCTTGGTAGGAAAGAGGCAGAAGCATGTCAGCCAGGAGAAAAGCTGTATTCATTCTGTATGGGCCCCACCACTCAGTCTGGCTATGGGGGAGCTCTTTACACGGATAGGGGAGATGGCTCTTCTGACCCTCCATCTTGGAAAACTCGTGTTACCCACCTCCACAGTGAAGATCCAAACTTCTGTTGTTGAGTCTATCAAGTTCTGTAAGCCTCTCTGCATCCCATGATATGGGATGCCAGCTGTTAAGATGCCAATAACTTTTAAGCTGACAAGGCAAACACCACTTTGCCACTAATGGTAACAGCAAGACAAGAAAGTTTAGGTGCGTCCTCTCTCGTGTAGCCTCAATGCTCCTCTGATGAATTATAGTAGTTAACAGGAAACAAGGTTTTGGGGTTTTGAAATTTCACTTAGGTTCTTAGGAAAACAATTAATGAAGTCCAGCTACCTCTTCCCCGAAGGACTTTTCATTAACACCTTGCACCAAACTCTTTCTTGATAGTTTCCTTTCCAAAACAACGATTTTGTTTTGCAGAACTAATTCATGCTTCAGATGCACCCATTCTAGACCTTTAGAAATTTCTGGGTATTTTCTGAGATTCTCTGGCCTCTTTTGCTTTTTCATTAATCTTACTGTTTTTTTTTTTTCTTCTCTGTAGAACACAACTATTTTCCTAGATGCAAAGTTATCATAGACTTTGTATGATATATACAAGACAGGCCAAATGACCAGTATTTTTTGCATTTGGAAAGGTTATTTTTTCTAGAAGTGTTTGAAAAATACTTATTCTCAGATTGGAAAGTCCAAAGCAAAAGTCTGCCCAAAGCCAAAAGAAAAAATCTGTAAGTGGTAATGAGCAAGAAATGAATAATAATTTCAAGCCACAAATTTGGTTGGGCAGCCAAGAATCTAGAGAAATGCTAAGTGTGAAAATACAATGAAGTGAAAACTTTTTCTCTTTCCTCGTTAGTTCTCTTTGTTACTATTCTTTCTACAGTGCTATTAAAAGATCCTACCACCACTCATAAACCAACACTAAGTTGCAGGACAGCTAAATGTTACTCTCTTGAAATTTCTTTCAATTTAAGAAAGAAATAAAACAATTATATATAAATAAACATTGTAAGGCTGTCACAGTGAGGTCTCATGCATCAACAGCTTTTACACAACTATATACTCTAGTATGCACTGAAACTGAGTAGTTGCCATGGTAACTGTCACATCAAATATATCTTTTCAGGGCAGACACTTAAAAATCAAGCATTTGTGCTATCATTAATATTACTTACCTTGAGACTGTGACAATAGGTTGATTTTACATTCTTTTTAATCACAATTACATATTGTAGACAGGAACATTTTTCTTTGCAGTATCATTTTGATTTTAATTCCTTCAGTATATTACAACAGCAAAAATTAGTTTTGGGATTCAAAATTGTATCAGAGTTCACTGACACTGAGCGGTAGTAGTTTAGGTTTATGTGATGGAACTACAGACACAGTGAACATGAGAGAACACCTTGCTTTTAAAATGCTACAGTAAAAGTCTATATTATTTATGCCATGTGATATTTTGGAAGGACAATGATATTTCCAGTTACATGTTTGAATAATATTGTCATCTAGTTCATTCTGATTGCAAATAAAATAAGTATAATAACTAGTTGTTCACACTCCAGCTCAGGTAGGAAAACTTGCCAACATTCCCGGCATGTTTAAGTATAATTTTTCCAGTTTTCAAATAGCTGACGGCATTGCTTTATTAAATTTCCTTTTTAAAAATAAGCTATTAATTTGCAACATGTACTATCTTTACATATTTTATGTTCAGTTTGTTTTTATTTAATTCCCCTAGCTTTTGTTGGAACAAATAAACCCTACAAAGGTTTCTTCTTTTCTCTAATAACTTTTCACGTGATCATAACAAGGCACTTACTGCAAACTGAAAAAACAAATAAACGTCAAACCAAATTGAAATGAACATGAAAGAGCTTTGCTTTTTTTCCTGAGAAATCTTGCTTTCAACTGCTCTCACGTTTACCTCCTCTCTTAATTCTAAATAAAAGTTCCAAGATTGTTAATTGTCTGTACTTACTTGTGCTAATGAATAGTAGAGTTTGGAATAGTGCAGTTTACTAAGTTACTGCCCCATCATAAATTAATGCAAATATACGTTGCAAATATATGTTTGAAAGAAACTGTGGAATCATATTAGTTGACTTAGCATGCCATTGAGCAAAATGGCATAATTCTATTTTAACAGTTTCATAAACTCCTCCATGTGCCTAGCTAGTCTTTATTGATTTATAATTACTCCTAAGTTTTGTTGGATGTTTTCCAAACTGAAAGAAAACAGTCATATATAGGCATTTCCGTTATAAACAGTATAAGAAAGTAAGAAAACATCATTAAATGCCCATTATGAATCCATCCCCACATTCTTTGTGTAGCTGAAGTTCCAGCTGAAGCTGTAGCAATGAAGGGACTGGACTTCTACTCAGGCAGTAGACGGCTTTCTTACTTTGTGTGGCAGTATGCCTTAGTAACCATGTGGCTATGCTACTGGTTTGTTGGGTTAATCAGTTTCTCTTTCTTGGTCTTTCCTTTTGTGAGGTGGAATTATGGCATTGAATTTTGTACTGTCCCGACATCTGCAGATGCAAATATAGAGCTAAGGCTTGTGTTATGTTTTGATTGAGTTGGGATGAGTGTTTCATAGCAGCCCAAAGCTGTTTCCATAATACATGATGCTAAAGCAAGAAAGCTCTTGGAACATGTTATCAATGTGGGAAAGTGTGAAGCTACAAGGTGGAATGGTGAGTGGAGATTCTCATGGTAACAGATGTTTACGTTTGGTGCCAGTCATAGTACTGTACAAAAAAGATGTGTGCTGAAAGCTAGAGATAAGTCATAATTTTTCTAGTTGAGGTGCTGTGTTATAACACAAGATATTTCATTTTCCCATTCCCTCCTCCCAGGGTTTCAGAATTTTTTTTTTGTATGACCTACAGGGAAAAGGAAGAAACAGAAGTATGAAAGGAGGAAAGAAAGGTAGTGGAGTTATGAAGTTCATGAAAGAAGGAAAGCCAACTTGAGAGTTAAGGCATGGGTGCAGAAAAGAATGATTGATGGGCAGAATGGAGACAAATGAAGAATGGCACTTTATGGGACAGCTGAGGAAATGGACAAAGGCAGCCAAGTAGTGGGTACTCAACAGTGCAGCAGCATCAATGTAACACTGATTCCCTGCCCAGGTCAAAGCACTGATAGTGCTGGGGTAATGATGTCTGACAACCAATTGGTAGGAAAAAGAGCAGATCTGTAGAATCACCTGGCAACAAAAATAAGAGCTGAAGACTTCTGTGAGATTACAGTTGTAGCAGTGGGATGTTTTTTGTACACTTTCCTAAAGCATTTTAAAACTAGTGAATACATAGACTTCATGCACAGCATGTAATACGTTATCACTATTCTCTGCTTTCACTGGCGTAGCTTTTACATTTGTGAAAAGTTGATGACTGACTTTAATACACAGTGTCAATGCTTCCAAATTAATAAGTTTTCCCTCTTTGGTAACAAAACTATGCACAGTCAGTTCACATGTCCAGTTTATGATAATTCTGTGATTAAGATGCATGTCAGAAAAGATAAATGCATTTGACTCACCGGTCTCTGGTCAGAACTCAACTCTGTGGTGTTTACAAAGCACCTAGCTGAATAATTTCAAATACCAAATATGAGCCAGTAATACACTAGGACATACTGCTTGCTGTGACTTTCTTTGCATGGCAGTTTTGAGAATTTATTAATTTTTGAGGGGAAAGAGGAGATAGAAAAAGCTGCATGTGTGCCCAATGACACATGCCTGTTTGTGCCTAATTCATCGGAAAAATTGCTCAGGAACTGTTCAGCCATGTTTGAATATGCTGCCAAGGTCAATGGGACCTTTCCAAAAGTGCTGGTTATGTGAGGTAAAAGTGCTTGAGGCAACTTCAACTTAAGCATTTTTGTATATTTGCTTGTTTTATTTGGAAAGCAGATAATCTGATGGTTTTGGCAGGTCCATCTCTGAGCATTATTGACAGCATATCTTGTAAGGCTCAGAAGAGGGGTTTGGTTTGACCTAATGTCTAGAACCCAGCACTGTAGTACAGAGCTGCATAGTATGGATCAGCTGAGGGTGCCAAAAGTGTATTCAGACACCACAGACTTTCAAGTCAAATTCCATTTTTATGATAGTGGTAATCCAGAGACAGACAAGAGGTATGTAATTATATTAATTTCTTGTCTTGTCACCACTATTTTGTATATTCTCAGAAGGCATCTAGAAAGTTTGGAAGAGTTGATTCCAATTCTGAAATGGTCACTATGCAATATTTGAAGGCATTTTGAAAGTAAGGTGAAGAGAACAATAGTACCATGTATCAAATGCTGCTGTTTTGTGTGCCTCTGGAAACAGTAGCTAGGTAAGAAAATCTGCCTAGGTAAATATGGGTGTTGTGTGTATATATGTGAGGCTGAGTTAGTTTAAATGGCTGTAGTGAGTGCGAAATGTTGCTGGATAAAACCTGGCCACATTCACCTTAATTTTTTGCTCTTCCAGCCATTCTTTCTGCAGTGTGGTTTGGGTATGGCTTCTACCTATTGCAGACAAAGAGAGACTCCTTCAGCAGAGACTGAAAGAAGGTTAGAATTGAAAGAAATCCAGCATTTGGTTAAACTTTGAAGTTTAACATAGTCCAAGAAGAGAGAAGAATTTGATCCTGCTCCCATAAGAGTGAGTGTGAACAGAACTAGGCATAAAACCCACTTTGTTTCCCATATTTCTCTTAATCATTAAGTTTGCAATAAGAAAGTCTCATATATAAGCAAGGCTGGTCTGGGTGTGGTTTGGTTTCCAACCTGGTGGTTAAAAATCGCCTCCAGCAAGCTTTGCTGCCCTGGTTTTTGGGAGTTGCAATGTCAGTGCTTGGCTTAGCAGGAGTTTCCTTTGCCCACAACTTCTGGCTCCCTGAGGCTCGGACTGGAATGGCTGATGCGCAGCCCCACCTCCGTCCTTGGCTGTTCTTGGAACTGGATGATATTCCTTTGGCAGGAATATCCCTTAGGCAAAGCAGGGTGATGATACAAGTTCACCTCGTTTACTGGAATGTCACTTGTACCATCCAGTGCTTTTTACATTGTAATTATTTCCTGGGGGTAATTGCATGCTTTTTAGACTTTCTTTTGCGCTCCCATGCTCAGCTCAAAAACTGCCAGCGGGCATTGCTGAACTGTTCCCAAGGAGAACAGTAATGTCTGCTAGTCACTTTGACGTTATTGTTATTTATAAATCCTAAACAAAAGAAAATAAAGGGCTAGATATTGCTAACCCAAATCCATCTGTTTGGGGTACGGAGATGGTCTTATGGTTGACAGTCCTTTTCCTGATCATGTTAGATCTAGACTAATCATGTGCTCTGATGTGAAAACTTGGGCTACTTACCGTTCCTATTCCACAAGTGAATGTGTTGGGTGTGTATCAAAGTGGTAAATACCCCTGAGCATCGTTATGGGTCCCTCTTTACATGTGTCAGTTAGGAAAGTTATGCAAAAGAAGAATTACATACTCTATACCCCCAGAGAAGTGAGGGCATGTCTGTTTGGTCCAGAACAGGACTGGGGTTCAAGGGAGGGACTTCGAATCACAATTTTTAGATGGTGCTGCTCTCTGGTGCTGAAGCTCAGTACCACCATTTCCTCCCAGCTCTCTCTAGCTGTAAACTAAAGGTTTTGTGAAACTCTTAATTATTAATTCTTTTCATTATCTCTCAGGAGTAATGTACTATGACAAAATAACTTTGGTGAGCCCAAATATTTCTCATCTTCAAAAAAAAAGTCTTAAATGCCTGCCTAAAAGAAAGAAATGCACTACAAATACAGAACACTCAAACTCATCTGCCCTGAAGGGGCAAAAGAAATGTCCATTTTGCAAGTACTGCAAAGCATCTTACACACTCTGCAAGAGTACATAACAGAGCATAGCTAGTTATGGCATCTAAGTACTAAATTGAATAATTGTTTTTAGTTTCAAGAAATTACCAGTTCATTTATCTCAGTTCAATTCATACTAAATAACTCAGCTGCTTACTATTTAATAAGAACTACCACAAATTACTTGGAGAATGATTCTTTTACTGTTCCTAAAAAATTAAAAGTATTAATTTAGAGTAATTTACTTGCCTTGCTAAAAGACTCCACATTTAAGGGTAATCGCTACATATTAAAACCCAACAGAGTTAAACACACAGAATCAGCCACAACATTGCAAAGCTTCACCGTTGTATGCATTGCAAAACTTGCATTGTAATCTTATGAGTAAGCAATGGAAACTTCAGCTTACTTGTGTATTAGCAGTAGAAGCTTACTTCCACATTGAGAAGCCTCAATACAGCTATGTGGTATAGATATAGTCACTCATCTTTTTTTTGCTCCTTGAGGGAAGTTGGTATAAATCTTCCCTAGAGTTTCAAGATGTAACTGAAGATTTCATGGGGAAGAGCTTCTTTTCCTTTTAAAAAACAGTTTTTAACCATGTATGAGGAAAGTCAGTTTTCAGTTCTGTTAAATCTGCAGTTTTACCCTTTTCAAGTTTGATACAGGAAAGTGCCCTGAATTCATATGTTAATTGTATCTATCTGAAGAGTTTGTAAGTTCATTTCTGCAATCTATACAAGCTAAGCTTAGAGCAAGCTCTGTTTATGACTTTTCTGAAAATCAGTTAAACAGGAAAGTTTTAGGGTAGTTAGCTTCTGCCACTGTATTTGTATGGGATCAGGGAGGGAAGGGACTAAAAATAAAGAACCATTAAAAAATAATTTTGAAAGCTGGGGAAACCAGAGAGAGATTTCAGAGTAGCATAGAGGGAAGTAACAGGAGAGAAATTTTGTTCCTTGTTGAGCGAGGCAGCCTCTCTTCATTTAAGGAGCCTGTGAAATATATGCATAGACATGTGGAAGCCTATGCATAAGCCTTTACTACCTGCCTGCGGCATAATGCCACCCCAAATGCTGCCATACTTGATTTAGAAACCATGGAATCTGACAGAGACCAAGCAACAGATTCTGCAGATAGGGAAAAAACGCTGAATTGAATGAGACTCAAGAACGTACCCCTGCACTTTGTTTAACCGAGGCCTGGATTTTCCTCCTGGCTTCAAAATGGCTGAGAACTATAGCCTTCCCTTTGATTTATGGTGGGCCAAAGCACACATTTCAGACCTCTTGGGCAAAACTTGTGCTATTTTTTTAGCTATACAGTTTAATAAATAATGGACAAGATAGCAGAATTAGAATTGTATAGGACTGACTGAAAACAGTGAAAGAGAAACTATAGGGAAACCCAGCCACCCGTCTGACATACTGCTGTTTTAGAACAGTCCATTCACTGTATCCAAAATGGTATTATAATTTAAAGGCTGTCACATATGGAAGATGTTAGCAGTTTCCATTACCTCGTTCCACTTGGTAGACTTATCCACTGAACCTATACAAGGTCCATTCCAAAGTAGGTGATTTGTGAAAAGTTTTCATGCTTCTGGTTCTTATAAAAACTAGTATATAACCAATGTTTGAGTTTCATTTTGTTTTTGTTTCTACAGTGTGAGCATTTTATTTTAGAGAAAATCTGATTATAGCACTGCTCTTAAGAAGTCCTAATGTTAGTAGGTGGAGATCTCCTGATTAAAGTCTATTTAGTCATTAGTACTATCTGCATGACAAAATGAAAGCTTATTTCTAATACAGAGTATTTACATGATCTTTATCACTTGTAACTATTACTGAAAAATGATAAATTAGGCATGCACTTTCAAAATAACACCTGGAACAGAACTCCCTCTATAAACTTGTTTAACCTTTTATTTTTTAGTGACAGATTGGAATTTATTATTTTGAAAGTCTTGGAGCACCTGGTCTGTGATTTTATCAGAGTTATAAGAAATGCCTTGGAGGCGAGGGTGGGGGAATGGTTAGAACAAGAACTGTGATTCTTTAAAAAGTGCCTTTTATCTTAAGAACAAATTTAGTTTGAAAACTCAGAGCACTCTGGACTGCAATTCATTCTGACAAATCAGTTCTTAAGGTGTTAGTTATATTGCAGTTAAATAATCCTAACATCTCTGCTGGGTTTCTGAGTTTAACCTCTCACCCTGGGAAGTCTGATTAAGAGATAAATGTAGATAGAAAAATACACCAAGTATTTGTTGCATCTCTCTCCCCTCTGGAACAGTTGTTGGTATAGCACTTCCTACATCCAAAATGTGATGATGTGTAGTTAACAGTACATTTAAAATGATGTGGACAATTTAAAGCAGTCTAATAGCAACTTAGCCAAAGTCTGTTTTTTTAGGCAAATACACGATGAGCGTTGTAACTTTTCTGTTACCTCACATTCAAACTGTGCCACTTACAGATGAAATGGAGGGATAGTTTAACTCCTTCCAGCTCTACCACAAACACTTAATGATGTAAGTATCAGAGACTTTTCGCCGTCAAGCATTTAAAATGTCTAAGCTGATTTTTCTCAGATGTGCCGCCCGAACCATGATTGGCCCCAATTCTGCATGATACTGGTTGCAGTGTCATTGTCAGTGGGATTGCTCATATCATCCCAGGACTGGGGCCTAGGAAGCCTGCCTGTCTGCTAAATGAAACCGTTACTTTTTGACTGGCTCATTAGTTGGACTTTGACAAAGCTAAGCTTGAGTGATCGTTTCCAGTTGAAACTTTTTTACTGTTAAGAACCGCCTGTCTTCAAGTCAGACTAAAGCTGTTATTAATGCAACTGAAGACACAGTGTTTTTGTGCTAGCTTAGATATTAGGCTTGCTGCTTAGCATGTCTAAAATTAGGCTGGCATGAAAGTTCAAGAATGCAAATCAGCACTAAACCCAAGGTCAGCATAAAACATTCAGATCACTCCACAAAGGAAAGAAAAAGAAGAGTTGTATAATTTAAGAACACATTTCCGTGTCTGTAAAAAACCAAGTGCACAATCTGGGTAGCAAAGGAAATATGGATTTTTGCTCTAGCGCAGATCAACTAATTTTGTTTTCTTTCCCATCTGTCCTCCATGTGAGTCTGTCCACATGAAAAATCCCGCCTGGTGAAGCCCCACAGGGATGGCATCCATATCACAGCAAATTCTGGGACCATTCATCACTTTGGTGCCTGGGATAATTTTACAATAACCTTGGCAGGCACACTTCTATGAAAGATGATTTTCAGCTGTAGGCCTGAAACCAGATTAGATATTATTGTTTAATCACCAGCATAGTCATATTCCCAATGCTCTTTAGTGAAGTTTCTTTGTGCTATGTATTTCTTCATTTCAGTGTTATACTTTGGATGCATAAAGGGACTGCTTATAAAGTCATCCAAGACAGTCCAGTATTAATCTTGGACAAAAACAAAAGGTGTAAAATTCATGCGATGTAATTAGTCAAATTGTAATTGAGTTGAGATTAGAGTTTGTCAAACTTTTAAAGTTTCTGCCTTTCATAAAAGGGATAAAGGATGATAAGTATGGGGTTGGGGTAATCCCAGACCGAATAGATGAGTAACAATGAAGCTTTCAAAAAGAAAGTTCACATATGTCTGTATGACAGTGAGATTTATGATTATTCTGGGCTGTTCACTTCAAAGTATCTTTAAGAATGGTTATTGTAAAATAGAGCAAGGCAGAGTGAATTTCGCATTGTGAACAAAGTAAAATTATCACCAAAAATTATCCACAAAAGCAAAGTGGAAAAATGAGCTAAAGTAATTCAAATTTGCTCCTGGTTTTAGACTGGTGGCATACAGAGATTTCTAGAGAGGAAAGTAAAGGCAAAACAGTGGAAAGTTATTCCTTTATATTATTTGTCTCTACTTGGTTTCATAATAACATATTGCTATGAATGCCCCACAGTCCAGTGCTCCCTGAGGTCGTTGAAAGCCTCTGATCAGACTCTAGTGAGAAACAGATCAGGGCCCATGTGAGTGCACTAGAAGCCCATTTCAGGTTGTTTTGTTTTGTTTTTAAATCATAGGCTTGAAAAAAATCTCTGCTGTTTTCAAAAGACATTGAAACACAAGCATGAGAGAGATGTGGACTAAAACCACATGTATTTCCTGAAGAATTATTTTGGTACCACTCTGTAAAGTTTTCACTATGAAATCTATAACCATTAAAACCATGCTAGAAGCTCACTCCCTCTTTCTAGAAGCGTTGAGAAAACCATGGCCTATTCTTGCTGAATGTAGGTTGATTTATGCAAGTGAAGACAAATGGTTCTCAGTAAGCAATCATCAAATTCAAAGTGAAACTCTAGAGCTTTGAACCCACATGACCTGAAGCAGAAACCGGTGTTCACACCAAACCTTGCAAGGCAAAATTGCTGAGTTTGGAAGAAATATCAGCCAGTCATCTGAATAGTCAGGAAAACAAATAGTTTCATGAATATCAGCAAAACAAAGCCATTATTTTTAATTTATGACATTTATTGCTGCGTTGTTTGGCACCCTCCCATCCCTTGAAATAATTACATATTGTAGAATGTTTTGTGAAAAATAGAGTAATAGACTGATACCCATTTACCTAAGCAACAGGAGCAAAATTTTGACGAGTGCATGAATGCCTGCATTTGCTTACAAGACTAAAACAAGAAGTATGAAGGAATATAAATACTCCTTCTCCTGCACATATATGGTAACAAAATGATTCATTTCCATGCATGAATTCCATGAGAAACTTTTTTCAAAACTAAGCATGAAACCACATTTCCAGTTACTGGAAACTCAGTGATGAGCAGTCTGATCTGTGTGAAGTAGGCTGGTCAAATAAAATTGGTATTTCTTTTCAGTGGATTTAGAAATTTGTTTATAGAGAAGCTTCTCTAGGTGTATCTGGCACAGATGTATGTAGGGCTCACCATCCTGATAAGGGGTAGGATCAATTCTTGCTTCTCTAGGTCAGATGTATTACACCACCAGGTGTTTTGTGGAAAGTCACTGTGTGCCACTTTCCTGTCTCACTGTTCCTCAGATGCTCCCATTTGTTCATATTGCTCCTTCCTTCATTCCTGAAGGCCCTCACCATCCTTGAAGCTGCATAAATGGCAGCTTCCCATTTTCCTTCTTTCCACCATTCCATAGTTCCCATTGTTGTTCCTTTTCTCTTTGTCTGAGAAAGGGCATAATTGAGGATGTTAATGTAGTAACATCTACTGAGATGAAGAGCTCTTTTGGGCTCATAGTTTTGGTGTTTTTTTTTACAGTTGGAAGGCTCTAACACTTTTCACTTCACATAGCCAAAAGTTAGTCCTGTGTGAAATCACTGCAGAAAAGTAAATGGATTAAAAACAGACAGAGTGAGTTTAAAATAGAACAGCTAAGAGGAGTCACCACTGTGTGCAGTCATTTACAAAGGAACGCAGAAATTTCTGTTAGACTCTATCCTTTGCAATGGCTTGGAAGGACTATAGAAAACCTTTGTTAATAAAATTTGTACATGGTACAAAGACTGATGGAGCTATACATATGAAGTGCTCATGCGGGGAACAATCTAGACATTTTGGTAAAATGCATGCCAGAAAAAACCCAAACATTTTAAGGTGGGAGCACAGGAATGACAGAATCTTCTTAGTGACTAAATTGAGTCACCCACAAGTATCTCCTGCACTCCACACAATGATCTAACTCTAGGAGGAAGTTTTAAGGCTGTCTGTGATTTATAAATTGGTTTCCAATATTTGAGTTGTTATTTCCAGTTGAGCTGCTACCATTCGTACTGGTTGGAGTGGCAGGTATAGTGAATTGTCATTCTAGCCTGTATGGACACTTGAGGAGACCCTGGAGTCACTACTTCCAAATGTTGCTGGTGTTTCTCCACCTTCTTTTTGGGAAACCAAAGCACTTTCAACGTCGGACCAAGAGTTATGCTGTGCCCTGACACTTTAGTCATGTGAGGGCTCTGTAGACACATTTCCTAACAAGTCATCCTTTCATCCCTTCTGCCCCTCAACACCATTGTACCAAAGTGTTAACATCTTAGCACTGTGATCAGCCTCAGCAGTCCAAAACCAGGATGGTGGCATAAAACCCACAAAATTGTAGAAAAGTAACATTTATCTCTTTAGAGCTTGAGTGTGTATGGCCAGGAACAAGGAGGGAAAAGGTGGTTCCTTCCAGCTCTGGCAACACATCAGTGTTACGCAGAAGGCTATGGGCTACTGAGTGAACGAAAATGCTGTTCAGTCTCCCAAGAACACTGTTTATTTTCTCAAGAGAGGAGAGAATGTAAAAAAGTTGGGAGAAACTGTTTATGTTGACATCTGTGTTACAAGAAATTTGGAACCTCTTCCTCTGAAACAAGATTTAGAAAAATTAAATATTTGGAATTTGAAGCCAGATAAAATAAAGTCTGAAATAAGATGCACATTTTTACTGGCGATGATAATTAATTATAGGAGTTGCTTATCAAAGGATGTGCTAGATTTTCCATCACCTGACATCTTTCAGCAAAGATTGGATATGTTAGTGATTTTCTCTTTTTCAGCCAGAGGTTACGGGCAGTGTTATGCAGAAAATCAGATTAGAAACTCATAATGGGCCCTTCTGGCCATAAAGGTACATGAAAGTCAATGGCACAAATTTGCAACAGTCAGTGATTTTATTCAAGGCTGAAACTCTGAGACTTCTAAATGCAGATTTCTGTTTTCCATTCTGAATGGTGAAAGGTCTAATGCATCAGGAGCTGAATTCTGGTTGCAGTTAGATTGATGCAAATCCAGTAACTTAAGTGGAACTGCAGGATCTGATACAAGGACTTTTCAAACCTGTCTGTTTTGACAGAAGCATTATTGTCGCTTAATCAAAAGCTTTTACCTTGAGAAGCTTGTTACCAAAAGCATTTATTGTGAGGACTGGGCATTTTTTTTCTCTAGGGAAGAAAAAAAAAGTAAAGGAGCTTTTTAAAATTATAAATGCACCTGACTGGTTTTCCTATGTCTAACAGAGGAATTTGTTTTAAAAGGTTATAAGTAACGGATTCAGCAATCAAAAATAAGTGTCTGATTCCTAATAATCAAGCCCAAATTCACTGGCTAAGGATCCTGATAACCCATGAGAAGTGCTTTGTTTAAGAAGGAGTTAGGATACCTCACTGTCATTCTTTCAAGTTGCTCTCCACCATACTGAGCAGAATCCCACAACTTTACAGGTGGAGCCACGTTGCAGCTAGTGACACAGACAGATGACATATTTATTAGCTTGTCAAAGCTTCCTCTGTTTATGGAAGACTCACCCAGCTAAACAAAACAGTCTGCTTCCCATTGGCTAATTGAGCTGGCCCCTGTTGAGAGTCTCAGCAAAGTGCTTGATGAGGCATAAAATGATGATTAATTAATTTACTGCTCAGTTGATCATCAAACTGAGAGGTTTATGATTCTCACAGCGGTCAACACTCTCTCTTCAATGTGCAACAGCATGAGCAGCCTTCACTCTGGCCTGCTGCTGCCTTTGCTATGACCTGAGATGTGGTGGCTTAACTCAGGGGAAATGGGGAAAAAATTAAGAGAAAAGTTTCAAAAGGGATGTACTCAGCAGCCTCTTTCAGAGAGGCTTGTGAGTGCCAGAACACTTCTCACAAAGGGGCTTTTCATATCTCAGCATTAATAAAAGCTACTTTGCTGGACATTATTTTGGTTCAGTGGATTACATAAGAACCTCCCTAAAAATAACAGTTTCTTCTCTGATTATATGGCTAAAAGTCAGAATTAGAACAAAGTTATATAAAGACAGGGCTTCACAGTTACAGGTATAGATGTATTAGAACAGATCAAAATGCCAGTACCGATACTGAGTGGGGTTCTCTCTTTTTTATTCCTTGAGATGACTTCCGGTAATTAAAAAATCCTTAAAAAAAAAAATTATGAAGATTTGAAGACATAAAACAGCACATTCTGTGTAGAGTGGGCACCACATTTAAAAACATTATTCAAAAAGCACGCTTTTGCATTTGTATGCATTTGCAGCTTGTGTGCAGTCACCAAGTGTTTTGCATATGTTTTTGTGTGCAAACTTTTAAATATTTGCACTTATGTTAATATTCTGACTAAATTTTCTCTGAAATTTTAATGCAGTGTCCAGTGTTTATTCCCAACATGAAGACAACTAAATTCTGCTTAGTTACAGACATTTAGTTCCAGAATAGTGCCAGGTGAATGAATATCCATATAAGAAAGCAATTGAACCCCGTTGTCAGACAAGTATGTTTTATACCAGCCATTTGGTCCAATTTTTCACATGAGCTAGGTGGTGGGACATGTACATTGGCACAAGGACATTTAGAAGTTTCTTTTCTCTCTTTTTCGTAAGACTGTACCAGAGTTACCAGATGTACTGGGAGACACCAGGAAAGGTCTTCTGCATGTCTGCATACCCAAGCATCTGAGTGGGAAATAAATGGTTTGTCTGTATAATGGGAAGAGAGGGTCAGTTTGCAAACTAAGCTTTTCTCCAAGTATGTATAACCCATTCTTAGGTAGGGTTCTGGCTAGGAAGAACCCAGGCAGAAAATGAAGCTGTTTAATATAACTTCAGTCCTTTTATTTGGCTCAAAAGAGCAATGAGAACAATAAGCAAGTGCAAAAAGGAATTGAGTTAGAACAGTCAGTAGATCCTTTGTTTATGAACTATCTTTCTTCTTTGATTCAGCCTTCAGGAAACTTAATTTAGTTTAGATAAACCAGAGGAAGAAGTCTCTTTTTCTCAGCAAAGTAATGCATAGAAACCTACGTTTGCATATTTACACAGATTATGCTATAGTGCGGGAAAAGAGCTCAGAAAGAAACAGAGCAGAAAACCAATAAATTCTGATAGAGCAATTTAATGACAAGGAAAAAAGGGAAGGAAAACAGTGTGGAAGACAGGATGAAATATCAACATGTTCCAAGAACTTGCATCTTGGTCAAGGAATTGAAAAAAATCTCACTAAGCAATGTAAATCACTAGATTACACGGACCTATTTCAATAACACACTTTTACAAATGCAACTCATCTGTCTTTGGGAAAAGGCATATCAAAAAAAGGCGTAGATGAGAAATGACTGTCAAGATATTTAGGAGCAACAATGGACAAATATTTAGTGTGAACATCTGTGACATGATGTGACAGAGTGGGCTGATGTTGACTCTCGGGTGTATAAATGGAGAGTAGTCTTTAGGTGTTGGAGGTTTTTTACCTCAAAAAATGGGACTATTGATGTTGCACAGGTTGTATAAAAAGGAGCTCTGAAAACAAATTTCAAAATCATGTTCCAGTCAATGAGATATATCTGCTGTTACCTGATGAAAGCTTTATGTTGATATTTTCAGATTTGTTAAAGTGCTGCTGAAGACATCTTAGAAGAGTGATTATGGAATTTAGTAACTTGCCCAGACAAGAATATAGGAAGCAGAAAAGGTAGACTGAACTATGCCATGGCCAGATATTGATTGTTCAATAGCTATGTTTCTTTTGGGCATCTTTTACTCTACCTATATATTGCTACTCTCAGTAAAGAGTAACTGCATAATAGAAGCTCTGCAATTCTCTCTGCAGTGGACATTTTTGCATAAAAACTTGTCCATCTCTGATCTCTCTGATTTTTCCCCACTGTTCTACGTACTATCGTGGTCTGAAATTCATCATTCTGTAACCATGTCTGCTTTCTCTTATACTTCTTTTTACGATCCCCTTCTGAGGGTCTGCATAAGGATACATAGTGCTTCATTTTTATAGCTTCATAAAATGTAATGGCAAAAGAACCATTAGCTAATCTGGTTGACTACCTTTGAAACATGGGCTGTAGAATTTCACCTGGTTATCCCTGCACTGAGCTGAATAATGTGTATTTGACTAAAGCGTATCTTCCAGATGGATATCTAGTTTTGATTTGAAGACATCAAAGGCCACTTCCCTGACAGTTTTGAAAACATCAAAGAGTACCGAGCTTGTGGAAGATAAAAGAAAAATGAGCTAATTGCCTGGATGCTAAAGGGAAATTTACAGCAAATATTTTGGTCCTATTCTGGTTCTTAAAAATCTGGCTTACTGGAAAGACTGTAAGCCATTATTACACGTGTAAGAAAAATTGGCTTTCTTCTTTTAGATCCAGGCCTCACGTGGTAGACAAACAGGTCCTGAGGAAAAAAAAAAAGAAAAAAAAAGAAAAATAATGTAAGATATACCATAGTCTACCATTGGCAGTCTTTGTAAAGGACAGTCTGAAGCAGAAGAAAATGAGCTGAGTGACTTTGAATGCAGAATATATCGAACTCTCTTAGTTAAGTTGTAAACTAGGAAAAAATGAAAGGTAAATTGAAGAAAACAGAAGGAGGGGAAGGGAGGGGAGGGGAGGGGAGGGGAGGGGAGGGGAGGGGAGGGGAGGGGAGGGGAGGGGAAGGAAGGGAGGGGAAGGGAGGGGAGGGGAGGGGAGGGGAGGGGAGGGGAGGGGAGGGGAAGGAAGGGAAGGGAAGGGAAGGGAAGGGAAGGGAAGGGAAGGGAAGGGAAGGGAAGGGAAGGGAAGGGAAGGGAAGGGAAGGGAAGGGAAGGGAAGGGAAGGGAAGGGAAGGGAAGGGAAGGGAAGGGAAGGGAAGGGAAGGGAAGGGAAGGGAAGGGAAGGGAAGGGAAGGGGAGGGGAGGGGAGGGGAGGGGAGGGGAGGGGAGGGAAGGGGAGGGGAGGGGAGGGGAGGGGAGGGGAGGGGAGGGGAGGGGAGGGAAGGGAAGGGAAGGGAAGGGAAGGGAAGGGAAGGGAAGGGAAGGGAAGGGAAGGGAAGGGAAGGGAAGGGAAGGGAAGGGAAGGGAAGGGAAGGGAAGGGAAGGGAAGGGAAGGGGAGGGGAGGGGAGGGGAGGGGAGGGGAGGGGAGGGGAGGGGAGGGGAGGGGAGGGGAGGGGAGGGGAGGGGAGGGGAAGGGAAGGGAAGGGAAGGGAAGGGAAGGGAAGGGAAGGGAAGGGAAGGGAAGGGAAGGGAAGGGAAGGGAAGGGAAGGGAAGGGAAGGGAAGGGAAGGGAAGGGAAGGGAAGGGAAGGGAAGGGAGGAAGTCCAGTTGTTGTCATTGTTGTCATCGTCGTCGTCGTCGTCATCATCATCATCATCATCATCTCCTTCTGAGAAGTGTTTTTTTCTGTAACTTTACATCTTTTTCTTTTATTTTTTATATCACATGTTCTACTTTCCTACTAGTAGAAATGAATAATGTTAATAACACTTTTTCTGATGTATTTAATTACTTAGTAGCAGTGTAGGATAGACATTTTACCATGTAGAAAGATTTAAATTACAGCAAATGAAGCCTTTGTATCTTATTTTTGGCCTTTTTTGAGAGCATTCAGTTTTGTGCCTGGGTAATCAACTAACACCTTTTTTGTGTTCTAGGACTGAAGTGTCCCTAAGAACTAACCATCTGCAGTAGTAGCTTGAGCCATCACCTGTTAGCTGGCATGGACACAAGGACCACTTGATAGCCTGGAAACATTTGATAACAACACTTTTGAGAACAGATTGATTTACACTGTTGAAAGAATTCTCAAAATTGTTGAAAGCAGAATCAAGAATATTTAAAAAATGAAGTAATGTTTCACAGAATGAAAATACATGGCACTTCAAACAGAATGAGAAGGCTTTCCTAACAGCATGGATGAGAAGAGTGTAAGATACTTTTCTTACACAGTTATCTCATAGATTGACTCTGATGAACTATTACTCACTGTAGCAGTTATGAAATAAATTAAAATGAATGAAGACTTTACTTGGTTTTGCCCCGGCACTTATGAGATTTTATCTTCATGGAATGTGACTATTGCTCAGCAAAGAAAGACTCATGACACTCTAATAGTTCACCATAATGGTCTGCGGAGAGTTCACATTAATTACAAACAGCCTTCAGCTAATCACATTCTTCTGGCAGTAGGTTCAGCCATGGACCCTGGACAGCTCCTGGAAGAACAAACTCCCTCCTGACCTTGCCCAGGCTACATTCCTACAACATAGCCATGTGGGAGCGGCAAAACCATGAAATTTTATCAGATAGCTTTAACAACTGATGGATTTGTCATTGAACATCTTCTTCAAACATAACATTCAGTGCGTTGAAAAAAAATTTCCTTATTCACTGAACTGAACTACATATTCTTTAAGAAAGCTAACCTCTTATTAATTGATCTGTTAAAGCTGGTACTGGAAGAAGTGGCAGAGAAGAAAAGGCAGAAAACACACAGCTCAATCTGGCTTGGGAAGCACTGTAGTTAAATCCACAAGGACAGAGCTTGCATATTGTCGGGAAGGAATGAGTAGGATGGACAGAATGAGGCTAGAGGGGAAATGTATTATTACTATTATAAATAACTGATCTTACGCAGATCTGGAAAAAACATTTGGAATAGAGGTGATCCTGCATAGCACTTACCAAACAAAGATTATTTGTCATATATTCATGAATTGACCTGCTGAATCTGGCACATTCTTTTTTATTCCTGTAGTTGCATTGAATCCGTAAGCAATCATTAAATGAAACTAAAATCAAAGCATGCAGAATGATGTAAAATCAACTAAAAGTGTAAAAATCTATTAATTGAAATAGATTTTAGGTCATCAGCTGATATGTCTACTTGCTCAAAGCATTTCTTTCTGCATGGAGTTTCCCAACCTTATTCACTTTCAGTAAGATTATCAGAATAAGGATGACATTTGAAGACTACTACAAGACTACTTCACCAATTTATTTCCTTATTTTTGTTAAACAATATCAGTCCTTGGACCAGGACCCCAGTTAGAAAAGCACAATGCAGTACAAAGTTTTGCTTCAGCAGCCATAAAAACCCAATACGCTCTACGTAAAATATAACAGTAGATCTTTGCAGCCATGAATACAGAACTGGTTTAATATGGAAATGTTTGCTTTAACTGATGAGCACCTTGCAGTGACACATCAAGACTGCTACCCTAACAGTTAAAGTGCTTGACAGCTTTTCATTATACTGTCCTGATGATCCATGTGCAATTTCAAGCAGTTTTGTATGTTTGTTTCTCCTGTAGTCCCATGGCTACTTAGTTCCTTGGCACCTATGCTTTTTTTTTTTTTCCTTTATTTTCCTTTTTTTTGGTAGGATGACAGTCCAGTTTCCCAGGTAGAAAATCGGAAATCTTTGTTTCTTATACAAACATGTTGTTGTTTTTGTCGGTGTTTGAATACATTAAGATGCATTTATTGTCAGCAACAGAAGAAAGCATCCAAAACATAAATCTAATTAAGTTTAGTTTCAGGAAACCAGCAAATTTCCTCACATGACCAGAATAAGAATTAGATATGTGTAGCTAGCTCTGAAAAAAAAAAAAACAACACCTTTATTTTCTAACATCAGATTAAAAACCTTTCACTTGGAAGATAAGTTAGTTCCTTGTACCTTAACATGCCCTCAAGCTTAAATTTTGCTGTGGATTTTTGTTTTTCTTAGTTTCACACTTTCTTCATTTGTTTTACTACAATTAAAACTAGATTTTTATACGTGTCATATTGTAAATGACTATAAACTTTAAACCAAATTGCTGTGAATTCAGTTAGATACTGGTTTAGATTGCTGAGTTTTTTAAAAAAGAAGACACAGAAATTATGAATCAAAGTTAAAAGATCAAAATATTACATTTAACCTTAACACTTGCATGTAATACTTTTTTCCACCATAAATGCTTATATGCTGTCGTTTGGCTTTTCCGTGATCCACTGAAATAGAAAAAAAGCCTCAATGATCCTTGTTAAAATAAATCAGGTACCAAAATTCTTCTCAGCTTCAAATTCATTTTTATCTGCATATACTTTGAGCAAACAATCACCATAAGTTTCAGGAGAGTGAGTAGGGACTGAGAGTCACAACTGCATGGAGCAGAGCTTGGCTATGCTCTACTATCAGAGGCACTGATACTTTTGTAAAAATAAGTCTTAAAAGGCCTATCAAAGCCAATGAAATAAGAAAACAAATAACACTGTAAATTGAAAAGAATAAGTGTAGTGTTTAATGAACACTTATTGACCAATAACCTGCAACTAATGTAACTATAGATTTTTACTTTAGCTATTCATAGCTCTAAAAGGCAGTCATTTGAAGCTGTACAGACAATAGGGTGAAGCGATGGTTAACAGAAATGCATTTTATTAAAAGTTAAATTAAATAAAACTAAATTGGAAGTAGATGAAAAAGTCTACTTAGTTTAATATATGCTTGGCTGTTCATATTGTTCAGTCTTGATGGTCCTTTAGCATGTAACATGGGGAGGTAAAAATCTGAGGGTTTTTTTTTGCCGTTGCCAGCATTTCTACCAGAAATCACAATTTTAGCTTGATACTTCTTACAAGCTACCTGCAAGCTAGCAATGCCTTGTAATGGGTAAGCATCTGACCTTTTAAAGCCATCCAATAACAAGGACCATATATTGCAAAGTGTACATTCTTTATGTGGGACTAAATTGGACAATCTGTATTTACACTGGGTACTATCTCACCGTGGATAGGACACTTTTTGTTTTAAATGAGATATATAGAACTCATGGTTTCCTGTTATTTATACCTGCATATAAAGAAATCTTCAGTAGCTTAATTTCTGCCAGAATTAAGGGGAGCTTAGAATCTCAAGATGTAGCCATAGGAAAGATCTATTAGACCACATAGTCCAAGCATGGCTTTTCTAATATGATGTAAACCACTGAACACAAACACAAGACATACTTCACATTTTCCAGATCAAATTGCATTGTTTTTAACTGTTAAGGGAATAAACTTGATTCAGATGTTGTAGAGCTGAATAATTCTCCATTATACATTTGTAATCTCATTTAGATGTGCAAGCCATGAAGTAAAATCAGGCATCATATGTGTTACCAAGTATCTCAATATCAGATGTGGTATAAGAAAATAAATACCTCGAGACAGTAATACAGTAGTACTCTGATGATGGAGTCACATGTTGAAACAACTGGTATTTTTAATGCACTTTAGATTTGACTTATTTCAGCGAACTTTAAGTAAAATGCTTATTTCTCAGCAATAAAAGACAAAAGCTGAAGAAAGATATTTATTTCATACATCCAGCTATTTAAATTAGTAACAAACAAATATTGTTTGGGAGTGCATCCCAGATCCAGAAAAATAATTTTGTCCCCAAAGCAAGTCTGCCCAATGAATGGAATATGCAGCCTTGAGTAACACTTTTGGGATTTCACCCTACTGAAAGAGAGGACATTTTTTTCCTCTTCTTATTTACTTTCTGTGCATATTGTTGCTGTGTGGAGGGTCTGTGTGAGCCTGCCAGGTGTGTGTGGCTGACACACCGACCATCCTTGGGCCTACAGGGCTCTGGCATACTTAGAAGGGCATGGTCTGGAGGGTGTTTTCCCCCTAAACTTGCAAAACTGCAATATGGAAAGCAGCTTGGGTTTCTCAGATCATATAAAGTTTGTCTTTGCTGTGTGAAAGAGGAGTTAGGCATCTCTGATGAGTTCAACAAAGCAGGAATGCAAGCATGTATTGAATATGTAGAGGCAGAGTGCCTCAGCCTGCCAACGGGAAAGTCAAGTTATAACTTATCATCAGCAGCAGAATTGATTTGGGCACCTTACTTTGGACTCCTGGGACTTGTGGTTTGGAACTCATGGTTTGGAACTCTCTCTCTTGATAAATAAAAAAATCTTTCTTACTCCTCACTAACACTCTGAAACAAAAAAAAGGTACAGGACAGGCAAAGCCCTGCTATGAATTCCCTTGTTATTGACATTACTCTAAGGATTCAGAGATAAGTGTTAATGGGTGTTCATGTAGCACATCAGGCCATAGCAAAGAACACTTTTTCACATCTATCATCATGTCCTCTTGAGAACATTTAAAAATATTAGAAGACTTAGGATTTTGGTACAGCATCATTCTAACAGTGAGGTTTGTTGTCAGGCAGTTGTGACATCACCTTGGAGTAGGCGATGAACACCTGAACCACACCTGCTCGGGGGGGTGCTCAGAGAATCACAGCCCAAGCCAGAATTCCTGGGTCATGTCACCACTGCAGCTGTGTTAGAAGAGATGATCACCAGTGTATCTATCCCTAATGTAACTACAGTAGCTTGTTTGCATTTTCTGAGGATGAAGAATGAGGCAGGATTTCAGAGGTACTTAAAGATGTTGACTCCCAGTAGCCACTTGTACCATGAAGGAGGAAAGCAGGAGTAAGTGCTTCTGAAATTCCCATAAGGCACTTGTCTGCTTTTTGGAATTTTATCCATAGAAACCATAAACATGTAAAGAAACTGTTTTCAAACTGCAGTAAATAATTCCATTTTTAAAGTACATTGATGTTTTAATGAAATTATTATTTGTCTTTTTTTTCCCCCAGCCCATACAATAGAGCACAGCTTAGCTAACAAAACAATGCAGTAATACTATATTTGTGCACTTTTAATTCAGTGCTGGTTTTCATCTAAAAGTTGCTTCGTAAAAATCCTGGGGGGGAGGGAGAAGAAGAAACAATCATCTAATCACTAAAAAATGGGCCATTATTCATCCTTAATACAATAATGCAAAAATTAAAAATCAAAATATATTTTAAGCTATATAACCACATGAACAAAAATTAATTGACATAGTTAACCAAAGAAATGTTACATTTTGTATGAAGGCTATATTTGGTGAAGAAGCAGCATGTTTTGAAGGACAAATCATCAAATGAGAATGCATCTTTCTTTGGGAAGAAAAAGAAAAGAAAGAAAATAGAGGAACACAGACCAAGAGGGAATTCAGTTTAAACAATGTTCTGTGCATTCTGATTCAAAGTATTATGAAAGTTGGCAATCTTTTTCATTAAGTCTATCCATTTTTACTACTTGCTGTTTTAGGTACAGTTCCCCTAAAAAGAGGGAAAGCAGAGCCCTACCCGGATTGTTCCTCCTTGCCATGCAGTCTGCCACAGGGAACAGGGCAGACAGCACAGCTCTAAGGACTAGCATGGCAGGTACACGGCTCTTTGTCCAGTGGGAAATGCAGAAGATCTGCAGGACTTTGGAGCCTGAGTCCCATTTAACTGCCCCTGGGCCTGGCTAACTTCAAGCTCTAGGGCACAGTATAATTCAAGATTAATTGGATCAGGAATGAGAACTCAGGTGTCCTCTTTCCGGATAAGTGTTCTGTCCAGTAGGTTAGAGTCATTCATTTTTTCCCTCCAGCCCAACTAATGTGGATTTCTCTCTGCAAACATAGCTTCCACTAGCACGATGACAGAACATTTACCCCAGCAAAGCCTCTAAGTGAATAATTATGGCGTTCACTTAAGAAATCTGTAATATGAGCTGAAAAGTGCTTGGGCAGATACTGGCAGTAAAAACACGCCAATGAGCTGACTGTTGTTGTTCTATTGCATAGCAGGAGATGACTACCACTTCTACACCTGTAAAACCTTGTGTGAATGAACTCTCTTATATGCCTAAGTGTATAAGAAGATCCTTCGCAGTGATCTCTGATATATCAAACCCTAGAGAAGGGCCGGTTATCCCTCAGTTATTTATAGTGTGATGTCCCGCATTACAGCTTCTCTGTTAGTATCTAGCATAACCAACTTCTGATGCAGGGGAAGGTAGAAAGAAATTTCCATGAATAACTCTCCTTCTCAGACACCAAATTCTATTAAGGAGAGAAATACTTTCCTGGCCCCATAGGTAAAGCAGAGAAAAGCCATTATAAATCTACTCAGGCCCTGAGACTGATCTTGTCCCCAAAGCATATCCTGCATTCTTCTTTGCAAATGTGTTCAGCTGTAATTTGGCCTAGTACTCCAGACTCCTCTCTTGCCTTGGTGTCTGTAAGTAGCTAGTTTTAGCAGCTCCTCAGATAACATATAGCACTTGGGATCTTGTTCTTAGACACCTATTTCTCCATCTTTAACCAGATCAGGAACTCAGGGAGCTGGATTTCACAAGTCTGCCAGGTAGCTAGATATTGGACATCCCTGGTGTCATGATACGTAGACTCCTTATCGTTCTAGCCCAATATGTCTCTCGGAGCAACTCCCAAGGTGGTGAAGCTTGGAACAGCTCCCCTCAGAGCCACATCCAGTAGACACAACTAATTTCTAAAGCAGGAAGCTGGGAGAAATGTAATAGCCTTTTAATGAAATAGTCTTTTTTTTTGCACAGACTGCTTTCTTGGAGTATTTTCCTGTAGTGCAATCTTATTTTATAATAATTTTTACACTGACAAAGGGAGCTTTCAAGAAAAAGAAAGAACAAACAACTTTTAAAATTGAATACATGAAGATATAAATGACACAGGGAAATTAAAACTCAAGGGAAGCTTCAAGGCACTAGGTGGTGGATGTGGAGGGAAAGGAAGCAGTGAGCAACAGCAGTGATCGAAGAAGGGAAACCGAAAAGAATCACAGGGCACAGACTTCCACACAGGCTTCTCCATGAGGCTCCGCAAAGCAGGTGCTGGCCTGCCCCCTCCCCAGCCGCCCTCCTCAGCAATATAAAGCCATGAGTGCTTTTCTATGGCTTGTCCTTTAAATGTTCAAAAGAGTAAAAATCTGACGACAGCATTTCTATATGTGCAGATGATGGAACTGCATGAAATGTAGGTTTTACTAGTATTTTAAACCTACTGTGAGGCAAACATTAAACCATGTTTTCTAAAGGTTTAACTTCATTTCAAAGTAAACAGTGGAGTTACGCATAGCTGTGAATATACACCTGTTCTGTTTTGTCCATATGGTCACAAAAGAGTCAGTCCAACACCATCATCACCTGGACAAAACTTCCACAAGAGATTTATTCACAATAATTCATAGACAATTTTACAATACTGTTACCCAAAGTGTGCACTTAATATTCAGAATAATAAAAAGAGCAATAAAATGTGTTCAAGATAAAGTTTATTCTAATTCTTAAAATGCTGAATGACTGTTTCGTTTCTAAACATGCCTCTTCTGCCTTTATTGCTTAAAAACTGCAGTCAAAAATTGCTTTCTACCACAGACTGGTGTTACCAAAGCACCATGGTACCATAAACCCTAAGCCCTTTCTTACTACTAAGAGTATACCTCTCTTAGAAAAGCATATGAAAAAAAAAAAAAAAAATTAGCTTTGCTGTGTACTCCAGAGATCTACAAAGACCATAATACAGGAATAGAAAAGGAAGCAAACCTGAAGATCAGGAAGAGTATCCATGGAGAACACCCTAGTAATGCTTCTTTCTCTTGTTTTCCAAAGAGAATTCTACCTCAAATGCCTTCAAAGAACAAATCCCATGTAATGTAACGTACAGAGAGAGGCACTTAGATAGCCCAAACCAAGCCACTTAGGACTTCACAAGTCATGTCTGCCTTAAATTCTACCAGGGGATTAGGCAACAACCGGTACAGATTTTGACACTATACTCACTGTTTGCATCTTGTTTCCAGAAAGAGAGAACAGCAATTTCATCATGTTGAATATTACGAAGGTGCAACCTTATTAAAAAAGCAATCAAAACAGGGATACTGATCACAGTTTTCTCCAAAACAAGCTTTACTCTCTGTCCCAACTGGAGAAGATTAATTTATACAGCAGTCTCTTCTGCACCTCTGATGTCATAGTCTGACTCTTCTGAAGGGCTAGGATCATTTCATTTTTAAAACAGATATGAAGTACCTTTCTAATGTGTATATGTTTTTAGTGATTTTTAGGAATATTTTGACTTTTTGAAATTGTTTTAAAAAAAATATTGTGTATATACATGTATGTGTATGAATATATTTAAAAAGGACGGAAGCAGAATAAGATGTATTATATTTTATGAACAAAATCCACCTTTTGGTACAAGCTAAGCCAGCATAATGCATTCTGTATTGTGTATTCTGTGTGTGTATTCTGCACATTTATTACTTGTTATTTATTATGGGTTTTGAAATCTATGTTTTTTCCTTACTCTCTTAAAAATGAAAGTGTTTTTTTTTAACTGAGGATGATACGGAAAAAAATCAGCCTTGCTTGTGATACCAGGATTATCCATAAGAACTGAACATAGCCTTTTTTCTGTACAAATAAGTGAGTTCTGCTTCAGTTAAAGATGTGGCACCTCCCTAACAAGGGAGGTTCAGACTCTATTTTCTGTAGGTACCACCAGAGGGAAACAATGAGATTTACTGTAGGAACTGACTGACACAACTCATAGACAGCAAAAATGCAGAGCGAGTGAAGAATTTCTCAAACAAACATTTAAATAGCTATAGAAGAATTAATGTGCAAAGCACCCTACATCTATTGGAATTATTGTTTTTCTATACACTTTAAAAACATCACAAAAGTTTTGTGTATCCTTTATGCACAAATATTTACACTTATGCGTGTGCACATCTATAGAGGTATATACATATGAAAGTATAGCTCTTCATATATTTGTTTGCTTCCTGCAAACACTTCAGAAGGTAAAGTAACTAGTAAGAATGTTTAGTAAATCAGAAAACCCATATGAGTACTGCTGAATATGGAGACTGCGTTCTTAATTGCAGTTATGCAGCTTGACAGTCTGATTCTAACTTTTACATATGCACAATTAACTAACAGCAGGATCATCCCATCCTTCAGCCAGTCTGGTCAGCTGCCCAGAGAGGCTAAATCAGTGGGGTGGTGTGCCTGGAGCACTTTCCAACACAGTTTCTCTTTCATTGGTTGTTAGTTACTCACATACAAGGCAGAGGATTGACAGCATTGTTTTCTCCCAGTAACGACCAAAACAACTTGGGACAGGGCTGGGTAACCATCCTGGCACATTGGGATGGTTACATGTCAGATATTCAATGTTGACAAAAAACAAACTTCATATCAATGAACAACAGGCCTAAGTAATAATCAGAAAAGACAAGGAAATTGATGGAATGATAAAAAAGGATTATTATTGCTGGGGACTGGAAATCTAATGCAGAAAGCAGCCTCAGGACGCATCACAAAAGCTAATATAGACATTCTCAGAGGTTTTATGTGGCAGAATAAAAATCATGACACAATATTTGTAGCAAAACTGAGCAGAATTCTGTTTTTCTAATAACTAATCCTGGAAACTAGTCACAAGGTTATACTTGTCATTTTGTTTTAGAGGTCTATTAAAATATGTTGAGCTGATTACTTGAGTAGGCATTGGTGCTCATTAAGTGACTGAAAATGTCGAGTCAAAGAGAAGTAGACTGACCCATTTGTGAATTATGATGAGGCTGGCATCCAAAAGACTTAGGAGGGGAATAATTACGAAACGTCTGTCATTTCATCATAACAGTCTGTCTTCAATCAAAGCATGTTGTAAATAGAAGTGTTCAGAAATTATCAAAGGAAACAAAGTTTTGTCAAAAAATGCTACTTCATCCATTCCAAAGTCTTTCATTTAAAACATCTTGGGTTCAATGAGGTTTTAGCAAACTCAAGGCAGAGTTCAAAGAGAACCCTGCTTGGATTCCTGCAGAGTCTGCCTGGGCTACGGACATTGGAAACAGCCATTACAGGTCAGATCAAAACTAAATTAAAAAGAAACTTCCAATGAACTTGGAATCCCAGTTTTGTGCCAGCTTTGCTTATGAGGTATTTTTACTGCTATTTAAAAAAGAAAACTTTGTATCTAGCAGCTACAGCTCAGGAGGGTGGCTTTTTTATAGAATAGATTTTTATCTTCAAGAAGAGTCACATAAACAATTTAAAATTAGAAGTATGTGATTAAAAATGCACATTATTCTTCTGCTATAATCTCTAAAGAGGCTCTGAAATTGAAACAAATTAACTGACAACCAACTTTTTAGGAATATATGCATTATGTATATAAATATAAAAAATAAAATAAAGTTCCTAGTGATACAGATGCCTCACAGCACTTCATTTGTTGTATTTGGTGACTTTTGAAAACAAATAACAGACATCATAGTGTTCATTACCAAAGTGTAAAGTGAAAAATAAAGTCATGGACACATAAAATGTGAGTAAAGTAATTTTGCTTAAATACGTTCAGGGCCAGTGTCTATTCAAGACATAAATGTCTAAAGTCTCAAAAGATAATTTTTCATATCTCATTTCCTTTAGAATGATTTCAGGTATCTCTTGCTACCATTAATAAAGTGGTCTAAGGTTGTAATATATATGGACTATGTATATAACACACATAAATATGCATATTTAAGTATTCAAATTACTAGGTAGATTTTCAGAAATACAGAGCACTTGGTGTTGATAACAATATCAAAATATGCAGAGGATACCATTGCAAATATTGTGGGGTTTTGCACCAAAGTAACTAGCAAAGATATCAAGCAAAAAGTATTTACATATTTTGTTTGCATGTTTCCTGCCTCAGATCATGATGGCATAGCACATACATGCTAGCATATAAAGAGAGATAGTAGACCAACTGAAGGGTACACACCCAGGCAAATGTTTTAGCATTATCATCTTGTCCAAGATTTAACACAACACTGTCTTTAAAGCTTATAAAAGTTTTCAAATAATTTTTTAAATCCAGAATTGTTTCTGAGCCCTTCTGTCTGTATTAAAAATAAGAAAACTGGTGTGTTTCTTATCAACTTATTTGAAAGAAGAATCCTATTGAAAACTAAACTCATTTCAGTTACATGCTGAAGTGATTGTGCTAAAGGGTCTTACTGTATAAATGGAGCACACAAGCCAAAAACAATACAAACGTTTAGCTGCTGGCTTTAGCCAGTCTCTTTCAGTGCAAATCATAATTGCTTTAGGACTTTCTGAATCCACTTTTGAATTCAAAGCTTCAGACAAATAATTGGATTTCCTGAAAACATGCTGAGCTATATGCTCTCCCTGTCTTACTTTATGTCCTCAGGGCTCCAGTCTCTGCTTCATATCAAGCTGCACCTAGTAGGCTAATTGGAGGGATGGGTAGATCACTGTACATTAACATGTCCATCTGTATTAAATAAAATCTCCTCAACAGTCTTTATCATCTTCAACAGAATTATCACTTCAGAGTTGAAGAAACAAGAAATCAAGTAAAAATGGCTGTGTAATTTACCAATGGCTCGGGTGCCTTAGCCCTGTAGACCTATGATCCAAGCCAATTATATCCTAGCTGACTTATTTTTACAGCACGTTGACATTGTATACTCACTTCATGTGTCTCACTGACTGCAGGGCAGCTCTAAACATGCTCTGGGCTATCTGCCTAGACATTTCTTGCTCTAGGTAAAGTACAGTTGAAACACCATTTGAGTTTGATCTGCAAAGCTTGTAAATATGTAATATCAAAGATTAAGCCCTTCAGTTTCCCAGTATTGTGACAGGTGTACAAAAGATACCATATTAACAACTGAAGTGTTGCTTTTGTATTGTTGTTATTTAATATTAATGTCAGATAATAAGCTGGTGACCCTTTTTTCCTCCCACATGTGTAAAAAAGGAATCAAGCTAGAGTGGCTGCTGAGACAAAAAACTGTCCATTGCTTATGAAATCTCTAGGGTCAGGTTTGCACTAAGAGTTCTTCTGGCATAGCCGTGTTTGTTCAGAGTCTGAAAAATTCGCACCTCCTTGCTGACCTCACTGTGTCAGAAAACACTAAAATCCAGCACTGTAAGGACACAGTATTACTCTAAGGGAGGTTTGGATGGTTTCACTTAAGACATTCAAGAAAATGGCATAACAACAGTGACAGAAATTCTTTTCTTGTGTCTCAGCACCAATTTGATGGTACTTTTCACCCCTTAGCATGCTACTTGCAACCTCCTTTGCTACTGCTGCCACCTCTACCTCTTTTCTCTCTTTGCTCTCCCAAGCATAGCAGAAGATGGAGACACCCGTCTAGTCTTCATAGTAAGCAACTCTCTTCTGCAGTCTCTGGCTGTTAGCCTGATGGGGTTTGACTTACAGTTCTGGTTCTTTGAGGATTTTTTTTTAAATGAGTTTTTTTAAATGGTTGCTGTGTTCTTGGATTCTATTGTACTTACTGACAGCAGAAGCCATTTTGCGTAGATGAAGTAGAAAGGTTGCCAATACTGCGAAAGAAGTATGCATTAAAATATTACTGTGCAGAAGCATACCTACCTGACCATCTTTTCCATTTCATTGCTCTTCTGGTCTGCGTCTGCATGAGTTTAAAATTGTTTTTGTCTTCTATGGTTTGTACCTTTACGTGATATATCAAAAGAGCCTTTCTGGATAATACCAGAGGATTAGTGCCAGAATCCTGTCTTCTGGCAGTGGCTGGGAGGGCAAGAAGGGCTAGTGCCACTTGCTTCCCATGAGACAGCAGGCATCAGCAAACCACCAGTCACTTCAGAGCTTACCCTCTGCTCTAGGCCAATTCTGAACAGATTTATCAATATAGTCCCAGTACTGACCCTTTTGAACTTCACAGATTACTTCTCTCCATGTTGAAAACTGACTATATATTCTTACTTTCTCTATCATGTCTCTTAGCTAGTTTTTAACTGTGGAAAGACTTTCTTTACTCTGCTAAGGCTACTCAGTTTTCTTCACATCCTGCCTGATTCACATCTTCCTCCTCTGAGAGCAGAACCTCAGCAAGCTTGTTTTCTTTTGGCACTGTGGAGGATCCTCACTCTTGGTTTGGCACAGCTGGGGTATTGTTACAGTCTCTGCCAATTATGGATGGATCTTATTACTGAGGTTAAGTTCTAACCCACTCATCCCCACCATCATTTGAAGATGTATAATAATTTTGGCAAACCTTAATGGCCATTCCAGATGCCCATTTATTGTCAAGTGACCCACAAACTATCACATTACAAATGGTCACAAAAACATACCCACCATCTGTGGTGACGTTTGAGTTTTCTACGCAACTCTTGACATATAAACCAGGAATTCAGTTATGTCTGGTAATAGAAAAGTTGGTCAAAGCTGGAATTAAGTCTGAATATTAAACAGAGTATGACATCTTCCATCTTTAACAGCTGATACTTTTTTCAGAAACCAAATTTAATTTGATGAAGAAACCCTCTGTGAACAATGTAGCTGTAACCATTATGGATCAGACTACAGTTTCATGTGTAATTATTCCATTTACATCCAGATAACAGGTATTAAGATGAAGCTGTGAAAAGCTACATCTGAGTCACAACACAGGAGGATGGTAGGCTCATAGGGTAATGCAGGAAAGGACTTCAGGAGTGCTCTAGTCCAACCTCCTGCTTAAAGCAGGGTCAGCTATGAGGTCAGAGTGGGTTGCTCAGGGCTTTATCTGGTCTTGAAAACCTTGAAATGCTCAAGGATTAGGCTTGCACAGCCTTTGCTTGACTTAACCTCTCCTATTTCAACATAGGCCTTTGGCTCTCATCCTCCCACCATGCACCACTGAGAAGAGTCTGGCTTTATCTCCTCAAAAAGCTCCTCCTAGGTGCTGGAGCTGGAGCTGGTATTGGGTCCCCTCAAAGCTGCCTCTTGCTCAAACTAAACGAATGCTATTGCCTCAGCCTCTTCTTAAAGGGCAAGTGCTCCAACCTCTCACCATCTTGGTGGTTCCTGTGCTGTACCTGCTTAATTTGGTCAACATTTTTGTTTTCTGAGCCCAAAACTGGACTCAGTATTCTAGATGGTGCAAATGATTGCTGAGTAAAGAGGAAAAATAACTTCCTTTGGCCTACTGGTTATAGTCCTGTTACAATAACCCAGGATACAGATGGATAGATATGTAGATAACAGTGCAGGATAGTGGAAATGTCTGAGCTATGGCTTCAAAGGCTTAGTCCTTCATGGCATGAGCACTTTAGGACAGGGAAATCACTGCTTAGCTTTTTCAGAAACAACAGTATGACCAGACAGTGGCTGTAAGTTTCAATCAGTAGAACCACTTCAGTCTATAGAGATCTCCAGGTCACTTCACTTTCATGAGAACCTTGTGGGCTAAAAGAAGTTCCCTGCACAAACAGAAGTTAAAGGTTGATCATGACTAGCATCCAAAGCCAGAAGCAGTCAAACACTACCTGACTTGGAAGGGTGTGTGCTTAACTTTGAATATTGCCAGCCTGGTTAATGTGGAATTCTGTTCAGAAAAGTGAATCAGTAATAAAGTCTCTCTACGCCTGTTTTCTCCTGGATTAGATTTTCCTCCCCATGGGATTTCTTTTGAAAGAAAATAGGTAAGGGCACTGTGCTAAATTCCATCTACAAATTGAGGTCCACCTGCTTAAGAAGCTGAAATGACCTGACATACAGAACAGGTTTTGTGGGTGAGACTATGTGGCTGCTTAAAATATGACCAGACATCCTTCACAAGATGCCGGTGGTAACTGCTTGATTGGCATCATTCTTTATGGAAGTATTTGGTTTTACTTTGGAGTTTGGCTAGGTTAAAGCAAAAAACATACCCAAGACACTACCTCCAGAATCTTGGACGATGTTTAAGATTTCATTTTCAAAATTGCTTTTAAAGCTCATATTTTGATGTTAAGGATGGAAATGCAAACATTTTCTTGAGACTGCAAACACGTTAGCAAGGCTGCAGTCAGGAAGAAACCGGCAAACCTCATGCCTGTGTTGGAACAAGTCAAGCCTAAGTGACACTTAGGGAGGAGGCTGCTTGGTTTAGGGAAGAGACTTGATTGTCCTCATTGCTGTGACGTGGAAGCCCACAGGGCTCTGTTCTTCTGCTTTCTCATGACCTTGTGTAAATTACCATTTTATGACCATTCTAGGCAGAGGGCAGTTAACTGCTTCGTCAGGAGAAAGATGAGTTTCTTTTCAGAAAAAAGTTGTTGGCTTTGCATCAGAATAAACATGTTGCAGAGTTCAGATCCCTGCAGCCAGTTATTATTTAAGCAATAAAATCCTTACAGCCTTTTGGCATCAAACCTTATAGTTTTTGTGGGAAAGGAAGAAGTTGTATTATTTTCCTTCTTGCTATTTCATTTATATCACAGAAATGGAATGTCTTTCACCGTTGATTGTATGTACTTTTGTAATTCATAGACGTAAAGCCAAAAGGCCCCTGTGATTCCTAAATGTTCTGTAGCCAAGCCTCTCTCAAGACTTTTCCAAAACTTACTAGTACACCATTCAGGCCCGAAACCAGTGCTTGGATAGCTCTGTTTAAATCCTTCTGCCAGTCACCTGATAGAAAACATGCCTGTACTGCTGAAGTAAGGAGGAGCCACCTTTGTTTTCCTAAGAGGAATGTATTTTATAAACCTTTCTTTAAAGCCTTTACAAAGATTTTTTGCTACTCTAATGCCCTTTGGGTGTTGAGACTAGCCATAAGTATGTCGGCCACCACTAACTTCTTGCTTTCAACAAGACGATAGCGAGAGGAATGTTAGAAAATGTAGTTGCCTTGCAAGGGACAGCCCCTACACCTGGAGAATGACTTGAGACCTGGGAATATTGCTTTAAATGAAGGGAGTAGTAAAATCTCAATCATCTGTTGTGTTCTTCCAAAGATGGAGATGGGAGGTAACCTTGGGACATGCATGCACGAAAGATTTTCAATTATTTAAGCTATGTGAAAAATTTGTAACAAGTCACAGTCATTAGAAGTTGAAACTAGAAAAACTGAAGTTAGAAGTCCATTTTTTTTTAAATAGTGAAGGTAATTAATTGCTTGAGGAACCCTCCTGAATCTGTAGTAGTACTCAATTACTTAAAGTCTCTAAAGCATGCTCCCAGAATCCTGGCCATGATTCAGTAATTGCAGTAGTAGATCCAACTGCATAAAAGCTCATGATCTAATAAAAGGTGATGGAAATTTTTTTTTTTTTTTTTTTTTTTTTTTTTTTTTTTTTTATGGCTAAGAGACAGAACACTAGCTTTAGGGAAGCAACAGTGCAGTAGGCCATGCAATATCAGGAATGATAAAGAGAGGGAGGTGGAGGACTAAGGTGTAATCAATACAATTGGAGATACTGTACAGACAGGCAAAAGCAGTCAGAGCAAGCTCTGCAGAGCACTGGCAGAGCTCTCATCACACTACCCACAGGATGCTCTTGGGATGGTGTGGAGGAGGGCACAGGAAAAATGGCAGTCCTTAGACACTGGGAGACTAGTGCAGCACTGGGACAGGGTATCCTGAGCGACTGGCTCCCTCCTAAGAAGTCTGCAAGACTTAGCTGTACAAAGCTATGGCTGATCTGCTCTGTCGTTGGTTGTTAGTCACGTTTCAAGCAGGAGGCAGTGCTGGGGACTCACAGAGGCCTCTCCCCGCTGAGGTTTCTGTAGCTCTGTTATTCTGTGATTCAAACTATATCAGCAGAAACAGAAGGGTGGTGAAGATTCTGAAAACATTGTGACATCTTAAGATCTTCAGAATAATATTCCTCGTTTACTAGGCTGTTAGATGCTTTTAGCAATATTTTCTTTGTCACAATGCTAACTGTTTCACTGTTAGCACAGAGTGCAAGAAAGTTTATTATTGGAAGCCTAGTTTGAGACCTTGTGCTCCTCAGGGAGGGGAAGCGCGCACACACACACACACACACAGAGTTTAGACAGGAAAATTTGTGATTTTTCATATATTAATTCTTCAGCAGAGATCATAGATGATCTGTAAGATTTACTTTGCTTAACGCATATATATTAAAGCTACAGTTTAACTGGACATCACTGCCAGGTTTAAATATTCAGTTAACAACTCTTAACAGTATATTTTTTCCTTAGTGTGGACTCATAGCAGTACAGAGCAGGAATAAGGTAAGGATTCAGCTGGTTGAATTTTCCTAATATCTGGTTATTTTTCAGGAGTAAATATATACATTTTTTTAAGCTTAGAATACTTAATGAAATGTCCTCAAATTAACTCAAATTTTCTTTCTGTTTAAGGAGCAAATATTTATTTGAAACCTACAAAGTACTTTTGAAGAACACAGACGTTTCAGTAACAAATAGTTGATCATGTGATCATTACAAGTATTTGAATAACATATATTTTAGATGTATCTGGTTTTAAGTATATAAACAATGTTTTATTCTTGATTTCCTGAAAAAAAAATCTTTGTTTACTTGCGATACAATGAGAAAAGTATACACATCTTTTTATGAATAGGTGTTTTACACTCATCTCTGCTTTTCCTTAAGGCTTTTTATGACTTAAGTTATGTCAAACTAAAGTTTTACTGTGGATCTTAAGTGAATCTTGACATCATAATCACTTACCACACTTTGGCACATATCTCAAAGCACATGGACTAGATGTTGGATGAAACTAAACCAAAAGTTCCACTGCAGGAGTGTACCTCGTGAGCTGCAACCACTAATAGTCAGTGAGCTTATGACTAATAGTCGTAGAGCTTATCTAAAGAAATGACCCCAAAATGTCCTTAGGGCACAGCATGTAGGTTGTGTCTTCAGCACAGATTCTTTTGGTCAGCATGTCTGCACCTATAGCGCTGCACTCTTTGTTAGTGTAGGCGAGGCTTAGATAATTAGGACATATAAGGCTCTAGCTGAGACGGAAACTAGAGAATAAGTTCTTTCCCAAGCTGAGGTGTTTCCTTTGCATGCAGCTTGAAAAATAATAGTAGTGAGATGTAAAAAGTACACAGCATTCTGTGTTGCAACAGCATTTTTAACTTTGTGATTCATTAGACTGTACAAGGTTTTACACATCTTTGTACAAAGTAGACTCATGATATGCAATCAAAACATAATCTGTGAAAAAGGCCAGATACATCTTTTCTTTCTGTATTAATGTGGAAATCTGACTTGAAGAAGTTGAATTATTCCAGTTCAGATGTTTCACTGATTTGGTTTAATACAGTGTAACAACAAAACTGTTAGTAGGAGTATAGATAAATGTCTAGCCAGATATTGGCAAGGAAAAAGTTGTAATATCTCTTCTCTCACACCCAACAGGTAACAGCTACAATATACGTGATTGCACTTGTAATGCAAATTTGGTAGAATTTTCTTAATCTGTATACAGTAATATGATAGTTCATGATAGACTGCAAATGTTTATGTATGTCTCTAAATTAATCACTTCCAGATCTCATTGTTATAAGAAATCTCTTGCAAAATATTCTTGGTATTAGTCTTTTGTCAAGCTAAGCAATATTATTTAATTAGGTGTTAAGTGGGTTAAAAATGGCATCTTTGGAGAGAAAGGGATGATTGGGCTGGAAGTGGCTTACTATAAAATTTTACATCATAATAGAATATTTACATTAAATATAAGAAAATTTCAGTTTATTTTACCTGAAGAAATTGTATATATCGAAGTTCAGTTGACAGAAAATGCACTTTACCTAAATGAAGTTATATGTGGTACAGAAATTAGTAACTCTATATTTTGTACTCATGATGTCATAATCTCAATTTGGTCCACTGTGCTCTATACAGCTGTCATTCATTGACCAAATGGAATGGGAAAAACATACCTTCACAACTAAGTGGGATTTTATCAGCTGGTGCCAAATTTATCTACATGCACAATTTCTTAATCTTGATCTTTCATCCACAGTGAAATGCTGATGCAAAACATAAGTCAGTGAGTTAGCTAAGTATGGGAGTACCTTACCTCATCTTTTTTTAATTTAAAAAAACCAAAACCATCAACAATAAAAAACCCACAAGCAAGGAAGAGGGAAAAGTAAAGTTTTTTCTTGCTCAAAGCACAGTGTATCTATCTCTCCTACAGGAAAAGCAGTTCTGACTCATAGTGCTATTCTGGGAGAGAAAACCAAAGCTGTTCTCCAGGCCATACGCTCATGAGGGCTGGAGTCTGAGATGAGATGATGAAAGCAGTGGTACCATCCCAGGTTTTGCCCACAAACTAAATTCTAGCTATTTGAGATGTCACTAGTTATGGATGTTAGAAATATGATGGTATGTACTTTGCTAGGCTCCTGAGGCTTGCTGCCACCCAGCAAGTACGGTTTGGGATATGGGTGTAAGCATCTGTGTATAATACACAGATGCTTAAGGTCTCTGGGCTCAGAGCCCTGTGAAATTTGCAAAGGAGACTATTTCCAAACTCACTGTAAAGAAAAGTGATAAAAAATGCTTCAGTAATGACTGTTTTTTGAGTCTGAATGTCACTTGTAAAATGGTGATCTGGGGAAAAATCATACATACATATATACACCAGTGAGCTCTGCAAAGTATTCCCTGTGGCCTTTCCTTCCTCTAGCTTTTTCCTAGGAATCAGGAGATGGAACAGGTGCTGACATTCTTCTGAGCATCATCCACAGGCAGCACCAGGCTGAGCACCACACGTAATATGAGCCCTTCATAACACGATCTGTTCTCTTCCTTCTTTGTACTTTCAGCAGAGGCAATTTTATGATTGTAACAACGTTGGCATTTTAATCATCATAGCAAGATACTTGAAATAGTACTTCTAGACTCAAAGGAGAAGGTAAGTCAAGGTCCTAAAGCTTTTGTTTCAAGATTTCAGACTCAGACAGATACCTCTTCATTCAGTTAATTTTTTCTTCACAACCATCAGGGCCAGAGGCTGATTCTTTTAACAAATTTAAATAGAAATTGGAGAGAGAACTATGGCACCCTTAAAAATATTATCAGGTCACTGACCTAATACAGGTGGGACAATTTTGAGCCCTGAAGTTAAAGGAGGCTTCCTGAAGGACTGGCAAGATAAAATCACTTATTTAAGGGACAAAAAGATGGCAAAATGAAAGGAGAGGCACCAGACCTTTATACTGACACCGAGAAGAAGTAAGTCTTTGAGAAGACTTGAGATGAGTTGTCTCACCACAGTAGATCCAGAGAATAAAAAGAGAAGAACCTTTGAAGCTGGAGGGAGTTTCTTTAAGCACAGATCTTATTGAATGTTTTTATTATGAAACAAAATATGTTAAAATGATAAAATACGCTGTTGACATGACGTGATGACAACATGATGAAGGGTTAAACTGGCATACAGGAAGAACTGAAATACCTTGAGACTGGAAGCAATGGAAATAGAAAGGAATAATATTACAGAAATATTACATAAGCTTACAGAAAGCAAAGTAATGCTTTCAGAGTAATAGTATGAAGAATTTCTATAACCTTTCTATTCACCAATTGGAAATAACAGAGGAGAAGAAATACATGACTGCAATAGTTGCTCACATTAATAACTTACAAGCATGATATGCACTTGCAAAAGGTGCCCTGCAGTGTATCTTGAAAGTTTCCCTCCACTCCCTTTCTCCACAAAAAGGCAAATATAAAAGCCCAGATAGACCCTCCCCCTGAACTCTGTGTATACTTCTGGATGGCCATGTTCAAGAGACAAAATATTGACATTAAAAGATATAAAGGGATGGTCAGGAAAATGTTGGATCTACAGCATAACAGGAGCCAAGATAAGCTTGATATGTGTAGTCTAGCAAAATGAAAGCAGACATGGGTTATGATTGTTTTGCATAAAAATGTCAAAGGATGGAGATAAACACTGGGAAAGTAGAAAGGCCAGGTACAGTAAAGGATGGTGTTCACACAGGAGCAATGAGGATATAAACTGTGCATGAACAAATATGGCTACAAACAAGAGAGAAGTTTTGTGCCAGAGTTATTAGAAACAATCACTCTGTAGCAGAATTGTGTAGCTAAACTTATAATAATATATATTTTTAAGGTAAATCTTGATCCGTGTACACAAAGTATTATACGTCATAGTTTCAGTAATAGCAGCAGGCAGAACTTGATTATGTTTATTTGCTTCAGTTTTGGAGTATGTATTAATATACTATACTGGCCAGTTAATAACACCTTAATTTTATTTTTAATGTTCTTCTTAAATATATTAAAATTAAAATAATTAAGGGAACCTACTTACACCTCCCTCACAGGATATCTGCTATATACCATGCTCCTATTTAGTAAAAAGTAATTTTATGTATTATTGCATATATGGCATCATGATTCCTAATACTGGAAGCTAATAGCTCAAATTAATTGACATTATATTTTAAGAAGTATTTGTAGTGGATATAACCAAAAGTTTAAGTAGCAAAAATGTGTGAAATTGCTAAGCAGATGTTGAATCCCTTAGTACAGGAATTATGTTGATTATAAACTCAGGAAGGAACAGCTCAGATATATAGCAGGGATGAGCTAGGGTAGCAGCTCTCCTGGCAGAGCTGTAACCCTCTCTCTAATGAGTTTCTTTCAGCTTTGAGTAGTGTTTGGACCTATGCACATGAGTCAGCAGGTCCCTCTTTCTGCCTCAGTGTAGGTAAAAAGCGAATGCAGCTGGTAACCAGCTTCTCTGCCAAGATGATGTGGAGAGGATGGTGGGAGCCCACAGGCCATGCCACTGTGCACCATCAGCCTTGAGTGGGCACATTCTGTTTCCTGGAGAAACTCAGGCACTTCGAGTTTGCTGAGGTGGCCTCGGGGTTTTGATCCCGTGGTGATGTGCCAGCTACGGATGCAGGCAAAACCTGGAAGTGCGGAAGCTTCTAGTCAGAAGAAATGTCCACTGGCTTGGGTTTTTGTTTTCTTCTGTGTACATTTGTTTTGTTTTGTTTTGTTTTATAATATTCCTTATTTCTTATATGTATTCCAGTTAGGTGTTTTTTTTGTTTGTTTGTTTGGGGTTTTGTTGTTGTTTTTAAATTATTATGGTTTTTTTAGTTTCTTTCTTTATCTGTATCTGAAAGCCATTCTCAGTGTCAGACCAGAGTCAGACACAATTTATACCAGACAAGAACATGCTAATATGGAGGGCTAGAGTGGTATAACTACCCATTGTGAATAAGCAGGCACAACCCACACTGTAATTGTTAAGACAAATAGGGGGAACAAGTGAACACACACTCATGTCAGCTGTACCTTTACTCTTTTGTAAAAAGTGACATAGAAATGCCCCATCTTGAACACCCAGAAAAGAGCAGGTGGTGGGAAAGTTTATAAATTACACTGCTCCCACAAAAAGTATTCATGTGTGTCTGCTTCAAGCACGAAGTCATCTTAAATTCTTATTTAAGGAAGGGAATAGCAATAACACTTATGCTTTAGATTTCCTGCCTTTTCTTCCTGAAATGATACCCTGGCCTTTCTTTTTCCTCAAGCAGTTTTCATCCCTCCATTATTTTCACAGGAGGACTGACACTGGTTTTAGCACAAAACCTCCAAGGGTTAAGAAAAACCTTTTCCCCATGAAATTTTACTTGCAGTTTTTGGCAGAGGTAGGTATTGAAATTTTTCTCACTTGTGCACCTCAGGAAAATGTTGGCGGTTTGGCACAATCACTCAACATACTGAGGCTAATGCTGATACCAAAAGAGCATCCGCAGCAGTGTGTTGTACTAGGAACATCAGAAGCTGTTTAGAACAGCCGTGGCAGAAGAAAAAGAAGAGAACTGGGCCATCTTCCTTCACTGTAACCTCCAGATCTTGCACATAGCCTCAGAGGTTTGCCTGCCGTATACTCTCCTATGATTTTTAAAGTACTACATGGCCAGGAGCTCTCCCAGTGGAACAAGATATAGTTTGGATTCTTTCAGCTGTTCTCAAAAACCAGAAAACCTCCCTGAATGAGTGCAAGAACTGGACCTGGAATTGGATCTACCTTTGTGGGAACCAGAGAGAGAGACAAGAAGGAATAGTCTCCCGAAAGTGCATTTAGCAGGATCTTCCCATCTCCTGAGTTTCCACAATGGAAGCATTCATCATTCCACTATGAAATTTTCTTGGTACATGCATGTTTTCAAGCTTTACAAGTTTCTTAGGTGATTTGGTGTGTGCCTGTCTGCCTATTTATCTCTCCTCTGTCTCCCCAAATTTTGAATTCTTCTGCTGATTTTAACCAAATGTGACTAACTTCCTCTAAGCTTCATGAGATCGGAAGACAAAGAGATACTGTTAAATATCAAGACAGCGAGAGAAAGTGATGTGTTAATTCCCACTTATCCAGAGACACAGGAAAGATACTCTGAATGCCCCAAAAGCTTCAACTGAAGGTAACAAACTTACAGATACTAATGTCAATCAACCAAACTCAATCCTAAGCAGACAGCTTTCATAAGTCATAGAATCATAGAATCATAGAATCATAGAATCGTTAAGGTTGGAAAAGATCCTTAAGATCATCAAGTCCAACAGTTAACCTAGCACTGCCAAGTCCGTAGCTAAACCATGTCCCTAAGTGCCACATCTACCCTTCTTTTAAATACCTCCAGGGATGGAGACTCAACCACTTCCCTGGGCAGCCTTTTCCAATGCCTGACTACCCTTTTGGTGAAGAAGTTTCTCCTAATATCCAACCTAAACCTCCCCTGGCGCAGCTTGAGGCCGTTTCCTCTCATCCTATCACTTCTTGGGTTGCTCCAAGCAAACTTACTGAGACTTGAGAATGTACCTTCACATGGGTTAGACAGAAGGAGGAAATTCCATTCACAGCCACTGCAATAAGGGAGAGAGACTTCAGGAGTAGCTTCATCTGTGAAGTGTAGTAGAGAGCGCTGTCCCCATTGCATGTGATCTAAGGATGGACGATTGAGAGTAAAAGAGAACTGCATAATGGAATAGCTTCAGAAGGCACTATAATCGTACAGTTATAACAGATTTTCATTTAAATTTGGGAAATGAGTCCATTTTAAAAACATTGACCTGTGCTAACGATACAGATAGATTGCAGAGATGGATTTTTCTTCTTTTAAAGAAAAAATGGTCAGAGTCAGCATATCCACAGCAACAGTTGCTTAGGTTTAAAAGGTAGTCATATGGTACATGACGTCTCTGTTACACTCTGCTGCACGTGGTTCAAGAAAGTTTTCGTTGTTTGCTAACATAGGCTGTAGTAGGAGAAGCTGACAAATATAGCATGTGAACATCAACTTCAGTGACTAAACTGAAGACCAAGAATGCAAGAGGATGAGAGGAAGAAAGCTTCTTTCCCTCCAAGTACAATTCTATCCAAATCAGTAACAACAATAAAAAGAGTAGCTATGAGTTAAGAAGAATGACTTATAGTAATAATAATTACTTATAATATGAGGTAGATAATGTAGTTGCTACTGTTAGCTTTGGACATTGCTGTGCAGTCCCTTTCAAGCACAGGACCTTTTTGTGCTGAGCAAGCAAAAGCTCTCAGGGTTTCAGGGAGATTTCAATTTAAATATGCAGGACAAGTGCTTCCCTGACATCATGCATCACTTCTGTGGCAAAATCCTCACCTTGAAAGCAATGCCTCGTATGCCAGCGCGTTTTGTCCCTTACCATTTTTCCTTGAATACATACAACTTTAAAATATTTTTCCTTTTCTGATTTCTCCTGCATCTCTAAATTTTTAAGACTTCACAACAAGTTCAGACCTCTGTTGCGATAAGTTGGTGCCAATGTGTGACAACTACTTTTTTTGTGAAAATGCCTTTAAAAATGGAAGGCACTGTGCCATCTGAAGTGACTAAAATTACTGCTATTTTACTCTGAATTTTATTGCTTCAGTGTCTTTTTCTGATGTTTGTGATAGCAATTTCTTAATTACTTCAGTGGCCAGCCCAACTTTTAGAAAGCACTATGATGAATTTTTGAAGCAGAATATCTGAGAGCAAGAACCCCCTTACCGTACAACGTGATCGCTCTGGTTTACGTAAATTTTTGTACTGATTGGTAAAGTTTCATTTTGATCTTGCAATCCCTCTCACCCACGCTGCACTTGGCTGCTGCCCACCAGTGGTGCATTGTAGGGAATACATGAAAAAGAGAGAGCAAAACGTTATGGCTATTTTTATTACATTAATAGAAATAGTGTATGCCAAGACTAAGATATGGTTAGCTACTGTTCTGTGTCAGAGAAAAAGAATAAGGTGAATATTATCCAGTTATATACATCAGGGAATTCTTGCTACATTTTTCTATGCTGGTTGCTAGTTTCCTCTCAGCAAAGATAAATTCATTTAACACTATTAAGTATTTGCTCCTGAATGCAAAAAGCTTATTTGTTACTTTTTCTTTTTCATATTGTTCACCTAGCAATGATACACGTATTTCAGTGGGTTACTGAGCTACTATATTGCTTGTCTAGAAAGACTGAATACCCTACCTGCTGTTTAAATGCTGGAAGTCATCATACCTTTATATTTAGGCAAATGTTTTAATACTGAGGAGGCTAATAAACTGTCTTAAACTTTACTAAACAGCTGATTTAGTAGCTCTGTATATAATTGTGTTAATCAACCACTGACAAAATAATCTGGAAAGTAAAACATTAAGCAATAAAAAGGCACATAAACTTTTTACTATACAAATTTATTAAGTCATATAGAAATAAAATCAATTTTTATGCATGCAGAGAAAGAAATACAAACTTCTCTGCTATTCTTACACCTTTTTTGCAGTCTTGAGATACGTACAGAAAATCCAAATACCTACTGTTTTAAGGAGTAGGGCTAAGGGCCTGATGCTTTACTGTATTGCAATATAAGTAATGATTTCCATCATTCCTTCTATTGAAGAATTGGACTGGAGGCAGAATGAAGGTATTTTATTTACATGAAATCAAAAGTATTTTGCAGTTTGCAGTGTCTTTCAAGTGTCTGATTCTATTCAACTGCTATTGTTATACTGTGAACTTTCTAGCATATGACTAATATCTATTATGTCTGGTTGGTTCCTTCTGTGACATATGGTGTGTGACATTTTCTTTTGACTCTTTTTGTTTTGTTTTGTTTCAGTTTGCTTTGGAAAGATATCCATGCCTTGGTACTTGTCATCTCCAATATAATGTAAGGGAAATGCACCTTTCATCGGGGATGAAAGATGGTGGCATTTATGCTGGTCAATACTTCTATGGAAGCCATTCTGTTGACTACAAAAAATGTTATGTACAGTTACATAATGTTTTCTTAAAAACTACCGGTAAAGATATGGTAACATGGAACTCAGCATGGACAAAGTTACAGACTGAACTGAGAAAGCGTAAATGATATATATTCAGCCAAAGGAAACTGTGTGATAGATGCCAGTTCTCAAAGTGATTTTTCCCTGACCATCAGCATTATCTGCATTTCATTTAGGTTCAGCTTCAATAAGATGTTCTTCATTCATGAGCTGATTTTCTCCAAACACTAGGCCATCCTAGGTATTGAAAGGGAAGGCAAAATCTGCATCAAGTAAATACTACCTGCTCTGGGACCTGTGTTGTCTGAGCATTTCTTGCTGCTGCAAGCAGATACCAAATAGATGGGGAGAAAGAATGTGGGATTGATAAACAAGGCACTGAGTCATGGAGGAGTGTTTTCCCATAACTATTTTGGGTATGTCCTGCCAGAAAGGATGTAAATCTTTCTAATTCAGTCAACTTTCCTCAGCATCTCTGCAAGGAAAGCCCCCATTATCTCCTGCTGGTGAAGCTGATCACTCCGGATGATGAGAGTGGATATCCTGCACCTATGCACCAACAGGCGGCAATCATCTAACGAAACACTAAAGCTGCTTCTACTCAGCGAGATGACCTAAGTCTGTGTAGTCTCAAATATATAGTCTCTGCATCACCCAAGTGACCTTGCAGATGTTTTTTCCTAGCTCCTCTGTAAATTTAGTGAGGAATGGAAGGGTTGATGATAAACAGTGGGTACATCTCTCATGTATTTTTGCAACATGTGTGAAGGATAAACCTTTTGTTCTCTGAATTAAGTGCTGGCTGTTTTGGATGTGAGTGTTTATGGTCGTTCAGGACTATGTTTCATGAGCCAGAGAGGGCAGAAGTTGGATTCACAGTCTAAAGTCAACTGCAGATGTCACCTGAGGTGAGACCTTTAAACCTTGGAAATATTAGTACATTATTACTTGACTGGTACAGGTGAAAGAGATCTGCATTATGTGAGAAGGCACCTTAAATATGTGCAGTGTCTGTGAAGAACGTTGACTCAGGATGACCCTTCACAGCATTTAGTGCTATTATTTTTGGCAGGTGGTTAGCACCCCAGCACTAACAGTGTGGATTAGCATAGCTCTGGCAGGTTACCTGGAGGCTTTTGGCTTTTTATACAGCTTCAGATTAGGATTGAATAATTCCTGAAATTTCCACTGCATCAGACTTCATTTTTTTATTACTCATGTGGATACTTTCTCTTCATCTGGTTGGTGATATTGTAACTTCTTTTTCACAATTGTAGCATTGTTTTCCATAATATCATTTTTAACTTGTGGTAATTACATTGTGATTCATTGTCGGCCACTGTCATGGTACAATGTCTAGTAAATATCATTTTTGCATATTTGATTACAGACTTTGCAGTCATAATTTCTAATAGTGCCTTTTCTGGATAATTCAGTAAACAATATATACATTTTCCCTGTATGAGAAAATAATCCATGCATATTTATACACATGTCACCAGACTCCTGTGCATTCTTTTTTCATTTCATATGTTGTAACATATTTCTTTCTGTTATCTATTTATTTTAAAATGCCCACATTATTAACATTATCTGCATTATTTCACTTATAATTTTCTTTATAGCATTTGGATGCTTATTATGATTTGGATGTTCCTTTGCCACTTCTACACATCTATTTTCTTTTTGTATGTTTTTTCTTTCCATTTTCATGTTTCATTGTTCTTCTACAATATCAGTTCTTTCACTGGAACTTTCAATCTGTTATGTTTTCATTTCAATATAGATATTCTGTTTCTGACATAATTCCAATAATTAACCTGTCAGGATTTTTTCTTTTATCTTTATATGTGGTTCATGTATACTCCTATTAGGAATTATCTTCCCAGAATGAGAGATTTTCTATGTTCTATTTCACTAGATTTTTCTCTTCAAACCATTTGCTATAATCTCAGATCTCAAATTCATTTGTGCACCCATGTCCAATTTATATTTAATACATGTTTCATTTCTGTTTAATGTAGTATTCTAGTCAATGGACATGGTTTCTCTTGAACAGTTCCCATAAACAAATCCTCTTCATTGATATTGTTGCTTCTTTTATTACAGTAGATGAAATCCTCTCTGCTGAAATCCTCTTAATTCTGGACAATTTAATTTCTATGGGGAACATTAGTGGTGTCTTGTCCTTTGTTAAGAATATGTATGCTTTATTTCTCAATAGGTACATTTTATCATTGTTGGAATGCTTTTAAAAAAGAATTTATTTCTTGAAAGTACGGTGGCCATGTCCAAAAGCTTGTGTTTACGTGTTGTATTTTCATGGTTTTGTAATGTCATTTTACTTGTATTTTGAAAATTCATTGCAACATGCACACCCAGTGATTTGAGGTTCACCTGCGCCACACTGCCTTCTTCCTTGCTCCCTGACACAGCATCATTTCTGGTGTAGCCATTCCTGACCTTCACTTGGAGTGACGGTCCCATCCATGTCCTTCCTCTGTTGTGCTACTCCACATGGGTGGGAGAGGGATGGCAGACAGCTGCACTAGCAATTCAAGTACCTGTGTGAGGACATGCAGGAGGAAGGGCCTTGTCTCTGCCAGAGGCATGAAAATAATCGTGTTACTTTTCCCCCTGAGCCAAGATGAGGACTGCTTCAAGACACTGGATTTCAGTGGAGGTGGAGATTCTGTCTGAGTTCTAATTTGCCCCATTACTGCACTAGTTCAGCAGTGCTGAATGAGTGTCTCTGGGTCTGCTGCCCACCTGAAAGGACTAGTGGCAATACTGGAGTTCAGATCAGCTTTGGTTATGACCTGCGCTTCTAGGTAAGGGGCAGCTGGGTGTTTCTAGTTACCTCCTGCCATTTCCATGGGCAAAGTATTTCTTCACCCTTCCTCCTTCCCTGTCCTTTCCTTCCCTTGTCCTTTCTCCCCATTCTTTTCTCACTTTACTATCCTCTTGCTACCTGTGTGGACCTAACTTCCACCTTGTGCTCACTATACATGTCTGTGTGCTGACTTAGTCCACTAAAATGTTTTGTTGAGTTTGTTTTCTGGAATTTGATGTGTTAAATTTGTTAACAGATAAATCTGGCAAACGCTGTCATAAGTTATAAGGCAGAAGCTTGTATTTGGGAGCAAGGGAGATGAGAAGGAGAAATGTGAATTACCCACTTCAGCAGTGCTGAGTTGTTAAATCAACTGAAACAGCAACCTTAGAAATAACAGGTTTGAAGAAGCCTGTGTAGGACAACTATCACAATACTGTGTCATGACTGCAGTGTGGGACAAGGAACAAATGGACGGTTTGCAAGGTCACCCTGTTCACGGCACCAACTGTATCGCAGCTGAAAGCGCTGAGAAGGAATGGCATACTGTTATTGATCACAGTCTGTGTCCTACTACCAGGGGACCTGCTCCCTTGATTTCAGAGAAAAAAACACATGAGATTCAAGGAGTTTGCGGCTGTTCCAAGGTGAATGATGCTGATTTAGTTCCTCTTTGCCAAAAGGCAGTGCCAGAGCTGTTTGTTGGAGTGACCAAGGCACTGGGAGATAGCTGTGAAGGTGAAACGTACATCTGGTCTCGGACGTGTACAAACCTCTGATTAGGCCAGTTTGTCACTATACCCTTCATCAACAGCAAGAGTAGCCATACATTTTTTTCCTCTTTACTAAACTACTGCATAAATGTTTAGAAAACAACATCCAGCAGCAGAATGGAGAAACTTAAATCCACTTCTTAGAAGTGGTGGGGCTTCCCTTTGAGGGCTTCTGCAGTGGACTGGATATTGAAAAAGCAAGCACTTGTTAACAATGTCAGATGCTTTGCTTGCCTTGTGGATTTTCTTGGTTTTTTAGCCAGAGAATTCCTCAAGAGTTAGGCTGCTTCCTGATATAACACACCATAATTAAGTCTGCTTCAGAAATTGTGTTCAGAGCAGGTATCACTCTTACATTTTATCAGGAGGTAACTATGACAGAACCAGGTCAAGGGCAGCCTTTCAGCCACTTGCTAGATTTATGTAAGGCAACTCAGCAAACAAATTCTCAGAATCCTGAAGACAATCCAGCCTCTCTCCTTGTACTGGACAAGTTTTAATTATTTTATTGCAAAGTACCAGCAAACAGATTCCCATAAGTATTGTCAAAAATTGGTCATGATAAAAAATGATGCAGTTCTATGAACAGCAGAAAGGGGGATATCAGCTCTTTGAAAACTCAACTCATGATTGCAATGCTCCACGATTGAATCTGATATCCCAACACATGGCATGCGATAACTGATCAAGATCAGTATAAATGAAGCAATATCAGGGCAAAGTTTAACTGATGTTGACTTGGGAACACCTTGGGACAAACTTGAAGATCCAGGTTTGTCAGTGTTGACTTTTACCTGCCTAACAGTTGCTTTTCATATCTGCTTTTCTAAAGATAGTTGGAGGGTCAGTTGTGGCTGGTTGACCTTCATCTATACTGCTCACCCGTTTAGAAGTTACTATAGGCAGTATTCTTATTTTCAGTGGTTTAGAACAGAGGTGGTCTGTCAGTGACCTGTGGTCTGTACGTTGCCTGCCAGAATTATTCTGTGAGGCTGTGGCCTGATCCCTCCTGCTTTCTTTACTGACAACAACTCCCCTATCAAGTCTCAGCAGTATGGGCATGTGCCCCTAGATCTTGCAACTCAGGGAAGAGTAGCTGTACCTCCAGACGTAAGATCTGATTCACACACACAGTCTCTTGTCTCATAGGACATGGACCTGAGACAATGCTGGACACGGGATAGATGCTTGGCCACTCAGATGGGAAGGCGGCAGATAGTTCTCAAGCTTTTTCTTAAGAGATATGGTCTCCACCTGGAAAGCTGGACTTTCTGACTCACACTCTCTTCTACTCATGATCTCTTTTGCACTTTCCTCCTTGTTTTCAGATTGTGATCTCTATGATTGGCTTCAGAAGAAGCACCGTTTTTTCCTTTTCTCTTGAATAAAGAACGCGGCACTAATGCTTTTTCATAAATTTCATTATTTACTATGTGTACCTTGCATGACTCAATTCTGTTTTGTGTTTTACATGAGTTAGTTTTGGATGGTCTGAATAGTGTGAAAAGACTAATTAAAAAAAAATAAATTTAATATTTTAAGTCAACATTTTGAAACAATTTTGAAACTCTTGAGCAAGAACAATATAAAAAAAATTCAGTATAAAAAGCAACCTTCATCACTAAATCATCCATACATCCTTACAATGAGGCAAAAAGAAAAATTGGTTTAGGTTCAAAGTTTTTCAAAGATCAGTTTATGGCTGGTCTCTTCAAGCCTTTACTTAATCAATTATACAGTGGGTCTATAAGAGTTAAAGTACGTTTTCCCTTTTTACTATTAACACTGTATTACTGCATCCGTTCAAAATAATGTTTTTAAAAATCTCAAAATAAAGACTAACCATAAGATCTGAACAGCAGCTGTCAAACATATTTGAAAAAACAGACCCATTTTTCCTTTGAGTATAGCAAGGTCACTAGTTACCTTGTTTTTGTTGTCTTTCAGACTCAACTACTTGTATACATACCCTTGTTATACTATATAAAAAATACTTGGCAATCTGTTTTGAATACTGATTCATGATAAGAAGGCAGTATTTAAAATTTTTACCATTCCTACTGATTTAAAGGATATGTATGGAGTTTCCGGCTTTGAGTAATTATCTGTTTCAAACCGCAAGATCGGTGGCCTTATATCTGTCAGTAATCATCACCCACACAACCGGTGCAGTGCATGGCTTTGCTTCTACTGGAAAAATTACAGTGTTCTCCCACTGTTCTTCCAAATGAATTCTTCTAAGAGATGCTAGTGTATAAAAAACCTCTCAAATTTTTTTTCTATAATTTTACATGTAGTTTTGGGGTTTTTTATGATACTTAATCACATTGATGTGTCAAGATTATACTTGGTAACCAATGGCTCTAACACATGGTACACTGTGCTCCATCTCCAGCATTACCTTGTTAAATCAATGTATGTCTATTAGTAAAGGATCATTTCTTTCTGTTATAATTAATGATGGCATCAAATATCCATCCTTGTATTTTATGCATGATTCCAAATATCTTTATCTCCACTTGATTACAATTCTTCAGTATGACATGAGTTTCTCATAATTTAAATTTTCAAACTTTTTTTTTGCATTAAACAGTGCATTTCTTCAGTAATTACATGTATTACAGAATCTGCATAACTTTCTGTTCCCTTAGCTGCATTATTTATTTTTATATTAGCCACATATGGAACATTAGTGTTTCATTTATCTCCTACTGTAAATAGTCTTGTGGAGAGATATAAATCATAAGACATCTCGTTATGGATAGACAAAATTTTAGAAAGATCATCATAACCTAAGAGCAATGGATTAATCTGACAAGGCAACTCTGTGTTATGATATACCAAAGTGTCCAAACATCCCTAAGTGGATTAACTGTTTAAAAATGCGGTTTGGCAGAAATTGGAATGTTCATGATTTGCAGTCAAAATACTGAGTAGTTCTGGTTAAGAAAATAAGAGAGAAGGCAAAATATTTGAGATACTTCATTTTGACTCTTTTTAATGGATTGTGGGGATTTTTTTCTACTTCAAGACAACATTTTCATTTTTTAATTTTTCATACCAAAGAAAAGACACATCTAAAAAGGCAAAGAATTAAAAATAATTTTCTAATTTGTTTGGTAGAGCTCAGCTGACCTTAAAGACCCCTGAAGTATTAATTCCATCCTGATGTAAAATTATTTCTTTTTCATTCTTTCAATTCTTCAAACTAAATATATGAGAACAAACATGCAAAATAAAAATCCACAGTTCTCCAACTGAGGTCTTCAGTTTCTGTTTTCATTTTTTAAAAGCTTAATTTCAATCGTCATTTCTGAGCACACTTTGCAACAATGGAAGTCTTATGCAGGAATATATTACTGTGGTACTGTTCATTTCCACACAGCTGGTGCAGCACTCATATTAGAAGAGAACAATTACAAGCTGCATGTCCTCTCTTATCTCCATTCCTATCATTTAGGATGTTTTTGAAAATTTTATGCCAGTTGATTAAACAACCCAGATCTCTCCAGCCAGATTTTGCCCTCTTTGATATACTGATTGTAATCTTTCTTGGTTGCTCCATCCTCTGCCTGATTCACAGATAGAAAAGCTCTCTTGTGTTAGACAGTTCTCTTGAGTCTCTGGATTTGAAACACTTAATATGATTACTACTGCCACCATTAGAGAGCATTATTTGTGAACAAAATATTTGTCAGCCACTCCCTTATTTCTGAATTTCTCATCCCTAATGGAAAACAATTCCTGAGTGCTTCAAGGGAGTGTTATTAAAATTCAGGTCATGGATAGCACCACCCTCACATTCAAATATACTTCTACCTTCCTTTCGAGTTTTAAAGTGAAATTAACATTTACATAACATGCTTTTAAAGAGTGTACACTACTTTTAAGTAATTCAAACAGTCCTTTCTAATCTATTGCATCCAATTATTGAGAGAAATGTGATTCTTTCAGAGTGGGAAGAGCCTTTCCCCCCGTTATAGTGGGAAAATAGTGCAGACTTTTTAATGGTCATCATCAGTACTGTTGCCATAAAATTCCTTCTACAGCTTTTGCATACACGATTAGTAAGTCATTCCTCCAACAGCAGAGGTAGTAAAACCCCTCTTTCACTGATTTATGTCCCATGCTGCCTATCATGATTCCCTGAGAGGTCTCCAATTCCCTCCCATCAAACCCTGCACTGAAACCCCAGGTCTCTCTCCCTGATGATAACCACCAGCTGCAAAAAGGGCAGCATATGCCCTGCCTGGTGCCAAACTGCGGGTGTGCTGGCTGCCCAGCCTGTATATGCAACCTGGCCGCTGGCTGGCCAAAGAAGAACAAGTAATGCTGAGCTCAGGATTTAGCCTTTCCTTCGGCAGGACCTTCCATTGAGTCTTTCCCCTATGTTTAGTGACAGATTTTCATGAAACTTGTCTGAACATGTCTCTCTGAGATACCTATTTTTTTCTCAGTGAGTAAAACAGGTAACAGGGGAAGGCAGGCAGATTATAACAATCAAACATAAGTTTTACCTTCTTAAGAAACCAACATGAAAAACCCCATGTTTTTAATCTTCACCCCCTTTTTCCTACATGAGTTTTTTTCTGGTTTCTGGATTTTCAGAGACCTTGTGTTTGTTGCTTTTTAACAGAACCTCTCCAGAAAAAAATCTGTGTCGTGCTGATGCTGCTTTTCTTGCTTTATCTTCTAGACTCTGACAAGCCCGAGAAATGCTTCATTTAGGATCAGAATGGAATAAGAAATCCCAAAAGCAGTGTCATGAATCCAACACACTGGAAAGTGTCCTGAATTTCAGGGTCTATTCATCCCACTTCATCCTGTAGTGCCCATCAGTATTGGAGCTCTGGCTGTATCTGTTTCCACATGGCAGGTCTCTGAACCATGCTTCTGAAATGGTCCCCATGTAAAAAATGCAGAAGCAGCATTCAAACAACATAGCCTCCACAATGGCACTGCATTTCAAGGCCCCCAGCAGAGATGGTTACACTCGATTTTTTTATAGAAACCTTCCAACCAAAGCACCTATAGCACTAACCTAACTTTCCTTCAACTTGGTCTGAATAAGCCGTCCTGTTAGGAACTGCAGATGTACATCTTGTTCTTTTCACTAGATCAACAGAGCACAGATCTCACTGGCAGTATCTTCTTGTGTGTACTGGATTTTATTTCCTTCCTAGCACAAAAGATTTCCCAGATTGATGTCTGCAGAACAGCTCTCCACTTTGAATGCAGTATACAGATCATGATGAGTGAGATGGATCAACATGTGGAGAGATTTAGACTCTTCTTTGGTATCTGTTTCCATCTGTCAGACCTGGAAAATAGAAAGTATTGTGAATCAGTTCACATTTAACTATAATCTGCACTGTAAGGACTGCCAGAGATGAGTTTGGCACAGTCTGCCTGGGCAGGTATCCAAGACTTCTCATTGTATATGTCTTGACTTAAGGAAGCCGCCGGGCATGAGCACCCCAAATATTCTTGCTCAGAAATGAGTTCCAAAACATTTACCATTGATGTGATCCTGAATTTTGTAAATGTGTTCGTTTTTTCCCTTTTCAACAAGGTTTCCTAATGCTTTATCTGTCTGATGATATCAAGGAAATTTTACTTGATGTGCACTGAAAAATGCTTAGAAATCCTACTCTATCTTCCCCTCCTTTAACTCCCGCACAAGAGAAGACACTAATGAAAAAATCAGTTCTAAGGCAGAAGATAGATTAAAAGATATGTTAAAGTGACCCTCAACTTAAACGAAAGCAACATCGTTTTTCTTCACACTTGCTTATATTTCTAACACTTTATTCTGTTGCCATTTAAAGGAGAAAGAAAAACACAGCAAGATAAAAAACAGATATGAATTAATTACAAAGCACTCCTCTTAAATTACATTTCTGCTTCACCTCTCCCTTCTGCAGCTAGTGAATGACTAATCAGGAGATGATGCAGGTTTCTTCTAGAATGACAGGGTCAAATAGGATTGAAAAGTTTTTTCCATTTCATCTCTCATTATGTAGTCTGAGTGATTTGGTAGGATTTCTTATTTGTTTTTAATATAGACCTTGTAAATTAGTACATTGCTTCTATAGTGCAAATATTTCCTTAGAGCAAGCCACTGTCACTTTACTATTAACAGGACAGATAGAAAGACATATGGCAAAGTTTAAATACACTTATAGTGATTGAGGGAGGAGCCTGCTATTTCATATACTTACCTACATAACCAGTGTGTGCTGAAATTGGAGCATACCTTGTGAAATCTCTGTGTTCCAGAGGAAATGACAATGCACTTTTACATAAATACCAGTATTTTCCCGTTAGGTATCTATTCTTGGCAAGACTGAATGAAGTGAAAACATAAATGAAAACAAAACCACAGAAACTTACTAAAACTCTCTATTTTTCAAGTTCTAATTATCATTTTTGGTTTGGGAATACTTCAATTAGTAGCATTTACATCAATGTTAATGCTATCAACAAGGTTGCAATAAGTATTTCAGCTAGTTAGAAGTTCTACTTACCATAGAAAATCTGGGGAAAAGCATCAAGTTATAGCTTCTCAACATTTAAGGTACCCAAAATTTTAATTTGCATTGGAAAATGTTTGCCTGTCTATAGTTTTGGAAAAAAGAAACCTGATATTAACTTTGAAAACTGACGTCTAGATCTTTAGAGGCTCTAAATGAGTATGGATCACTTGTCTATGCTAAAGCTTCACTGATTTACATCATTTGAGAAAGTATCCCTCAATGTATAATGTCAAGTGCTACAGTCTGTTGTTGTAGAAGTGACAACAAACCATACAGATAACATTCTAGCCCTATGACATTGCTTCTTTTTTTCACACCAGTAATGCAGCGCTGTTTTAAAGCTGGATAACTTAGGTTGAAAATGTCCTCAGGCAGTGTAAGGCTACTGTAGCAAAACATGTATCATTCCACCTGATCACCAGAGCAATGAGTATAACCAAGAAAAAGGGGGCAAGTGAACAAAATTTCCAAATTCTGCCTTCGCCAGAAGAGACATTAGATAAAGGTCAGACAGTGCAGCTGCACTTGCCCTAACTCTTGCTCCAAATTAGTTCTGAAACTAACTCACCTGCAGATGCATGCTTTCATTTATACCTTCCCAGTAATCACACTATCTACCTAAGCCCAGCTCAAGGCAACAACTCATAAACAGGAGAATTTGCTTTAACATATTAATGTATACAATAAGCTAGCTCCCTATCATGGAGAAGAAATTATTTCTTTTTCTAGGTAGTGATTTAAAAATTTGCAAATGTTCATTTTCTTTTTATTTTTGGTGAGATGAGAAAAGGTCATCCACAGTTTTGAACCATTAATTCAAATTTTCATTTAATTTCACGACATTGAGAAATGTTTGTTTCAGCTCTCAGAAGCAAAACAATTTTTTCATTTTCCATTTAGTGTCTTATTTTTCCTTGTAATTTTTCCCAATGTTTCTGAGCAGAAAACTCAATATTAAACAAATGGCTACACTACTTATCAGTACATACCTATGTTTCCCCTGCTTCCCTATTAACACCACAAAGATGAATTTAAAGATAATGCTACAAAATCTTAACTCTATCTGCAGTTAGGATGCTTACCTTGGGTAAATTCTCACTATTTTACCACTCTCTCCTCTCAACATTGTTTTCCTGTACATAACTCTCAAAAACCCTAGTCACTCAAGTTTGGAAAAGGTGTTTCCTACAAACCACAAAGAAGTAATTCTCATATTGAAGAAATGTACTGATACAGCACTGAAACAGATTTTTTTATACGGAGGTGCATAAGATAAAATGGGGGGTTAATGTGAATTAAGTCGGTTTTACAGCAGTCACAGCATAACCTTAGCTAAAATGTTTATCAAACTAAGAGAATTATTAGAATTTTCTTCCCCCCTTACAAATAATGCAAAATCAATACGTGAAATTAATGCACAATTAGCAATCTTACATTATGTATTCAAAGAGAACGATTTTCATATGAGTTTCCCTACACATCTTGATGGAAGTGGGTTACAGAGGTAGAACGTGTTCAGGAATATTTAATGAAGTATGGTTCAAATACTGGTGTCATTTAAAGTTAGGAAGGCAGAAGTGATCTAATGTAACTTCCTCTTACACTCATTTCAGCTATGCTCCAACTGAAACAGATGTCTCTTCTTTGTAGGAGAGTAGGAAGGTTAGGGCTTACTCTTGGCATGATTTAGTTTAAGAATATTGTGCTTTGTCAGTGGAAAGAAAGTGGCTGGATTCACCCAGAGTATCTAAGATGCAGTTTTGTATAATAAAAATAATGATATAGTATTTCTTTTTACCTGAATTGTGTTTCTTGAAGGTCTGTTTCAACATAAAGGTGTGTGTGCATGTGTGTATGAGCATATATGCATATGTAAAAAAGACTTCAGTTCTGATTTTTTTTTTTTGCAAACATAGAATGCTTATTTATACTTGTCATTCATTATTTTGTACATCCCAAAGCCACTAAAACAAATGTGACCCTCAGCTGAAAGCAACAAAATTGCATGTCCATCTATAAAACACTGTTTTGCTTGGGGCAATACATCTTGAGCAAGTGTATAGCAAATCTCAATGCATTTTAATATTAAAAATTTAAGCCTGGAGAACGGTCTTATCCGGTTCCCAGGCCCCCTTTTCAGCCCTTTGGGAAACATCTTTGCTAATGTATTGAAAATAAGTAATCAGGAGGGAAATATGTATATCTATAATAATATGCATTACTAAATGGATAAAATATCTCCAAATACAGCTACGTCATATTTGATACATATGCCTGACAACAAGCAGCCTGTCACTGAAATGGTATCATGTATATTTAATCCTGTCAGAGTTAGCCTAATCCTGCCTGACCAGTGCCTCTTTCACTAAACTGCAAGATTCATAAGGAGGGGTGACTCCAGGGTCAATGTTTCCTTCTCCTGGCTCTTCTCCAGACCTGGGATCCCATTCTCAAGGTACTGAGTCACCCTCTTCTCCCCTTACCTCTTTACTTTTGTTAAAGTCAGTTACAAGTGGTGCTATGTAGCTCAGCCAGCAACCGAGCATTCCTGTGTCTGAAGGCACAGGGACGTTTGCTTGTTTGTTGTTTATTTTCCCCCCACAGAGGGGTTGTGAATCGGAGGTTTACTGTCAACATAACCTGTTGCAGCAGCGGGAGTGTGCAATAGCAGTAGTTGTATCCAGAACTATAATCTCCAGTTTCTAGAGGTCCCTAAGAAGATTATTATGCACTAGAAGTTTCCAAGTCTCAGCTACTGAGAGCTATCAATCTTTTTTGACCTCCCTCTGTCCATGCTCCAAGCAGAAGAGAGCTCAGCTTTTGTTCCCAAGCCTTGCCAAAGCTGTATAAATATGTTAATGTCATGCTGACCTAACCACAGCTACATGCCTTCTCGCCGATTAGGAGATCATTTAATTTGCCTGAAAAAAACCCATGTACACATAGCTTCGTGCAGCATCTGTAGTCACTGTTACATATAATTGGTGAATGACCGTATCTCTTCTGTTGTCCTTTCCTGTCCCACTCTCTTTTCAGATTTTTCTTCTATTCTAGGTGACAGCTTGAGTCATTAGGTATTGCTTTTGCGAGGAACTGTTCAGCTTCTCTATGTATTCAGCTCCCTTATTTGTTCTGGATAACTTTGCTGTATACATAAGATCCTATTAAAACCACTTATCACTTCTTAAGACTCTCCCATTAAATAGTTCACTTTCTTTTTTTAATGTTATAGCTCTTCTTTTTGATTAACCAATATAAGAAGCCCCAGATTTCTACAACTTTCTCATCCTATCTGGAAACTCATAAATTCTTGCATGGCACTGCATATCAACATCATTACTTTTCCAGATTCCTCCCTCCCTCCACCATGTGCGCACATTTTATGTCATTCTTTTTCATTATCTGATCCTTGGAATGGCCCTGGATGGATGTCACCTCCTTCTCTACTTTGTTCTTTTAATTCAAATTATAATGAACAAATAGTCCTGTCATCGTATTGGATTTCACCACACAGGATCTTTTGAGACTTGGCCTGCCCAGACCATGTTGCCCTCCTTCCTAAAATTGACTTGTAATATGTGTATGTTAAGAGTTGATGTACCTGCTTGTCACTTTTTGTGTAAATGGAAGCCAGAAAGATGACTTTTTCTGTTTTGTTTTTTTGTTTGTTTGTTTGTTTGTTTGTTTTTAATGAAAAAAGAGAAACCAGTTGTTAAATGTGGCATTGCACATATTGTGGACCAAACCCTGTTCACTTTATTTGCACTTGTATCTTCATTCATTTCTGACAGGTCCTTTCATGTTATTTGATGAGCAGTATTTGAACTCTGTCAGTCACTACCTGTATTATTAGGTTAAGAATAGAAACAAATAATTATATTGCCATAAAGGTGTCTCTGCAGGGTTTCTTTAAGAAGCAGATTTCCTGATTAAAGCAACTCCTGGCTTCTTTCATTTTTGAAAGGCTTTAAGCAATCTGAAATGTTGCTTTGATTCAGTCATGATAAGCAAGTACATGCAGAAACACTGCAGTACAGAGCTGCTTTTTATATTGTGGCTTTTTACAAAGGTTTAAATTACTAAGCCTAAATGAGTGTCTTAGAAAAGGAAGAATGCTTGTTGCTTGTTGCAGCAACAGTCTTTTCTGCCTGCAGTAGGCAGGACATTGACCTCTACCTGAACAGCCCTAGGTAAGAGGAGTAGCCATTGGAAATTATTTATAACATGACCAGCTCATTTAGTTTCATCCTCTGAGGCCCTCAGAGTCGAACTGACACAGCAATAATGGCCGGCAAACTTTTGATCCAATTAATTGTTAATGAGAGGTTTGATTAGCAAATAAAGGGCCTATTAGGTTAGCTGATTGTCTTTCTTTCACACTACCAGAGGTCAACATTTTTTTTTTCGACCTAAAGAAAAGTACACTGTGTACTCTGGTTAAATTAATCACATGCTCACGGGTGTTGAGTAAAGTTGATTCAGAAAACAGTCAGCTTAGACATCTGTCTGTAACCATGAGAATGCAATAGGTATTCCTCACTTTGTTTGTGATTAGGGTTTTTTTATTTCTTGGTTAATTCAACAGCCTCCACCTTTCTGAGCCTGCAAAATACTGCGTTAACCCATCCTTCTCCTTGTCCTGCTTTTCTTCAGGCTTCCTTCACAGTCGTCTTTTATTTTAATTATGCTGCCAGAATTCTCAGTCAGTTTCAAATTAATTAATTCTTCATATGCATTTAAAATCTCCCAGTGTATATGCAAACACCATTCCAGTGTATGATATTCTATTCCTGAAAATTTCCCTCTGAGTTATGACACACTTCTATAAATTACAATGACTAAAGAGAAATGCAAGATTAAGGACAAAACTGAACTAGAAATGACACCTATGTAAATTAAGAGTATTTTGATCTCAGTGCAGCCATGCTGGATTTATATTAGTATAAATCTGTAAATCTGACATTAACAAATTGATCCCCATAGAGTAGCTTTTGTTATCTGAACATTTAATCTTCTTTCATATTATCAAGTGCTTGAAAACAGAATACTGCTTACTGTCTGTTCCCTCCAGCCTCCACAGTGTACAGAAAGCCACAATTAGAAGAACACTAAGTTTGTTGTCAAGCTTTCAGATACTAAAAATCTAGACATGTGGTTGCCTGTTTTGCAGGGTGTGATGTAGTCTTTAATTACATGATCGCATTCTATTTTTCTGTGATTCAACTCATGGAATGGATGGATGTTACCAAAAGCAGCAGTTCCTCAGTGTTTCTTTCCACCCTTGTTACTTAACGAAGGCTCATGACATGTTTACTGAGTGTTGGCTAACCTTGCCCACATGAGAGAAATGGAAATTTTGTGATGATGTATCCTGGTCATCACTGTAATACAAAGTGCAGAATAACATAGTGTAGCTATTTCTGTTGGGTTTTTGTTTGTTTTTTGTTTTTTTGGTTTTTTTTTTTCTTTAACAGGAAAACCTGAGATGTAGAAACAATCCTAGAAGTGTAGGCTGACTCTTCATTCTCAGAGTCATGTTGGAAGGCAACCCAAACATTGATGTAGGGGCATGAATTTGAGCTTTGCTCTGGACTCTGCAAAAGGCAGCAGCAAGGAGCTGTGACAAAATCATCTCTTTTTAGTTTGATGGCAGCTTCAGCATCTTGGTAGTCCACCTAGGCTACACCCATGCTCTGATTTTTGTTTGTTTGTCTGTTTGTATGCATATGACCTGGTTTCTATGTATGTGCTTGCTGTTCTCTAGCTCCGTATTAACTCAGAGCACAGCTCTTACGAATGTAAATGCGAGTATCTGGCATTTTAGCAAATCAGAGACCCATAAAACGATCAGCATATAATTAGTAACCACCTACAAAAAGTTTGGTTGAAAGGACTAGACCAGCCTCATTAAGGACTGGTATGACAAGAGGCAAGGTTTAATCCAGTTCTCCAAGGCTACTTTAACCGCAAAACTTCCTGTAATCTTCTCTGATCCACTAACTACTCTGTATCACACAAAGTGGGGTTCAGGTAAGGTTGCTCATGCATGGAGATCTTAACTTTGCATAGGTTCTACTTTTGCCTGGCTTTTCCAGGTTTCACATATTTTGGACATAATTCCTAGATCTTCATAATGAATTAAGATTTACATCTTATGTCTGTCATTAGCTGAACTAAAACCTTTTAGACCACTGCACAAATCTCTCCCATCTCTCATATGACCACTAACCGTGATAGCAGTAGCAAGGTTTTGTCCTTTGCATAGAGACATTCTCAGAGGTAAATGAGGCCCGCAGTTTGCCAAGGGCTTTCACAGAACTGTTTTTGACCTTTGAGACATGGCTGAGGCCCTGGGAGCCCTGATTCTTTGCCAGCGTCTGATGGGAATCTTCCTTCTCTACTCCGGCCAGACAGAGCTCTTCTGTCTCTAACCTTCTCAGACTTTAGCAAGCCTTATGCTTTACTTCACTGTCCTTCACTGCAGTCCTAATCCCGATTTTAGTACTTCATTTTCATTCATCCTCAGTCTTTCTCTTTGATCAGGTTCCTAGTGCCTGTCCTTATTTTCAGTCACCCTGACGGCTCTCTTTAGCTATAGATAGAAAACGTTGTTTTTCTGACTTTATATGTGAAGCTTTAACCATGTGTGTGCATGCAAAAGCATAGATGTCCATGTGCAGCTGTAGACATGTACCCAATGGTTCAAATTTCTTGAAGCCGTAAATAACTAAAAGCAGCCTTTTATAATGAAAAGTAGTGCAGCCTAGGATGATGCTATCAGCTGGATGTATAATAGACACATCTTTTCTCAGGGACATGATCTTCCATCTTTATGCATTCTGCATAATATCTCTCTTTGCACATACCTCCACTGAGTATAAAGGGCAAGCCAATGGGTACAAACAACATAGTGGCCTTGCAGTATGGACAGTAATTAAAAAGAAAATTGCAGAAACTAATTTTGTTTCCATTGAAGCTAGTGGCAAAATCTCCACCAGATTTGACTGGGTTGGGAAATGCTCTGTAAAAATTAGTTACTGCATATGAAGATAGATAATGAAGACATATGTATTAAATAGTATAATATGATTACAGAAATCCATTACTAGTTGTGCAATAACACAGGAAGAGATAATTGAACATATCTAATTGGGTCTGAAAGATGCATTTCAAGATGAGCTGTCAGGTGAAATGGAGAATCCAAGAAATAGAGAGAGGAAGTCTGTTCAAAACAACAAGCTCTGAATAATCGTAGATTCTCATCTCATGAGATGTGAGATGGCAAGCAGAGCTTATGAGGAGATCAGTGTGAGAAAAGGGAGTAAAACAAGCAATGTCAGCACAGTTGTGCTGCGTGTAGACCACCTTCGGCTCAAACCGTATGAGGGCTGCTTTAAGGAACATTTGGTAAGTGTTTTTGGATGGGTAAAAACCAGCAGCCTGGAGGACGGTATGTGACTGTGGTGATTCAAGGGTGCCTTGGAATCCAAAACCCTTCTGAAGTCACATTACTGACACAGCCTTTACTGACAGTCTTCTGATGAAATCTCTGTCACAGACTTCCCACAATAATTGCTGTGCTTCAGATCTCATTTAATTTTACTTCACATTGAGTCTCTTTTGGGCACAATCCTCCCCCTGCCCCTTTTTTCCCCCCACTGTTCTTTAAAGTACTATATACACATCTGGTATTATAGAAAATTAATATGTAACAAGAATAGAACTAGTTCAAAAAAGAGAAGGAAATCACTGTTATAAAATGGTTTTGCTAGCAGTATAAGCAAGAATCAAATGACATAAAAATGTTTGTCTGCACTACTAAAAGAAGTGTAACTAACTCTCTAGCTTTTGATTGACATAATTCCTGGAATCTGCTTGTGGCTGTATATTGTATGGATGTGAAACATTAGCACTGTTTTCCACAGCATGGTTTTATGCTTTTTCAAATCAAAGTGAGCAATATTTTTAACTTTCCATCTCAGGCTTCATGAAAATTTTGGCTGTAAGCAAAAGGATCATTAAAGTTCATATTAATTTCATAAATCAGTGTAGTAGCTTCACTGCATAAGCTAGTATTATAATTTTTTAAACCTAGCAAAAATAACACGTAAGTAAGTGCGATATATTCTGTTTAATTATTGTTTTGCTATTAGCATTTGTTTTGGCTTTTCCCTAGCCATCCTATCAAAGTGATATAATCTCACAATTAAAATGTCTAATTTATTTCCTTGTGTTCCCAATGTTATTGAAATTGGCCGGTGCTACTCTAGCATAGATATCAAAGCTCTAATAGTCTCCAAAGTAACAAAATATTTTGTCCGATTTTATTTTTCAGTTTTCATTAGACTAATACAAGAAAACGTTTAACCTCAGATCAGAGAATAATCCCATTACTAAACAAATCCAGTGGGTAAATGCAAAGGTGATTTATAGAAATTACTTTTTGGAATATAGACATTTAGGAAAAAAAGAGACAGTTTCATTTATATAATGAATAGAACCTGATAATGAGTGATTTATGCTTGGCCCAGTTCCAGTAAGTTCTCAATCCACTGGAGAGTTTCCAACCTACTGAGAGGATGGAATGAGAGGGTTTATGAAGGGAAATGAAAGATATACAGTGTTATTTATGAGAAGAGGGGATGGAAGGACCAGTACACTTTTCACCTAGGCATTATGGTGTACACATCACAGAATGTTTTTCCTCAGTCTTTCCAAAGCCACAGATGAGCGGATTCATAGACAACTGGAGATTTGATTACACAGATTACAGTGTGAAAATGATATGGTTTGGCTGTTATCACATATGTCTAAACACGAGCTATAAGAGAATAGACTCCAGGCTGATACACTACAGTGAATTTAGCCTCTCAGTAGCCTCTTGACACCTTCATAAGAGGCGGTTATTTGCACTTTCTATGGATGAATCTTCCTGATTTAACATAATAAAGCACTCTTGACTCATTACTGTCTGAGGTTGTTAGAAAGTTATAAACTATATGGAGAAGTGATTATTCACAAAGGCTAATCCCTCTGTGCTAAGCAGAGAAGCATTCCCGAAGGAAGCGTCAGAGTTAGGTCCTAAGTTTAGAGGTGCAGAAAGACTTCCTCAAAAAACATCTGTGTCTGCATAGACTGGAAAGCTTCCCTATGAAGAATAACCCTACTAGGCTAATGCACATCCTTGTGGATGACCCCCAAATTCACTGCACAAAAATGCAACCTAACTGATGAAACAATTATTCCCAATGCTTTCAAGGTTTATTCTTCATATTCACAAAAAATGTTTCAGATATTAAAACTTCATGTTGAACTTTATCCAACCCTTTGATTCTTACAAAACATAGTTCTGTGGACATGCTGCCAGACCCAGAAATATGTAAAATACAAAGATGCAACATGCCTGAGAAATGAATAAACGTCTTTGCACCCTATTTTTTTATCTTTCTTTGTTACCACATGAAATTTTGCATCGTGAAAAATTCTATTCCTCTCCAATTTATTGAATCTGCATTTGATACTCCTCTTCTGATGTGAGACGAGATCCATATTCATATTTATTTTGCTCTAAATTAGCTACTCGCTTATTGACCCTAAATAGTTATCATCTCAGCTGGAAATATATTAGAGTTCTAGTTGCCAAACAAATATTCAGCAAAAGATGAATAAAAGCATATGGGGAGGAAAAACCCACAAAGTTTTCACTGCCAATATAATGGAAGGCATTCTGGCGGACAGCCATCTGCACCCGCTGAACAGAGGGATCCTGGGATGACATTGATCGATTTAACAGTAGGAAGGTATTAATGATATTCAGCACTGATGGCTGAGCCACTTCACACTCATTTGCATTTCCATTCATCATCTCAGCATTTATCATTATGAGGCGAATGCCAGAACTAATTAAAGTCTGGGCTAACAGGGTGACATGGGAGTCCAGCCGCTACTTATACTGAGGAAATATGGGAAACTTTCCAGCAGGAAGTACACCAACCTTACACCAAACCCAATTAACTTAATTCCTAACTAAACCATTTGAGGGTCCTTCATTTGAATAAACTAAAAAGCTGGGATTGAAGTAACACCATGGTTTTTTCTCCTTGTGTTCTAGTAGTTTCGTGACTCATTAACATTGTCTTATGTGGACATTTGGGAGATTTCCTTAATGTGATCCCACTCTTCCTCAGCTATTCCCTCCCAATTTTGTCATAGCAAGCAGAGATAAAATTTCAAATTCTGCAATAAAAGTTAAATTTTAAATATAAATTCTAACACAATTTGATCTTGAAGGGACCTAAAAAGTACTGTGAATACCCTAGTGAAAAAAGACAGTCAAAAGCTGGAACACACTGAAATCTATTGTTTATGTTTATGTAAGAGGGCTAGTAAACTACCTCTTCAGATAGACATAAAAATCATTTTTATTTGTTTTCTAGCACAGAAATATGAATTTTTTCTTCTCTGCAGGCCAAGACTTGCTTGGCATACTCTCACAAGCTGTCCCATTAGCTGCACTGAGACAATCCCTGTGAGCAAAGCGACCAGGATTCGATCCTGGATATGACTTGGTAAGTCTTTTCATTTCAAGAATCCTCTTGCTGAGAGCTGGAATAGTCATAGGGGTATTGGCTGTCAAACTACACTTAGGTCAGGTCTCTAGCACCTTTAGGCTCCTTTGAAATTTCCAGACAAAAAGAACAAATGTGATAGAAGAAACGTGTAGTAGTACAGAAAACTATAGAAAAGCTTTGCAAGTAAATTGTTACTTTTACATTTTCAAATTTTTGCAAGTTATAAGTACAAAAGTAATCTTTTCAAAAGCAGTTTTAATAAACATTATCCTTACCAATGGTTCCAAATGCTGTTTTTTATTTTAAAGCAATATTTTATTTTTCTATCTACAAATATAAAGAGACATTAGATCTAGGCTCTGGGTAACATTGTATCATTTCATTGCCCAAGGAATTTCTCTCCCTTATTAAAATAAATACATACCACCAGGTGAAATATCTAGTTCCCATGTCCACAATGAAACTTCTGCCGTTTTCTGTATGCCACACATTTATGAGAAAATATGACCTCTATACTCTTTTACAAAGGCCTTAATGGTTTTAAAAGAGATGCAACATCTTTATCTGTCTAGTGACATCCCCCCACACATATCCACAGATATGAGAAAAGGCAGTGGGTCTGTGGGAAATGCTGGATCTCTCCAACGTTGGTTCAGAACAGTCAAGAGATTCATAGATTAAAATCAAATCTTCATAAGCCCCTTTCAAACTTAGTGAGAGAAATAGTGAGCTTGTAGTATTGGTGTGAAGCTCCTTTTAAGACGAAACTCAGCCTTTGCTCATTTCAAGTTTTCAGTGATTTCATTGCATAGCTCCAGCTGGAATGCATATAAGTTAGACAGGCATGGATGAACCGGTCAGGCTTTTTTTACCAGGCATTGATAAAAATATAGGCATTTTATTAAAGCAGAATGAAGAGATGCAGCAGGTAATTTTAATTTTCCTTTCAGGCTGGCCAATTTTAATTTAGTCCTCCTTTGTGGTAACAGCTTTATCCTCTTCCTGATATATATTTCTGACCCATTCACATGGCCAGGCAGTGTGTAGCCTGTAAAAAAGATCAATGAACAACGAAGGGTTAGATTATATTGACTTAATGTTGATTAGTTTACACTGGGTTGTCTGCTGCAAAAGATGTCAGAGCTTTTGTAGTTCATTAGCTCCCATCAATTGAACACTGGCTTAAATTAGTACATGAGACTCTTCCTTTCTGTAATGCAATTTCAACTTGCATTTCATGCTTAGCTTTCCTATCTGTACTTCTATGTGATAGCTGTTACAACATTTTTCTCCATGAGAGACAGGGAAAAGAAACAGACTAAAAAAAATCAGAACGCTTGTTAGGTGAGTTCCTGCTCATTTCACCTAGGGAAGTTATCCCACTTGTTATGATCAGTATGATCTCTGACACTGGTTATATCAGAAGTGTTATTTGACTGCAACATATCTTGTAATCACCCCAGGAAATGGCAGCTTATAATTAAAAAAAAAGTATGGCTTTACTAGATGATGCACTTACTGTCAAAAAATCAATTGCATCTTTTGGAATTTATGATCACAGATCTGAACAAATCAGGATTTCATAAAAATGTTTGCTGTTATCAAAACACTGTCAGAAATTTAGTTCTGAAACAGCTCTAATAGATAGCAGAAATAATAGCATTTTATTATCTTTGAGGAGAGAGAAAGAGCACAGATTTGGAATCACGGCATGGCTGGGGTGGGAAGGGACCTCTGGAGATCATCTAGTCCAACCTCCTTGCTCAAGCAGGACCACCTACAGCCGGTTGCCCAGGACCATGTCCAGGCAGCTTTTGAATATCTCTAAGGATGGAGACTCCACAACATCCCTGGGCAACCTGTGCCAGTGCTCAGTCCCCCTCATTGTAAAAAACTTTTTCCTATTGTTAAGGAACAAACAGGACAGAACAAGAACAGATTTTTATACTTGATTCTGTCAAGCAGTAGTATCTTTGCCACATGCTGGCCAATCTTCCAGCTGTGCTCTATGACAGTCCCATTCCACCACCAATACTAAAGACTCTAAAATACGTTAGAAAAGGATAGAGGTTACTGCCAGAAATAAGAAATGGGTATTGCACAAGACTGATTTTGGCATGATTGATCCAAATAAAAGAGCTGGCAGAGGAATAACTACTGAAAAGAGGGCCTGTAGGAGGTGAAATATGGCAAAGATTAAAGTTTGCACTTGAAAGTAGAGCTATTCATAAGAGATTTCAAACTTTACATATATGAGGTCTGTTTCATAACTTGAGTGTTATTAATTCTCCATTTTCAGAAAATAATTTTACACTGCTTGGAACATCTTTGTCAAAATATTGTTGACATCTTTTGATTTGGGTTTTCATTGAATATTTTGATTTCAACATAATTTAGTTTCACTGTGAAAAAAACCCTAACATTTTATTTCTTCTAAAATGTCAAAATCCTAATTGACAAGGATAAAAAGAAGACTCCTTATGTTACTAGATCTCTGGTGATTTTGAGAATTATCTCAAAACTAGGATTATTTCCAAATTTCTATTATCTAAAGTAATTATTTGTACTTTAGAAAATCTTCATGTTGCTTCCAAATGAGATGGCATAGAATGTTGTAACATACAGATTTTCAGTTTCCATCAATTGGCTCTACACAACATATACCACCATGTGCTCTGTTCTTGGAAAGTATTTTTTTTCTGGTGAAAATTCTAGGAAGAAAGCAATGAAAAAATGAATTGTAATTAGGAACAATTTATTTCTCATGTAGAAAAGGATAGAAAAAATACAGAAAAATCTGGAGTGATCATAACAAGATGTCTGTTAAACCTTCTTTTCCTCTCCAATAATATGATCTAATCAAGACACATGTTCACTTTCAAAGTTATCGGATTAGGAAAATTCTTATCCTATGCACCTGCATCACCTCATTATCATTCTTTTTGTTCTCTTCCCCTCCGTTCTTCTGATGGCTAAACTCATGTGCTCATTCATGGTAAAACTGCATGTGTATACTATGTAGGGCAGAAATTCTTTCCTACTATTTTTCAGACAGGCCAAAAGACACCAAACCCAGAAATAAAAATATATTGCCATCTAGAAGCCACTTCAATTTTAACTTCTTAACTCAATGAGATGCATCAAGTAAGATGGTGCAACATGAATTCTGTACATCCTGAGTATGATATATAATATTTATAGATAAGGCTGATCCTTATTCTGATCCTGTTTGTGTATGGAAAAAACAGTGAAGAACTATAACTTGGACATTTAAATCAAACTTGAAAAGAAAAATAAATTCCTAAACCAGGATATCAGGGATATTAGTCTCAAAAGCTGGCAACAAAATTTGAAATTAGGATTAAACTTTGAAGAAAGTAGGATTTTTATTTTCTTTTAACAGAAAGGGCTACTGCTAATACTGTTTTAATAAGGGCTACTGCTAACACTATTTTAATACAAGCTTTACTAGGTGGTAAAGGTGCAATTTTTTGATGATTGATGTTTCTTGTAAACCACCTTGCAAGGTACGGCCTTCAAATGTCCAGTAAGCATCTGACACATTCAGAATAAAAGTGGTGGACATTCTGATGCTAACTATATCTGTGGCTGCTGTTCACAGTTATATTCTACCTGAAAGAACTGATGTAAGGAAGTACAAACTGTAGAAGTACATCAGTTAATCTCAAGCTAAGCATACACTGTCTTATATCCTAGAAAAACATAATGATCATGTCAGTAGCTTTATTATGAGTTATAATTTTTTAAGCAAGTATGTAAACCCCCAAGTCTCGGGTTGGTGGTTTTTTTTTTAATTACTTAATTGTGGCACACAGCTATAGGAAATAGAGGTATAGATAAATACATTATTATAGATAATGCAATACAACTTTTACAAAAAATATCAGATGGCATTATCATACTGGTTTCATTTAAATACTTGTATTTAATTTCTTAACCAATGAAACATAATAAAATAAAAAAGTTTATTTTGTTAAAGGAGGCTTTTGTACAACACAGTCTAAATAAACCTTTCTGTGCCTCTTCGAAAATTAAACCCATAGAACAAAGGACTGAAAAATATTTGAGAATTTTAAGGTTTTTTTTAGGCTAGTCATGAAAATAGTCAAATGTACTAGAACACCTGAACTTGTCTTTTCTTTAAGCCACAGAGATTATTCATGAAGTGAATTTTTGTAGGTGTTTTCAGGATCTGGCCATTAGAAAGGTTTCCATGGAGAAGTAATCAGAACTGTTCTGTATGATGATATTTATTATTCATGGTCCTACTCTAGCAGTAAAATAGCTAATAAAAAAATCTTAGAGAAAGAAACACTGCAGCAAGCATTCTGTGGCTCTCTTGTAATGGTTAAGGACTTCAGATTCACTTGTGAAAGACTGTTGCTCATTGTGTTCATGTTTATGTATTTACAGGAACACATAATAAAGATTATTTTTTATCTCATTTTCATGATCTTTTACAGAGAATAAACAGCATAACATAAATATGAAAAATAAGACTTCTGGAAAACGGAAATATAGTCCAACCCCAGTAAAAGTAAGGATAGCAATCATTATCATTGCAAAACTGAACTACCCAGATTGGCTGATAATTGGCATGTCTTCTCAAGGTACGAAGCTAAAAATAATCCTGGAAGCTACTGCATACAAGTGCTTGTGCAGTCATTAACTGTAGTAAGCCAAGGAAATAATAATAATAAAAAAAGTACAAAGTCAGACCCTTGGGGGAAAAAAAAAAAAGAAAGAAAGAAACAACTTTAAACAACTTGTTTTCCCTGGCTCCTTTTTGTGATAAGGGAATAGTTTCGTGAACACTGTCAGCCTTATGCCATATGTTCCAGGAAACTAGGGACCCTTGAAGAAGAAGAGTCTTTTGAATTATTGATCAATGATTAGCAAATGCAATCGAAATTGTAGACTTGATGTTGTGCAGGGATTCATAATTTATGAGTGGACAAAATAGTAGGTAGCAGAGGTAGTGGTAGGTGATTTCAGCCCCCATATTGATTACTTAAAACAACAGGAGGTAAGTGTAGTGTGACAGACAGAACAAAAACTGACAGCTCACTGCCTGTCCATCACTACAGACTGAGCGTTGGGGGAATAAAGCTTACTGTAGAAGCAAATACATTTCTATTGTGTGCCTTTGATCATTATGCTGTTCCACTAGACCAAAGGACATATTTGTTTATAATTTATGTATTCTCTTACTATAAAAGATTGATAGCATTCTATTAGATACCGTAGTATCTAAATATCCAGATTGTACCTGTAACAGCTTGAGAAGCAATATTGTGAAATATTTGCACATCTATCAGCAAAGGTAAAAACCCTGGAATGGAAAGGAGACAAGGTGTGTCAGGCACCAGCCTAAAAGTCAGCTCTGTTTTCCATCCTTTGCTGCTGTCTGCCAGCTCTTTTTGGGCTACTGGAATTCTTCTTTACAGAACAGCCCTTGAGAGCACTAGCTCAGAAACAGACTCCTCCTGTCAAGAAAAAAGCAGCTTCCACTTGTAATTTTATTGGTTGATGAAAGAGGAGTAAGCAGGGTGGATAGACACTCAGTCTTGAGGTCACAACTGGATGATCATTTCTGTATCTGAATAAGCAATCTCTATACATATCAACAGAGGTAGACTTCATCCTTGAACCCTTGAAAGCAGTCTGAGACTGCACTGAGTGATTTGATGACTTCAGTGACACTGGAGGGGGTTCTGGGACTTTTTGCTGGCAAGTGTTAGCCTGTTTGGTTGGAATTGTGCTGCTACAGAACCAATGCAAAGGCAAATGGCCTGCTAGTGGTACTTTGATGCATCACAACAGGGAGGTGTGTGTGCACGTGTGTGTCTAAACAAGTATTTTCTCTTTTCTGTCCTTGCTATAAGTCAGCATGACCCCAAAAATTATGCAACAGTCTTATTGAAGAAAAATTATATTTAAAAAAATAAAAAGAGAAAAACTAAGGACTGACACAAAGATATGGCCTTGTGACTTTGAGGTCAACTATATTCTGAGTTAAATTTGGAGCATGCAGTGCTGTAAGTGTCCTTAACAGCAGAAAAGTGATTTGAACAACAAGAAAGCAAGCGACAGAACAGCAGAAGTTTCCAGCACTAAGACAGAAGCTGGAGAAAAAAGATGTCTGTGAAGAACAGGGATGTGGACACAAGACGAACACGACTGCCCACCAACAGAAACATATGTAGGAAACAGGACATTGTGAGTTGATTAGTCGAGTCATAGAAAACCAGAGGACAATTCAAAGAAGGTTGAGTGCTGAGTGTTGCCTGGGATCTGTATCTAAAGACAGCATTCACCAACAGTTGGTCTTAGATTTGCAGTAACCTGGTGACATTTAAAATTTATTTTGGCAAATGTGCTCTGTAGAAAGATTTTGAGAAAAATGAGCCCTATTTCTCAGCTGCAGCAAATTAAGACAAGGCACAAGGGTTCATGTAATAATAATTTCATGTAATGCCCATAAAAAATGGTCTCTATACAAGAGCAACCACCTAGTTCTGCTGGCAAATACTATTGCCTTTAGTGACAACAATGTTTTCAACCAGAGGAGGAGCTAGATAAGATGGAAAGAATGAGCAGATTACTCGAACAACAAAAGTTACCCTAGAAAGGCTTCGGGGAGAAGAGGCATAACTTTCTCTGTGTGCTTATAGAAGAAAGTGCTAGCAGGAAAGATACATTCTGTGAACCAAGCAACTGTATTTTTTACAGCAGCTAGCAGAACAATATCCTCCTGTGTCACTGCATCTAGTAGGTCTTTGGAAGTTCCACTTCACTTTGACGATGCACAGCTGGTGACACTGCTAGTGCTTTTTGGAAGACAGAGCTTTCATGTTTTTGTCTTCATCACACATCTGCCAAGGAAAAGCTAGCATAATTAGAGGAATCTGGGACTACAGACTTAGATGAGTACAAATTCATATGGAATAAATTTTTAAGAAGAATTCATTTTTTTATAAACTAGAATAAATTTTATAAAAATAACATTTTTAAGATAACTGAGATTTCTTGCTTAAATTCTATGTTATGTTAATTTTACAGCATATGATTCAGGGGTGCAAGTGAACAAGAAAAGTAGAAGATAGTATTAAAATTAATATATCTGAAAATCTGTTAGAGTGGGCGTGATCCACTTATAATAAGATTCTAGCACAAATTAGAATTTTACATTTTAAATATTCCTACTTTAAGTGTAAAGCTATATTTTGCATAGAATGGCCTTGTTTTTACTGGAGAAAGGGTCTGCATATGAGTTAAAGATGCATGAAATGTTGCTTTTTCTTTATTTATAAAGAAAAGCAAATAGGAAAGTTTGTCCTTCATAAGTCATGACACGATCTGCTTAACACCTTCATAGCTTCATGTTTGATGAGTGGTGCATTCATCCCAAACTCATGTTATTTAAATCCTATAGAGCAACACAACATCATACATACCTACCTAGTGTGTACATACACACTAGCAGTGATGCTGCACCAGGATTTCTGTATCTTCATACAGGTAATTAGCTTCCCTATAAGATATATTGGATGAGTTTGGCAGTGGATTCAAAATAGTTATTATTTGTAGAGTAAATGAGTTTTCATGTTTTTGTTGGTTTTTGTTTTTCCATAGGAAACTGAGGACAAACAAAACAAAGTATTACAAGGATAATCTGAGACTATTTATAACTATTTCTGATAAACACTGAATACTGGATATGTGCGAAATTCCTTCTGCCTCTCCTCTCTTGGCTGATTATTGTTTGCCCACTGGCCTGTAGTGTCAAAGAATATCACCTGGCCTCTTGCCTCTCATAGGTCTCCACCCTGTTTTACACGTTGGTGGCCATTTGCTCCCTTTATTGAGTCTGCAACAGTGATACTTCAGGCATCTGTCCAATTTCCCCAAAAAAGTGGGAAAAAATGCGGGAAAAAATGCCCTAAAGCATGAGAGCAGTTGTTTTACATTGTGCTAGTCACCAAAGAAAGTGCTACAGTCAAGCAGAAGTTTACAGTCATTTTGGTGAGATGTTTTTTTTCATGGGTCTTCTAACAGTAAATGAATAAAGAACAAAAAATTGACAATAAGTAAATGTGATAGTAACATCTTTCCAAAACTAATAGACAGGTAAAGCTCAATTAACATCTTAATATTGAAACATTATTAGACTTGAATGGATAATTTACAGGAAATAATTTTTTTTAAAAAATCAGCCTTTTACGTTTTTTTTTTCCTTCTTCTTTGTGGAGTATCTATGAGAAGATCAGTTTCCTTGAATGTTTATATGCTATTTAAAAATAGTAATGAAACTTCTAATGTATGGGATGAATGCAGATAATTCTTTATGCCTGCTTAACATTCCATGTTCATTCTCTGGAAGTGATGAGGGGCTGTGATTGGTTAAATGGTATTTTTGCATGTCACACGATAGAGTCTCATAGATGAGGCCCATGTTACTGTTTCTGCTTCCCGATTTACTGAGTGGAAAGTGCATTTAACAGAAATGCTAGTATGAGTGAGTTTGAGCCTAGCGTTTTATGGCTATGAGAAAACATAACTGTGACCTTCGCTTCTTGCAAACACTTATATGTGTATGTGTCAACCAGAAACCAAACAGAAGGGAGCATAGGAACTGGAAGACCAAATTCCTTTCTCCAGAAGTTGTGTCAGACTTACTGCTTTGCTCAGTTTGCACTGGGGAGAGGGGATTGGGGGAGGAGAAAAAGTCGCAGAGGTGCAGCAAGGAGGGATGAAAGTAAAGAGAGGCAAATGTAATTTTTTCTGCCAAAAGGTCACCTCATCCTGGATGCAGGAACAGCATAGACTCTGTGGTACAAAGGAATCTCAGAAGAAATGACTATCCTTGTTTAAAGGCATGGCTATATAATAGTTGTCTGGGGCTGCTCTTCATTTAAATATTTTAGCACTAAATTATCAGCAATAGGAGAAGAGGCAGCTCACATTTATGTGTATTTCTCACACATCTTTTAACTAAATCACAATATGATGTGATGCTGACACTTTCAGAGGAGCAAGGCTGTAAGAGTGGTTTTCCCATTAAGCACAGAAGGCTAAGTAGCAGCAATATGGTTTGGATGTTGCACTTAAGCCTCTGTTTCAACATCTGACTGTAATAGGGTACGTCATATTATCAATATATACTGTATGCTTGCTTGCTTGCAGCAGCCTGTGGAAAGCAGGTTGCCCAAAGAGGATGTGGAATCTCTATTCTTGGGGATTATCAAGACCAGACTAGATAAAGCCCTGACAAACTGGATCTGTCCTCATGGCTGACTCTGCTTTGAGCAGGAGGTTGACAATATGACCTCCCACAGACCCTTTCCATCTCAGCTGTTCCACGATTCCAAGCTGTGAGAAGGATTTTAAGGTTAACTTTGTGCTTCAGCTTCTAGGTGTGGTTTGACAAAAGCAATAGGGCAGAAGCAGTTGTAGGAGATTCTCTTGCACTGGTTTATTCCCTTCTGGAGCACATATAAATAATATTGCAGACATATTTTAAACCACGTGTACATATAAGAATATGTTGATCTGGCAGTATCTGGTGAGCTACACTGACATAATTTCTAGACTATAAAAAAAAAAATCAAAATATGGACCACATTTCTATCAATCCAATTGCATAAAGAGGTGAATTGCATTCCTTGTTGGTAATTTCCTTCAGGATCTCTTGAAATGAAAGTATTTTACTTGTCCTTTCCTCTTGTTTTGGTAAAGCCACATTATTCCTGAAATGCATATAAAAAACGGGCGTCCTAAAGATAATGTGTATGTTCACAAACATGTGAGCTTATATAACCTGCATAAACCCATTGTCTATGTAAAGTCCTAGGAGATGTTTTTGAAGAGTTCAGCTAATTTAGCCGGAGTAAAAAGAGTTAATCTTGGAAACGCGGCCATTGTACCTGTGAAAGTTCTAATGCTTGGAGTGAATGATAAACAACCTAAAGGTATACAGATGAAGGAACTGACTAGTTGTCAAGAAATTGTCTCACTCACTAACTAAAAGGGGGAAAATTATTTTCAGATGTACACATTACTATAAGGTTTCAAGTCTGGAGCAGACCTGACCAGCACATCCTATAGAGTGAAAAAAGGAGCAATTGCTTTCCTCCACAAGTGAAGAAAAGACCTTCAGTTTCTTTGGGGAGAAGCTAAATACACATATTTAGAAGAGCAGGACCAAGCATCTTGACAGAAACATCAGCCTCAGCAAGAGAGACTGGCTCGCGATTTGCATAAAGTATTTTTAATGGGTTTGCAAGGGTTTTGAAAGCAGGAAGATATCATCAGTATTCTGATGTTATCTAAAATTTCTGTTGAAGAATGTACTCAATGCATCTCAGTATATTAACATGAAACCTTGTGTTTGTACAAATTCACTTTTTTCCCAAGAATGAAGAAAAATTATTTTCAAGTTCTGCTTGATGTGTAGAAACCAGTACAGTAACTTTATTAGAACTGATCGGAAAACAATTCTATTGTGGAAGTAGTCACAAAAGTTTTACTTAATTTAATATTGTATTTATTTATAGAAATGTTCTGATATTCTAAAATAAGTTGAGTGAAAGTACTGATTTTGAAATTGTTTATTATTTAGGACAAAAACTGTAATGAACTTGTACACCAATATTTACTGTGTTCACAAGAGAAGGCTGATAGCCGATCCAGAACAAAATAACACCTATGGGAAATAAAAAGTATGGTAAAAGGAAGAAACATTAGTTGGGGATAAGACTCCCCTTATTTGGGGGAAGCTTTCCAGGGTAATTAACATTAGAAAAATTATACTTTTATTGAAGTAAGTTTCCCAGGGACCTTAAAGTGATTTCAACCCTTGTGAGATAGGACACTAGTCCAGGTGATGTGCTTAGATCCCACATGATGTAACCATGCTTTTTTTTTTTAATTTTCCTGAAACTAGCTAGACTTTCACACTGCCTTATTTTGACTCTTGAACATCCTTCCTGGCCAATACCCTTTAGATACCAATCTAGAATTGGACCTTTTCTTTGAAAGGCCTGTGCTGGGATGCTCACTTGTATATTGGAGTGCAGGCAGTTTAGCCCCTAATAACACGAGCCAGAAACAAACAAAAAGCTTGCTAAGATGTATTACACCAATCCCACCATCCCAAACCCTTATAGTTTGAGAGTGAGAACTAAATGACCCTGCTGGATCATGGCTTTAAGTAGTCTTTATTTCTTTTCATTAGGAGGGCTGAACCCTCATCTTTCTAATTCTATTCTGCACAGTACAAACTGCAAGCAAGAGTCTAAACCCAAACATTTGAGAAACATCCCATTATTGCAGTGGTTGTTTTGAGAGAGGGGTTTTATATAAAACACCCTCCCTTTCTGGGCAGAATTGAAGAAATAAACATTTTATATTTTTCTTAATCATCACAGTAAGAGTAATTGCAAAAGCTGAATACAAAGGAGGGATGTAGAGAAAAAAAAAAAGGAGCAATAAATACTGAAAGTAGTTTTTCAAAGACAGTTATCTGTGATTCATAAACTGAGCTTTAAGGAAAAAAAGGAAAAAAAATTAATAAATTGTTAGCATACTCCAAAATCTCGCATGGCAAACTTTCCTGGATAATATTGTTAACAACACTGATCTCTCTTTTCCACTGGGAATGAAAACAGGCATGACTCACCCTGGGGTAATTTTAACTAAAGGGCACCACTTGAGAATTCGCTTAATAATCTCAGTCTCAAGTCCTTCAGCCAGCGCCAGTCACCTTGTAATGAGTATTCGCTTCACAATAATCTCCCTTTTCCCGAAAAATGGTATAAATGGAATTACAACACAATTGCCTCCTTTTATCTGATGAATGTGAAGCAGCAATATTGTGTTAGCGGGCCTTTTTGGAAGATATATTGGACTTTAATAAAATTTGATCAATGCATTTAAGTCAAATTGAATTATATGTAAGTGGATAGGGTTGACATATGTTTCAATATCTGCGAGTGATACATTATTCTCCAGTGAGCATAAAATTTAATGAAATATAAATACCCATTAATCCTCATGTTTCAACCAATCAGTCACCGTTGCTCCTGCCTGCTGTTAGCAGAAGCAGGCCCAGAAAGTCATCTGTTTTATCTAAGCAGGAGCTCCAAACTGGAAAGACATCAGAAAGCTTGGTGAAGTGAGAAGGCAGAGAATAGGGAAAAATGTGCCAGCACTTTTGTTGTTCCATGCTCCCTAAAATGAAACAATGTAGTGCTCAATTCTCTCTTTTAATCGAAATCTAAAGAAGAAAGTACTAATCATTACCTTTGAAACTGGAATTCTGTGAGGAAACATATCCAGAGGAGTTTAGGGTTTGGGATTTTGTTTTTTAATAAAAGCCCTCTACATTCCTTCATTCCATTTTTGATAGGTGACTTTTTATGACATATTTTGCATCTTTTGCAAAGCTAATGTGGGAGAAAAAGAAATGCAACAGACCAAGAACATCCCCCCCCTGGAAATATCTCTAGTACTGGCAATCCAATCAAGTTGAACTTTGAAAACTGTACTACAGAAAGCATTAGATAATATGCTGTAGTCTAATTTCTAAACAACAAATGGCTCTGACACTAAAATTCCACATTTTATAGAATATTTCCATTTATAAAGTTATAGTTCAGAATAGTCTATAACTGTAGAATTAAGACTTAAATAGAGTGGTGCTAAGCTGTACCAGTGAAGAATTGGAAAAAAAAAAATCACATGGACTTAAGTCTGACTTTTCAGCTGACAGCTAATGATAAGCAAGCACCAACTCCTGAAATCCTCTTAATTTTCCCTCATCATGACATTGTCAGTAAAATCAGAAAACTGAAACAAACAAGCATACGTACATAATTTTGAGGTAAGCACCAAACCGATCTTTCCTCAGAATCTTGATCAAATTGAATTAAAAAAATTACATATACAATGATTTTCAGAATGACCAGTTTAATTTCAGGACTGTATGTTCATCTGTAAACCCAGTTGCAAAGCCAGCCAGTGAGCCCCTTGACATGGAGAACACCTATGTTTGGGCCCCCTTATCTGCTTTGAGGCAGAGGCTCAGGTATTCCAGAAGAGTGCTCTGCCACCAGCTGTAAGATACCCAGCTTCAGGTCTCTCCTGGACTGTTCCAGTTCAACAGTCGATGAATTGAACCCTCATTGGGACCTAGCAAGAATGAAAAAAGCTATTGGTCTGTGTGAAGTATACCAGGACAGGGAAACAAACAGCAGGAAGCCTCTGTTATATAGGAATATTTTCCTGTGATATAGGAGGATATGGCCACCTACACCAGAGGTTGTATGCCCTGTTATAAGGGGAGGAGCACTACACTCCTGTTCTCAGGTTGCTCAATGTGGTTTGAACAGTATATTGTCAGAACTCGTACTTTCGCTTTTGCAAAGAACATGTGAACAAACTGAATAAAATATTCTGATGAAAAAGATATTGGCCACTTCTTATAAATTGAAGGCTTGCTTCTCAGAGTTGAGGAGTTTCATTTTAGAAAGGACGTAGGACATTACTGTAAGAAAAGAAATATCTTAAACGATTTGAAGCCAGGTTAATTTCTCCTTTAGGAAAGAACTAAACCACAAAGTTTGTCCAAATGTGCAGTGTATAGGGTTCTCTTATAACGAATAACATTCTCTGTAGTGTGTCATCTTCATTTTTGTTATCAAGCTGATAGTAATTTAGTTTTTACTATTGCATTATATATGTAATCTGAAAAGAACCTGTCTTATATAGAGACATATGGTGTGTTATTGCTTTGTATTACTTTTGTAATCAATGTACCGCTCTTTTAAGCTATCTGCTATTCAGAGATTTCTATCATCCAGAGATCAGCATGCTTAGGCCATTTCCCCTTCCTCCTGCTTTGAAAGCCTGCATGCGACTAGAAAAAGTCTGTCATTTGTGCAGCTCTGTGTAGGAATGTTCCTGCCACAGGGAATTGTCAAAATGGCTTTGGGACTATGATGTTCTGCCAGAAAACCACAAAGCATTCAGAAGCTTGAAGAATCAATTTGCCATCTTGCTATAATGTATTGCCTGCATATGATCTATAGTAGGGATGCAAAAAGTGAAACAGGGCAACACTAAAAGGAGTCAAAGATTTAGGCAAATAACACCTTGGCATTTCTAGTTTGCTCTTATCTGAGGTAAATGTACCACATAATGCAGGAGTAAGAGTGTCTTTCATAGCATGGAGAGGAGGAATATGTTGCAAATACTGCTGATAAGATTTTGTGTTATTGTGATAGTAGATCATTTTGAGAGACAGGTTGGGGGTGTTCAAATTTTCGTACTTCCAGTAGAACATCCTAGTATGTCCTAGTACTTGAACGACTGATATTTTCAGTGACCCAATTGTTTCAGTACTTATTTACCACCCATAAAGTACAAGAAATGTATGACACCAGTTTGCATCAAATTGCACGAGTTAGTACTTAGGAAAACAAGACAAAAGACTGTTTCTCTACTGCAGAGATCCAAAAGGAGTGATTAACTGTATTTCTTGTCAAGTTTGGAGACCTTTCACTTCAGCTTTTTGCATCCTACAGGATTCAGATATCAAATGCCAGACAGAGGGTACACTCGTAAGACAGTTTTTTCAGAAGTATATAGACAAAAAACAAAGATTGAGGTTGACATTTTTCAAATGAATATGTTTCAAAATACAGCTAATATAACTATAGAATAGCTATAAGGATAGCTAAGGACAAGTCAGCTGTTTTTGAAATCCCCTGTATCTTCCAGTACAAGATGGTTATAAGCTGAGGCCCACAGCTGGTAAGTTTTTCCAAACTCACTAATGGCTTTTCATGGCCTTGAGCACTGGGTGCTCAGTTCAGCACAGCACAGCTTCAAACACAGCTGTGCCACAAAGCAGCCACCTGGTCATATTTGTCATTGTCCTCCTTTTCCCTTGCCCATGAAACTGCACCTGACTGTAAGGTGGCTGAGTTGTGACGGTCTTGAACACCTACTTTCTGATGAGCTTGTCTCTTTCAGGCTTCTGCAATTTTAGCTTTTTGACACATGTATCCATTGTCTCTATCTTTTTCTGAGCAGGTTATACCTTACATTTGATTATGACCTTGATGAACTGTCCTCAGAGCAAGCTAGGCAATTTTGGGGTACAATTGCAAAGGTTCTATGATTTTGGTAGGTCCTTCATATGTACATTTGTATTGCAATTTGTGTTGTTAATAAATCAAGGCCTTAGGGGGGAAAAGATATGGAGACTTATTATTATTCCTTTTAAACATTCACCACCTTGAGGTACAAAATTGCAAAAGATAACCTGGATATAATTGTCACAGAGAGAATACTCCGGATAATACAAAACATATTGCTGGGATGAATGCTGACATTTGATTAATGTTATTCCTTTCATTTCCGTGCCAGAGATCACAAGAACCCTATACAAAGTGTTTGCTGCTGACTGTAGTGTAATTGTTAATATGTACTTTCTGATATGTCAGTGAAACAGTTCAACATATCTATGAAATTCTGTGTTTTAGAGATTTCATTTTAGTTCTCAGTCTGTTTTATATGAAAGTTATGCTGTCACTTGTGCAGTGAGAAATGCGTATGAACAGAAGTTAGTTTAATGGCAATTCTTTCTAGTAAAAAGGCATAAGCACAAGGATTAAAAAGCTGTCTTAAGATGTGGTCTGCTTAACTGCAAAGCATGTTATAGTTAAAACCAGTACCGCTTTAAGCTTTAATTCAGAAGCAGTCGAAGTTCTCTGATGAAGTATTAAAGACTATTATACAATGTTCTGTTTTCAAAAAGTTCTTTTGCTTACTGCAAAAAAGGACTTGAAATGCCACTAGACTTTGCTCTAGAAAGGGCAAAAAACTGCACGTGAAAATATTTAGAGACATGTAATTATGAGGATAATTTTAATGAGCAACAAAACTTTCTAGGCACAGCAATGGTCAGCAAAGAGGTTTGAAAAATGAAGTTTTAACATACTGATGAAGTAAAATGCAATAAAGAAAAATTAAATTACCATGATAGACCAGATCACCACCCCCGAAGACAATAAGTATTTTTCTACTGTTATGAAGCCCCTTTAAATCAGAGCCAGAGAAAGAAAATATACACAAAACAGAATCATTGTAGGAATAATGTTGTTAATTACAGAAATTTTCTGAAAGTGAAATTAAGGGAACTTTTAAGACAAGGAGTGAGGTGGAAGATTGCTCTGTTAAACTTAGATTCCTCTGAGCTGGACCTGGATTCAGAAGGTGTTTTCATTTGAACTTGTCTTTATCCATGAGGTAACTCTTCTACTATATTCTAGAAGATGCAGAGTCCATCTTTCATTATATGTTTTTACATTTGCTTGAAATATATCTCTGTAGACAGCATCCCAATAGTAGAACTCATAATAATGAATGATTACATTACAGTAGATATGTGGCGTAGCTCACTCCACCAGTGACCACACTAGGTTATCAGGGTAATAATAGCCAAGATTTTGTAGGCAGTTCCCACACAGTTGTCTGACTTACTGGCCCAGTGTATTCTCTCTTTCTACAGATTCACAGTTGCACACTATAGGCTGTAGTCTAAATTAAGTTACAAGATACTGTGTTCAGTTTTGGGCCCCTCAGTACAAGACAGACATTGAGGTACTGGAGCATGTCCAAAGAAGGGCAACAAAGCTGGTGAAGGGTCTAGACCACAAGTCTTATGAGGAGCGTCTGAAGGAACTAGGGTTGTTTAGCCTGGAGAAAAGAAGACTGAGGGGAGGCCTTATCACTCTCTACAACTACCTGAAAGGAGGTTGTAGCGAGGTGGGGGTTGGTCTCTTCTGCCAAGTAGCAAGTGATAGGACAAGAGGAAATGGCCTCAAGCTGCTCCAGGGGAAGTTTACATTGGATATTAGGAAAAATTTCTTCACTGAAAGGGTAGTCAGGCATTGGAACAGGCTTCCCAGGGAAGTGGTTGAGTCCCCATCCCTGGAGGTATTTAAAAGACGGGTAGACGTGGTGCTTGAGGACATGGTTTAGTGGTGGACTTGGCAGTGATAGCTTAACAGTTGGGCTCGATGATCTTAAAGGTCTTTTCCAACCTAAATGATTCTATGATTCTAAGATAAATAGGCATCACTGGATAAACTGTCAGCTGCAATAGGACACAAATGGAAGGTCAAGCAGAAACACATTACAAGCTCTTAACATGTACGCATCTGTCTGCGCAGTGTGACAGACCTCTAAAAGTGACTTGAGTTTTGGGCAGATGGTTAAAACATGACAAGTTACTGTCATTCCAAACATATAGAAAACATATTTCTCATGATCTCCTCACAGCTATTATCACTATTTTTTTATGAAAGCATGAGCATCACCACTACTTCCACCAGTGTTGAAATAAACCTGGTTCTGCCAGCTTATGGATCCTTTTACCAACACCTTGCTCTACCTGACATGCTCAGATCTTGGGGACTGCACCCCACAGGTGAGGCCACTGCCCTGCCTGCACTAGTGTCATCTCAGCTCCTGGCTCATTCACTCCTGGACAAATCCCACTCCTGTTGCTCCCTGACAAATTCATCTAGACAGTGGCTACCAAATAGATTGTGTTGGTAAACTCTTGCAAAACAGTGGGAAGCTCTCTGTGGGAACAGAATTGTTCTGTCAAAAAGGTTTCCTCATGCTGAGGTGAATTTTGGGGGTGGGGAGGGTTTGCATGTCAAAATCAGAGAGTAACTTCCATCACTGGCCTAAGCCACCCTGAGACCATGGTCCTTTGTGTGGTGGGTCACTGTTCTCAGAGGCAACTGGTATGGTAGGCATCCATAGATGCAGGTAAAAGAGATGACTGCACTTACTAAAGGCAGTGTTGATTTGTTTAAAAAAAATATGAATTGTCATGTACAGAGTAAACCTAACCCCAGAATGATGAACTCTCTGGTGTTTAGGGTACTTACCTGCTATGAAAGAAGATGAATTTCACAGCTCTAGATTTATTCAAAGAAAGCAGTGATTGAAGCTTTGGATATGGATGAGACATTGGCTGTACGATTGGATGGAGATAAGACCTTGGGTTTCTTCTTTGTTTTTTTACACAAAAATACAAAGGTCATGAGCTTAATTTGTTGAACTGAATTATGTTGTAATCCAGAAGACTTCAGTGGAGCATAAAAGCTTTCTTGCCCAACTTTAAGTCCTAAATTACCTTCGCCTTGAAGTGATGGGTGTGGCAACATCTAATTAGTCTTAAAAATCCGTGCCTGTATACTACCTCTATAGATACTAATCATACATTGCAAAATCATAAGCCTGCATTTTTTTCTACAGTAGAAATAATTCAGGCTCAACTAATTGAACAGAGACTGAGGGTTTGTTTTTTTCTTATACACGCTGACAGGAAGCATCTCACAACAAACCTTACCCACTAAGAGCAGCAAATAATTTCTTTCCCCAGTAAGATATGAAGAGTGAGGTTGCAATTAGGTTTAGGATACAAGAATTGTCTTGTCGATCACCCAGTATCGAGAACTTCTGTACTTATTTTCATTTATTATAAAAAAGACCTAGAATATAGCCATAGGGTATGCAAATACATCTTTCTTCAATCCCCAGTCCTGTTTTCCCATCCTTCTTTAGATCCCCATGCTAGTATCTTTCTGCATTTCTTCTGAAATTGATAAGGGTAGTTATGGCTGGAATAGTCCTTTTAGAAATGAAATAAGGGTTGGTTTAAGTTGATATTCAGTATTAATGTTAAAGCAAAAAAGGTCAAAGTAATATGTAAAAAGAAAATGAAATAATGGAATGAAAAGTAAAGTGATTTTTTAAAGTAAATGTTTTAGTGCATTTCTGTCTCTCTCTCACACACACACACACACGGTATTTCTTTCTGTATTGTTTACCCTGAAAAAAAATGTTAGTGATGTAAATCTTTACAGTAGCTGGCTTTCTCCACATATTTTCAGCTGCCAGGGCAATAAATTTTAAGCAAAGAAATGTACTGATGAATTGGAAGATAAAGGGACTTTGATTTATACTGTCAAACGGTTCAGTGTTATGGCTTGGCAGTATTACCACATTGATAAATTTAAGAAAAATCTGGCTTTGTAATAAGAATGAGTTGGTTTAGTATCACCTAGAATATACATCTATGTTAGTTCATACATTATTATTGAGAATGGACAAATAAAAAGAACTCCCATAGAAATACTATTTTAGGACACCAAACTCATCAATAAACTATAACATACTAATTATTTTTTATATTGAATCACAAGCGCATATTAAAAGAACTGGAAATTTGTAGCAGAACTGTAGGAGAGAAAAGGTATCAACAAAGGGAAAACGCCTGCTCAGTTCAGATGCAGGGGAATAGACTGCTTAAGAACTACCTCGTTCCGTACAGATTCTGCAGAGTGGTTAATGTTACCCTCCTCTCTTCTGTATTTCTACCTTTTATTGGGCACTGCCAAATGCTTTATACTCTTAAAATATAAGTTTACTGTAAAAATACAATTGAATTTATTTGATTTTTCATGCGAGTAATTAATTGGATAAATATGATATTGTGAGAACTTGAGTGACGTTCTATAGCTTATGAATAGGACTTATGAATGTATGATTTCAGGTAGGTTTGTTGTAATTTTAACAAGAGTAACAATTTTGGTTGATAAAAGATGACCACTAAGATGGAATGTATGTGGAATTAGGAACAGTTTTTGAACTAGTACCACATGATATTCTGAAAAAAATTAGCATGATATAACTCTAATAAAGAAAACATAAAATGGTGTAACATGATGGAACAAAGGATTCAAAAAATTACTTGTCATCAGGGAAGTCAAAGTGGGCTTTTTCAACCGGGGCTTCTCAGGGAGTACTCCTCACCAATATTTTATTTTAGCATCTGCAATTAAATATGAATTAAAAATGTGGATAAACCTTACATATGACATGAACTGGTGGAGTGTAGATCATAGGCAGTCATTCAAAGAGATTCAGCTTACTGGATGATAAATGGACATATTCAGCTTACTGGTCCATTCATACAAAAATGTGTTTTAACACAGCCAAAAATAGGGTCAGACATCTATGACACTATAAAAAGAATTTGCTGCCAGAACACGGGTTTTCATCCAGGAGAACAGATTAAAAAAGATTTAGGGTCCATAACAGAAAAACAGCCCATTGTGAACACCATCAGTGTGTTGCTGTATCAAAAGAGGGTAAGCTGATATTTAGATATCCAGGCAGAGTAGCAGTAATACAAAATAATAACTGCTATGAGTAAGTTACTCATGATATTGATAGTGAATCACCAGAATATATAGATGGAATCCACATTTCTATAGGAGGCTGAAGGATTAGAGACCCTTGAAAATAAAAAAAACACTGTTAAAGAAAACTTTATAAGGAAAGATTTAAAGATTTCAAACTGTTTATCATGGTAAAAGAAGGGTGACTAGATAGCAGTATAAAATCTGAATTCAGCCTAGAAAGCAATGTAAGGCCACAAGCAAGACTTGAAATGAACAATATGAGAATAAAGTGTAGGTTTTTTGTTTTAAACCCTTGTTAACTAGCAGTGAATTCTGCATGTCCTAAGCTCCACAACACGTAAAACTTTTAACCTGAAAATATCTCTAAATGCCTTCATGTATTCTCTTAGCAATCACACATTGCCCAGATTTGACACACTCATAGGTAGGTACCTACTTTCCATCTCCTTTTCAAATTGAAACTGGATGTTTATTAGAAGGAATTGTTTACTGAAGCCCTGGTTCTTGGAAAAAATAAAATTATTGGGTAGTTCCTTCCCCTGTAAAATCTGTAATCTCTGCTGCTTTAAAGTATAAGAAAGCAAGTTATGATTAAGTCCTGCTCCTTCCAAACATGTTATTATTCCAAACGATTTACAGCTTAGCCAAAAAGAACAAAAACTGTGGAACTGTCATTGGAATAGTCTTGCCATGAGCAATTCTTCTGCATCTTTGCAATGAATAAAAAAACAATGATGAAGGCAAATGCTAAGATGAAAATCTTGAAAACAGAAAGAAGTTGTTTCTTGGGAAACTTTCTTCAGTTAAGTACTAATGTTTACTAATAAAATATTAATTAAATTGTTGTGGTTTAACCCCAGCTGGCAACTAAGCACCACACAACCGCTTGCTCCCTCCCCCCCGGTAGGATGGGGGAGAGAATCGGAAGAGTAAAAGTGAGCTAACTCGTGGGTTGAGATAAAGACAGTTTAATAGGCAAAGCAAAAGCCACGCACAAGCAAAGCAAAACAAGGAATTCATTCACTACTTCTCATTGGCGGGCAGGTGTTCAGCCATCTCCAGGAATGCAGGGCTCCATCACACCTAACGGTTACTTGGGAAGACAAACTCCTTCACTCCGAATGTCGCCCCCCTTCCTTCTTCTTCCCCCAGGTGTTTATGTTGACCATGATGTTACACGGTGTGGAATAACCCTTTGGCCAGTCTGGGTCAGTTGTCCTGGCTGTGCTCCCTCCCAGCTTCTTGTGCACCTGGCAGAGCATGGGAAGCTGAAAAGTCCTTCACTAGTATAAACACGACTTAGCAACAACTAAAACATCAGAGTGTTATCAACATTATTCTCATACTAGAACCAAAACACAGCACTATACCAACTACTAAGAAGAAAATTTACTCTATCCTAGCTGAAACCAGGACATAAATATACATCTCAGTAAAATTTGGTACATCCAAAACATACCTTAAAAAAAAGATTCTGCCATTTCAATATTTTGTGTATCATCTCCCAAATGAAATTTCTTTCCCTTGTGGAATGGATATTTTGCAAGTTTGAAGGATCTCACAAGGCAGTTTTGACTTTTCTTTGAAACAAATGAAGGTATTTATTATCAGTTTAAATTTCCTTAAAAGGTCTTTTTTGAAAGCTCGGAACAAACTAAAACTGTTCATTCACAGACGTCACATCAACATCAAAATTCACTTTTTGATTATGATGCCTTGTATCTTGAGATCTATGGCTTAACTATGAGATAATTCTTGGATAAAGTAATTCATTATTAGAGAAATGTGCTTCCATTCAATATGCTCTTATCCTCACAAAATAGAGGACCTTGGCAAGATACCAAGGTCCTTGGTATCTTGTTATATACCAAGATACATACCTGGTATACATGGACCTTTGCATATATACCAATAGACCTTGGCAAGATACCTTCAAATTATTGATATGTTGCAAATGATTTTGAGAATTAGAGAGTTACCACGTTTTTCTGAAGACCGTTTATCCCTCAGGCACGAGATTTTTGCAGGTGGGTTTCATACTGTTGCCCTGACTGTGTCAGCTCATTTCAGCTTCTCTCTGGAATCTCCAGAGTAGTTCAATATTCCTCATTTTTCATTTTTCACTTTGTTTTTGTTGGGTAACCTCGCATCCTTTATGACTAGGTTAAATCTTATCTTTGCATTAAGGAGGAAGTAGGAGACTGGCTGAGCAGTTACCTGAGGTGTCATACATCTGTATGTAATCTAGTGTGAGTGAATACTTGGGTTACATTTTGTGCTAAAAAGTTCTGCAAAACATTCTGCCCTGACATTGCAAAACATGAATGTTCCCCCAGAAGTTCTCAAGAGAAACTTATATATTATAATGTGTAATTTAGCCTTCCATGTGGTGGCTCTTGACTTTTAATTACCCTTTAAACTGTAAGCCCAGTTAGAGCTCATTCTTTCCTGAATTAATCTCTTTATTCATAGACATTCTAGGGAAACTCTTCATTTCAAGATGCCCAGAGATCAGTTGTAAGCTAAAGTCCATATTCTACCCTCGCACCAGTTTAACAAACTGATTAAGGGGCTTTTAGTCTCTCCAATAGCCAAGGCTAATGTGGCATGTGCTCTGCATCATCTTACAACCATGGCTGTATGGGCCATTAGATAAGAGCTGCATGAGCCTTGCTATTACAGAGCCAGTTCTAGAAAGATCAGAGAGAGATAATATTACTTGTTCCACGTGCGATGAATAACTGATGACTTGCATTGAAGTCACAAAGTATTTTGCTTATGAACTGATTCTTATCTGGCCATTTCAGTTATAAAATAGTTGGAAGAAATTCCAGTACTCTCATCCTACTTTTAATTTTTTTTAAAAGTATTTAATTAATTTAGGTTAGGACTATGAATAATTTTTTATATTACAGTCTTTTTGAAGGAATTGTTTAGTAACAACTCATACTGATTCTACACTATTTTTTCCACTTGGCCAAACTGCAAAAATAACTCTTGTGTGAAGATGTTTTTTCATACCTCAAAGCTAATCAAATCCTTTGCTATATTTCCTAACATGTTCGAAATTACAGAGAAGACACAAAATGAATCTGAGTACAGATGTAGATTTTGCCTATTACATATTGTATAGTTTTCTTCAAATGTATTAATTTAAAATGGCTGACATAATGATTGTCTATTCTTAATTGCTGTCAGTACCCTCCTGCACATTAACTTGTGCTGTCAGCACAAACATTTGAAGCATATCATCCTAGTGTTTCACACCTGACCTGTTCCCTGAGTACTAAAAGAATTCCCTGTATATAATAGCATTAGCTCAGTTGAGGTGTTCTTTACCACAGTGATAAAAATGAATATCCCTTTTGAGTTTGGATTAATATTGAAACACAGGAAATCTCACTAGGTGTTTTTCAGTAGGAAAAAAAAAGTGGAGAAATTTTGTTGAGACAAAGCAAGGTGCTTTTGCTTGCTGATGTAATATTAACTTGCTGAGTTTTACAGAAAGCTTCAGTTATATGAAAAGAAACTTTATTTCATGAGAGGATATTAGGACCAGGGCTTGCAGTACTATGTTCCCATCTTCATGTAAGTGAGCATTTCAGTATTTAATGTTAAGGATTCATTAGCACAGGGGATTCTAGGCTTTGCAACTCCCAATACGCTAACTCTTGTAGAGTCATGCCTACTAGTAAGTCTGATGAGTACTGAGGTATCCCATGCAAAACAGAAGAGCATCAAAGGGTGGAGAATGTTTAAACATCCTCTACTATCCACATATTTAAATGCTGACTCTTGGAATATAATGCCTTGAAGTGAGTAAAGGGGTGGGCGGTAAATTTAGATTCATGTGCCCTCAGAAAAGTAATAATTGGATTTTTGCTCTTCTGTTTTTTCAATGAGTTCATTAGGCTGTGAATGAAATGCAGAGAACTCCTACTTCATCTTTCTTTAATAGCAAACTTGACCTTGACCCAAGGAAGGTGTACTGAGAATGCAGACTGGATTGGTCTTGCTGGGTACAATACAAGCAATAAATTCAGGTTTGTGAAGCCAAGACTCAGGTCCTGTAATGACTTTGGGGCATTCATAGTAACAGACACCTGAGAATGTTGGTGGAAATAATTCTGGAGATGATGGCATCTCCACAAATTTTTGAAGATTTGAATTTTGGATTTGGGCAACAATGTAGGATCAATGCAGGACCTGCACATCCATCCCACTGAAACTGTTTTTCTTAAGTTGTATATCACTGGTGATTTACTTTCTGTGTCTTGACAGAAGGAAAGCCAAGTCTTCACCCAAACCAAAATGCTCCCATTTGACATTTGTACATGCCAAAAGACTTTATTAAACTATATAAACTGAAGTGTTTAGATAAACACACTTCTGTCCTTGAATCAAACACTGACAACTTTTTTGCACTTTACTGGCTCTGAAGCAACAATTAACTAGCAGATTCTGTGCCCACATGTGACTGCAAAGTACAATCATCTTAAAAGCTAACTAACTGAATGATTTGCATTTAGCTTTGAAGAAGATCATAAGCCACAGTCAAAAATTCAATTATAGCAAATTTAATGTTGTACTTTCAAGAGTTTTGTTTGAATTTTTTTTTTCCTAATATGCATTTTTCCATGGAATTTCAACAGATACATTATATGTCAATAATGTTATCTTTAAGCTTACATATACTTTCTTTATATACATGATTTATATATGACTTAATTCTTCCTTGCTTAATGAAGTAGAGTAATAACTTTACAAATAGTCCCATTGTAACAGAGCATTGTGCATTACAGCCCTTTTTAAATTGAGTAATGACTACACTTAGTATGTAATTAACAAAATATTATATTATCTTATATTTTAACATTTATCTTTTAATATCATCATTAATTAATTGTTTTAATGGGACACTTAAATTAATATTTTTATTTTCCTCATGTTTCTTTTGGCAGGGATTAGGCTGATAATTTTTATTTGGTGTGTGTTTACAAACTTCAGGCTAAATTTTGCAATCCTTTGTTCATGACCGTGAGCACTTACTCAAGTAGGCTCATCAGTGGTAATTTTCCTGCGACCAAGTGCCTTGATCACCCGCTTATCCATTCTTGCTTCAAGCAAATTGGTGCTATGCACTAACACCCACAATTTTCTCCTCATTTAAATTCCTCCTTAAAAGCTACCGCTTTTGTAATGACTACAAATCACTCTAGTCTTGCCCTGGTTACTCAAGTGGCAAGTAGATTTCTGCCTTACTGCTAAACTCTCTTTGTTTGGTTGCTTCATTCACCAATTTACCCAGCTTAGTATGCGGGGAAAGCCCTGAGATGCTATACATCTTGGACAGGGCATGCTCAGGGTGTTCCCTTGTTTGAAGAAAGGATGTACATTGGCTTGCATACTTTTAATTTGACTGAACTAAAGTGAACTTCTGAGGATACAAAAAGGGATACATTACTTAATGAGTGCAGGTCTAAAACTAAGCTATAATATGCTGAAAGTCTCTCAGTGAAAGGAATGTTGGCATTTTCTAATATCAGTAGAACAGTGCTGTTAAGCTTTTTTGTTTAAAGAGTTGAGCTTTTCTGAAAAGGTACCTGAAGTCAGATACCTACCATAGAAAATGCAAACCAAACAGCTAAAGTTTGACATCTTAAAAGCAACTGAAGAGCACTTTACAATGGAAAATGGTAGGCCACTCTAAACTGTAGGATTCACTACCAGAAAAACAACAGCCAGAAAAAATGAGGATTTTCATAAACATTTCAAGGTAGAAATACAATGTGAAACAAGTTATATGTCAGCTAACGTTGGATTCTATTGCAACAAATGTGCACAAGCTTATTTTTTACAGGTGCCTGCAGAAACTTTGATCAAACATTTGAGTGCATTCAGCTTTCATGGTATCAGGAGAAAGGAAGCAAAATAAAATCCAAGGAAGCTGGCTAATTTAAGCATCTGATTACTGCTGTGATGGCATAAATGCAAGGTACATAATGGCATTTCAGAAATTTGCAAGTTCTCTATGTTGAATGGGAAGCTAAGAGGAAGGTGAGAAAATATAACGAAATGCAAACCAAAGGTTTCTTATCTGATTCAGAATACAATATTATAACCATATCTCCCCTGTTAAAGCTGTCTGGAAAGTTTTGTGCAGTGGATCCATGGCTCTCTGGATATAAAAAAGGTCTATCAAAGGATCTGACAATATGAAGGTATTTTGTTGAACTTATTTTGTTTGAGAATACTTGGCTTGAAAATGCAGAGTAAATTCTATAAGTGTTTACTTTTATCTTAAAAACATTTCTAAGATGTGAGGTTACATAAGCTAATGGGTAATTTTCCTCTTTTATGAATGGGAATTGGCTTTATCATTATGACCTATATTGCTAGTTATTTTGAATTTGAGTGATGGAAGTAAAATGACCAATTTCTCTGTCATCTTTATTAGCAACATTATAGATTAATTAGGTCCACTGTGACCTGATTAATCCACAAAACCTTTAACATAAAAGGCTTGTTCATTTTTCTTGAGACAGGTGGTATGATATTTAGAATTCTGCTAATATATCGCATAAACTTTGCTTTCAAGTTTCTGATTAAATCTTAAATTAGTGGCAATTTTTGAAGGAAAGAAATACATTTACCTGTGCCATTGAAGATTCAGTTTGATTAATTACGACCAAACTAAAATGTGCTGTAAGAAAATTTTTTCTCCCTTTGGTGCAGCAGCACAGTATTTCAACTATATGTTTCATTCCATAAGTCAAGAGAAGCTGTTATTACATCAAGCTACATTTCAGAGACAAACTGGCAAATAGCATTAAACATATACAGTGTCAGATAAGTCATGGTGGAAAAGCAGATTAACTCAAGTATCTTGCATTAATAATGATGTTTTCGTTGTAGCTGAGATGAAATTTTGTCTATAGTCACAAGAATAGACATTTTCCCTTTTAAATGTTATAATTAGTTGTAAAATCAGAGCATGTAGCCTTCATCAGGGCTTATCTTGTTCCGTATCTGTTCTAGGGTAATAATAACAGGTGAAGTATTTTGTAATCAATATGCCAGTGTTAATAACATATCATTTTATAGTTGTTTCCAGAACTCAGAATAAGTTCTGCAAAGTGGAATGATAGTTATTCCACTCAGTAAACAAAATAATGCAAGATGACCCTGTTTTTAAAACCTACTTGTGTGGCTTTAGTTTACTTATTCAGCAATGTCTTTATTAATACATGTAGTGGTCACTGTATATCTATTTATATAATCAGCTTTAAGACTTCTGTAAAATGTCTCTAAACTTAAAATCTGGTGACACCTTCGTTCAGGTCTTCTCCTTACAGAGCAACTTCTTGACAAACAGTGAACCACAGTTAAAAACACTGAAACATGCACTCTTCCCTTCCTGGTTCCTCTCACATGCAGACATTTGTTTGTTAGGTTTAATAGTTAAATTTGTTAATTTTGGTATAACAAATTGGCTCAGAAGGTTAAAGGTATTAACATGATTGCTTTATACTAAAGAGTTAAATGAGTTACGAGGGCTTCAAAGTTCTAGAACTAACCTAGCTCATTTTCATTGCAAATATCGACTCTTAAGTTTCTTGAGCCTTTCACTAAACATACAGAAAGGAAAAAAAGTAAATTAGTTAGAATGCTAACAAAATAAAATTACTGAGTCCTCCATTTTCTTATCAATTTTTATTCCTGTTCCTATAAACTGCAGAGAGTGTTTATAAAGACATTTTTTTCTTCTAACAGATTTTTAGATTGTATTAAAAAATGGTACCTTTTGGAGGAGAGGAGCAAGAGCTGAAGAAGAAATTATTAGCTGAAATGGCTTAGAACGTCTTATTTCCGTTTCTTTTAAAACACAACAAGAAAATTCACAGAAAAGGTGAGTGAAAATGATAGCAAAGATTTTAAATTCTGACTCTGGTATTTTCTCACACCTTTGTGCCTGGAGAAAGGAAGAGAACAGGATCTTAGCAGCCACTCCAAAATCTGGTGAACTCTTTGAGGCATCTCTTTTTGCTTTTTTTCTCACTGAAAAAAAAAAAAACCAAACAAAAAAACACAACCCAAAACCCTACACTAACATGCTTTTCTTAAGACAAACAAACAGAAGAGCAACCTTCTGGAAAAAAGTCGAAGACAAGAAATAAATAAAGAAATGCAAAAAGTTCACAACTGAAGGAAGGACAGGAACATCAGTTTTGTTTAGTAAAGGAACATCATTTTTGTTTAGTAAAGGTTTGACATCTGGTTAGATCAGATGATGATGTTTTCTAAGTCCCTCTCTCTTGCCCTGTTCTGCTCAGTGCATTTTCAGGATTCAAGCCTCTGGTTCTTGTAAACTCCCTCCACCCCTTCTGTCAGCTCCAAGAGCCTGAAGGTCCACCTTCTCTTCTTTCATTTTCAACAATATGTTCTGCAGTGCTGGGACTTGTTTTGGCTTCTCATTTTATAGCCCATCCTCCCTACTTTGCCATATTCAAACAAGGCTGTAGACCCCTTGCTTTGGAAAGGCTGAATGTTTTTGCCAATTTTTCTGAACCCTTGTATATAAGGAGATGACCTGCACTTTTGTTCCCTAGGATATCTTGAGAACATAATTGTCTGCTAACAAGGTAGGTTTCCATATGGATCATCTTCTGCTGGCTGTCCTATCACTCTGTCCTCCATGCCTTGATATGTCTTTTGCTCCTGTAAGCCCCACTATCATGCTGTAGTATTTGACTACCTCAGTGTTTCTCATGCATGGGCTAGGACTCTGGTCCTTACTGCCAGATCTCTTCTTCTGCCTAGGCTCTCAGCCTATGCAGCTTTGGATCCACTGCAGCACAGAGCTTGCATAGTCATCTACCCTTGTATCACTGAAGCAGCTAACTAAGCTTTCTAGCGTGGATAGTTGTGTAAGAACTGGGTCTGCACGCAATGCCTCGAAAACTTTACTATGGCTTCTTATTGAAACTACGGGCTTTTATTACTACCATAAACACATATGGAAGTAAGGAGTGGAAGTTTTCACAACTCATAAGAATCGAACTGTTGGCCAGGACAAATCTGTTTTTCCCTGTGGACTAACAATGTTCATTTCTTTCAGTCTTTGCAGGATCCAGTTCTAAGTAGTCTGTCAGGATAAAAGAAAAAATTTCCACCAGATTTAACACTGGCCAAGATTTAAAAAGAAAAAAAGAAGGAAAAAAAAAAAAGAATTCTAATCTTACCCCTAATATTGCTTCTCACTACAGAAACTCCTTTTTCTTATTTTTTAAGTGGAAGGCGTAACAAAGTTACAGGAATGGTGGGACATAAAAATTGACAGTACTTTTAAATTTCTGTTTCAGTTCTACACTACAAGGCAAAGAAGTTAATTGCAAACAGATTTCTTTCTTTTCCTAATAACATTTGTATGTTCAGACAACTGGCATCTGTAGAGGACAACATACATGAAAAGTCTAATGAAGCCTACAGACACATCCTACAGACACATCTTTATCCTTGTCTTCTGCTCCCCACAATAGCATAGCTTCTCCTTCACTATGTTCTCTGTTGTATCCTGAATGGGGACCAGAAGGTACTTACTGGTGGTAGTCCAGAGCTGCCAGTCTCAGCACCACTGCAAATATTATGCCCATCTTTATGAAAATACAAATTGATGATTGAAGAGCCAATGACAGTCTCCATTTTAAAAGAAAGCTTTTGCTTAGTCTGTACAGTTATAGGAATTATTTTCCAATCCAGATAATTGCCACTGATTAAAAAAATACACACAAATGATGAGGAAATAACCCATTTATCCTTAATATTTTTATGTAGCTGCCTCAAACAAAAAAGCAAACTGCAGTGTGACAACAAGATACCAATATTTACATCAAGCATGTAACGGTTTGAAACCTATTTAAACTCCTTTTGTTAACCGTTTGTAGTAAAATGCTTGGGTCATTTTATTTATTTATTTATTAACCAAATAAAGTAGCCAAGAAAATTAGTTTGGAGGAGCCAGATCCCAGAACTATTTTATATACAAATCCTGGATTAAGTTCTATTTGTGTACTCTGCAAAACATCATTCAGAAAGATTTGTAATGTGCATAAAACACATAGTATGAACTTTTCAAAATCATTCAGATGATGTTGTAGGATTTCAAGCACCCAAAAAATAATTATGATCATAGGCTGAGGTTCAATAATTAGACATATTTCTTTTACCACTTTAGTAAAGATGTTGTTACTTATGTCACTGCAACTTGAAATAAAATTCATAAATTAATGGGTGATACTTTTTGCTGCCTTGTTCAGGTTCTCACAGTGCTGGGCTTTCGAAAATTCACCTGATTTTTTTTTTTTTAATAACACAACCTTGGCTAGTACCATGTCTCAAGTCAGAGCAAAACTGATGCATTATTTATAAAAATTACTGGGAATGTTTTAAAAGAAGCAGATGTACAACATACTTTTTTAATCTTGCAAAATGCAAGATTCCCTCCCTTTCGGCCTCTGCCAAAGCTTCTCCCTGCTATATTATGAGCAATGCCCCACCCTAGCTAACGCCAAAGTCAGGCATAGTCTTCACTGTGTTTTATCTTTACAAAAAGCTCAGTTCCACTTCTGAAATAGCCTTGCCCACATGCAGCTCATCAATATATCATCAGTCAAGGACATAACCTTACTTTCATGTCATTTTAAAAATAATAGCAAAACTAGGTTTTCCTCTTTTAATTACAGATGCCAGAAGACATTGCTCATGTAAATTCAGTCTTCAGAAGACCATGAGCACTTGAGTGGTTTGGCCTGTGGCCCTAGTGCTAAGCGGGTGGATTACCAGGGTGAGGGAAAGTCTCACTTGAGCTTTAGCCTCCAGCACTACATGAGTCAAGCAGCTCAAGCTGAAAATGCCCCTAATTGTGCTTTGCAATAGAAAGGGGGATAGCTACATTTAGGAGACTGACCAAGGGGCTCCCTAAAGCTGTTGTGGCTTTAGGGGGTGGTGGGAAATCCCCGGCACCTTAGGTGCCTGCTGTATGAGCTTGGGAGTCCTGGGAGCACCTTGGTACTCAGTAGTACCTGCTCTGGTGGGCTCCCGCCAGGCATCCTGCCTCCCTGAGAGCTGCTCTCCTGAGCCACGTAGGGGTGTGGGAGTGGCAGAGGAGGAGGATGATCATGCACAAGAGACTGAAATTATGTTATGTGGAAGCTCTTGTAAGTGGATAGTCTTGTTTTGGGTTTGTTTGTTGATTGACTATCTAATGTGTTTGTTGAAAAAAATAAGGCATATTTTGTCACATATGAATGGAACTTACTGGAAAATGAAAGTCCTGTCTTCTAAAACTCTCAATGTTTTCTTATTCTTCTGCATTAGAAGGAAAATAAAACTTCCAAAAGGCTACAGTTCTCTGTGAAAATAACTCAGCTGTACTCCACCTAGAGGCCTGGGAGGAGCTGCTAAGGGTGTGGTAGTGCCACTGCGGCCTGCTCCTTTGGCTATGTGACAGAACCTTTCCTGCAGGAGAGGGATCCAGGGGGTACAGAGTGACCTCTTGCAAGCCTGGGTAGGGATTTTTCCCTACTGACATGGTTGCTTACTGGTTAGGTCTATGCATGCTGTTTGGCAGATTTTGTCCCTTTTGGCAGGCAGTCTGCTGACTGCATATGATGCCATGTGTAGGAACCCAGCAATCTGCAATAACACTGTGGGATGGTCTTGGGTTTCTCTCAGCCCTACCTTCTTGAGGCTTCAGCCTTTTCTTTTTGGCTTTGGATCTGCACCTGAATACCTGGCTTGATCAAAGCTTACACAATAAGTTTAATGATAAAATTAGAAGTAGATTGATGTGCTCTGAGTTCAAGTGCATAGTGGTATGCTGATGTTCTCTGTCTCCTACTTCTAACACTTGATAGTCTGCAAAATAGCAACAGACCTGATGCACTCTGTGTGCATATTATAAGGTAAAGAAGGAAGCTTAGTATATGAGGAAAATCCCATTGGGCATACTGAAGAAGTTTTCATTTTCTTGAGATGAAAAAGGTGTCCAAACAGTAAATGAAACCTCAGCTAACACTAGTTTTGGCTAAATATTCACAAACACATTAAAATTATTACAACAGCAAAACCAATAATGCCTAACTATTTTTGGTGTTATTTTACTGATTCCTTCAGTGATTACATTTCAAAATTAATTAAAGAATGACAAATAACAGCAGCATGATCACTTTTTGTCTTGTGTTTGTGTGTGGGTACATGGAAAATTAGGTTAAAAATCACCTAGATGAGAACTGAGTTCAGACTTTCTAACCTTCAGCATTGCAGAATTACTAGACCTTGACTGCTACCACAAATCTGAAATTACCACCTTGCAGGTATGCACGTTTGGTTAACACTTTAAATTAAGTGCCTCAAATAGGGATTTAATTTAGTTTTAAGAGGAGAGCTATTGTATGCTAATTAAACACCAAATCATTCCTAAAAAGGTATTTACTGAGGTTTAACAACTATGTAATAGAAATAGAAATAGAACATCTATGTAGTTGCTCACCTTACATAAACAGGCTTTTAATAATCAATGGAAATTCAATTAAAGTAAAAGAGATCCTATGGAAGCTCAGTAATTATATATATAAATCATCATTTAAGGCCCTCTATTTAAAGTGCTACTAGCAGTTTAATATTTTGTTATATATATTCAGATTGTACAATATTACCATTTTTTCTCTCTCCTCCTTTCCTTCCCAGTTACATAACTTCTCATTCCCTGACATCTGCACAGCTTTTGTTTTTCCTCTTATGTCTTGACAGATTGGTGAACAATATTCTTCTAAAACTACTCTGTTTCTTTTTTGATGACTTTGTTACTCTTTTATTTATACACCTTTAAATGACTATTTAACTTGAATGTAATGTTTTTTTTTCTGTTTACAAAGCAGGTTAGATAATGGCTGCAATATTATGCATAACTCCAAAGCGCAAGTTCTAATTCTATGCATCCATCAGGATTTCAAAAACTGAACAATAAGACTACTGTCTGTGCATATATTTAACAATATATCACATGTTGGCAATTAGAATCCATCAGTACATTGCAGATCAAGGTACTAGAAACATCAACCATGGTCCCCAAGAAAGGAAATTTTCATTTTCTGTTTCAAGATTAAATACATATATGCAATCAAAGACTGAAAAGTATAAAAATCTGGATTTTCATTTTGTTTTAAAACAGAAAGCAAAAATGAGGATGTCAAGAGCAGGTCTGTTCCTTCGCCGTAGAAATGCATGCGACAGTGCTTGAGCATTTCTGAATTATTAGGTGGAATTTAATGTGAATGTGAGGTAGAATTAAGATTTTTAGTGAAATAAAATAACCACCACCACACTTTTGAAGAGCTTTCTTTCTTTATATCCTTAATAAACTACAGGAACTATTAATTCACTGTGCTGGGTTGGAAAATGGAGGTTTTGTTCTGTAGGGAATTCCTGACATGTGGAACTTCGGTTTCATTCTGAAGTTAATGAAAATTCTGCAAATTTGAAATGTTGGGTTTTTTTTTTTTCCTGCTACTCCTACAAATCGGAGGTGTTAGGGCTGTCCTAATAGGTCAGTCACTCTTAACTTCAAAGAAGTGAACAGGGACTGAAATGTTAAAGAAGCCTGACTGTCAGCTAGAGACCCCTCTTCAAAATGTACCTGAGAGTTGACTTGGGGATTGGGGAAAGGAAAAGCATGTCATAGCTCTGTGCTGTGCTCTGCTGTTACTATCACTTGTAGGGCATCCCTTGTCCTACTGCCAAACCTGCCACATCCCTTCATGTATCTGAATATCTTTTCAGACTGTATTTGTTGTTCCTCATTTCTGCCATCCCCTTTGCTTCCACCTGCCTCATCCCCAGCACAACATAGGCTGCACTTCCTTCATATCACACGTGGTCTGTGTCTGCATCCTGTAGGGCAATGAAGAATGCCCATCTACCCTGTGGCCATCACCCTTTGGTCCAGGAGCTCCTGGGGAGGCCAACGTGGGCAATGTAGCGATTCCTGTATGCTGAGAGAGTATTGGCTCTGGAACTTTGTCCCACTCACCTGCTGTCATGCAGAGAGCCGCTCCAAAGGCGTTAGCATCCCCTTGACTCAGGGTCAGTATGAGCAGTATCGTTTGAGTTGTCCTTTCTAGTGTCAAGTATCTAACTGTAGCATGGAGTGAGGTTTCTCTTTTGCTGATCCTTGCAGAGAGGAGTGATCATCTCCAGTAAGGTACATAAACAGCTCTTTCTCAGAAAGAAGACGATGTTCCTATTGTGCTATATTTTTGTGAAAGGAGTTGTAGGAGATCCAGACTCAGAATCCATTTTTCTCATGGGGGACTTGAGCCCCATAAGCAATATGCTAAGTTTATCTCTCATCACAAACAACAATAAGGAAATAGAGAGGCTACCAGTCCCTCCCATCACCATCATTCTATGTTGATTGAGGCGTTTGTGCTGTATTTTAACAGCTTTGAAGAGGAAAACAAAAATATATTTTGTACACTTTTCAGTAACGCATCCAACACAGGGGGCTACCTTCGTGACTTGCATAGAGAATAGTTTTCATCATCGTAGAAGACTATAGGAAAGAACAATGTTCTGCTCTGTACAGCTGGCTTTTAAGTGCTGTGTGATATTTAAATAAAAAAATAATTGTTGAAATGTGAGCGTCAAAAGAGTGAGTGGGAAGACTAATTAATTGTTGCTAGTAGACAGACTTTTATGTTGCATGCTGGATGGAAGTCTGTGTTGAACGAGTGAACAACTTTAGTGAAATGCAATGTCTTTGTAAACTTTTCATCCAGTTCAAGAATGGAGCCCTTATAATGGCGGAGCGTTTTCAAGGAGTTCGTAGTCTATATTAAAACACTGAATGATTTCTCAGAGAGGTTGCTCTTTATTGATAAATTCGCAAACTAGAATTAAAGAAAAAAATGAACATTAAAAATTTAGATAGAAAAGTAAACCAAAATATAATTTCAATTGGAATAATGAGAATTTAAATGTGAGTTCTTTTTTTGACAGCGTAGCAGCTACTTTGATGTAGATTAAGATTTCATGAAGCATTTCTCTGTAGAAATGAAGTCATGCAACCTCCCGAGCAACTTAACAAAAAAATCAATACAGAACAAACAGGCAGTATATAATTTAGTGAGGGCCCACACAACATACACAAACCCAAAAAAAGGAAATGAGCCAGCATTTAACTGTATATAACTGCCAATCCTCCAGCTGAGAAGAACTCAGCCAATGACTGTGCCCCAATAGTCGGGTCAGCCCTAAAATGCTGAAATCAGTTTCTTTCAGAACTTTCTATGAAAGGACAAAAATTACTGCCTCTGTGTTAACATTAAGGCCGGAAGACAGAATTAAACTAGAGTGAAAAAAAACAGTTTGGAAAACATAACTCCTTTCTCTCTGGTAGCATTGATTTCTAGAACTGCCTCTGAATTATATGATTTTTAAAGCTCTAAAACATCTTCTCCACTTCTGGTTTGTGTCTGGAGGTGGAATTCAAAGAGTCAAATCCCACAAGAAAGGCTCTATTTGAAGCACTTCCAAACCAATCTGGAAGAAAACATAACTTCAGAGAGTTCAGGATAGCTTTTCATAAACATCAAACATTTTTGTTCTGTTTACTGACAACGTACTGCAAGTGATTTGAGGTTAAGTCTTCAACAGTAGTATCTTAGGGAAATACCAGCATTAGACTGTGTGCAATATCTTGGGCGCCGTGCATGAGGAAACAAGAATAAGACCACAGAGGTATATTTCCATCTCAAGCAATCTGTGACCTCAGTCTGTGGTCAATTAAAACAAATATGTATCTGTTGAATTAATTATTTGTAAGATTCATCTTATGTACGTATTTCTGGTTTATATTAAAATTGTTTGGTCTTAAGCTTAGTTGGGGGGTTGATATAAAATGCTAAAAATCAAATAATTACAAAAGTAAACACAGAAAATGTATCTAGACTTAGGAAAAACACCCATTTGATTGTTCATCAGAATTTTGCAAATGGAGTGTGCATGACATTTTTTTTCCTATAGACAAGAAAGTTGAATACTGCTAGATTTACAAAGGATGTCTACATTATCCGTGTATGAAGATCTTAGCGATCTTTAAAACAAAATCATTCTGGAACCAACATGTACAGGTATAGTTTTGTACAAGAATTTCTTGCAACTTAAGCAGCTGTCAAGTCCTTTAAAACCTTTGTTTTAAGTTGTATAAGCCCTTTTTTTCTGCTACTATCCTGTCCTGCTGTTATTCGTCTTCTAAACACAACATTGAATTTAAGGCTTTGTTGTTCTCTGTGCTGCCAATTTCCTGTTCCTCCTCTGTATCATGTGGAACACATGTCTCTGGGTTAATTCTTAAACTCTTGACTTCATACTTATTTAAAATGAAGGAACATGAGTCTGCTCATACTTCTAATCCACCGTAGGATAGTGCAGACCTGAGGGCACATGAATTGCCCTTAAAACAAAGTTTGATTATCATTTACAGACTTTTTTTTTTCAGACCCATGAAAATTTAACATAGTTATTTCAGGTCTGCTGGAGTATGTAATCTCTTTCCTCCTTTCCCTTTTTTTGGATCACTGAATGTAAGTTTGTTGATAAATTTAGGTTCTGTCTTATTCATATGGATGGAGAGATGTTTGTGTGTAATATATGTAAAATCAGGCAAAAGATCAGGTTTTAAACCAATGTAAATTGCCGTAACTCCCTTTCACTACAGATTCACCAAACAATGCAGGGTCGCAACGTCTAAACATATGTACCACTCTTTTCAGTACCTGTTTCTATGGCTGTAGTACAAAGTCCTACTTAAAGTACAACTGAAGAAATTCATGAAAGCAAGAGATAATTACTGAAACAATTGTAGAAGGGCCATATCTTTGCTCCACTAAAATCAATAAAACATTTTTCATTAACATGCTTAAGCCTAAACTTTTAAAACTTCTACGTGAAGAAAAATTGTGTCAAACATGGAAAAGACAAGTTGTTATGTTTAAGTACTTCAATATAACGTATGTAGAGATAAGAAATAGGATATTTTAATCCATTCCTCTTTTTAATCTATTGGACATAATTTTATAATCAAATCCTCAAATGCTTTCACCATATCATCTCCTGAGGTGTATTTGTTTCTTCCCTTTGAAAGTTTTTGGAACATTAATACAAACCCAGAGTTTTGTGGAAATGAGTAGAAGTATTGCCGTCTTCTTTTTTTTTTTTTACTTTCTCAATAAATGTGATACTCAGGTCTATAAAAATGAGGTAAGATGTGCCCTTGCTGACTAACCAAGAAACAACTTCTTGATCTTAAGTGCCCACGGTTGCTCTCTAGAACCCTTATTTAAGCACCTGTTTGCTCTTTCAAAAGGACGAGGCACCTGTGTCCCTGAGACCTCAGCAACATTTGGCTTCTGCCAAGCCCTCTCTTTGGTTTTACCACTGGCAAGAGAAATCTCTCTGTTGTGTCCGTCTTCACCATGTGTGCATGATAATTAGAAAAGGACCTTAAATACAGTTTTTGGCCAGACATTCAAATGTATCACTATACTTCTGTCAAAAGCCAAATTAAATGATAATGTCCATAACTTTCAGGTTCATATATCCAAGCTTCCAACTCTGCATTGAGGTAACTTAAGAAAAATAACACGACAGAAGTGTTATTTCAAAAACAGTGGGAGCTTCCGTTCTACATATACTTTGAAATCAAGCCAGTATTACATAGGTGCCTAAATGTGGATTTAGAACTCTACCTTTAGGCATCTGAAATCTGTGGCCACATCTCTCTTAAAATATCCGTTAACATCAAGAGGAGTAATTCATGCTTATTTGAGGTCTGAATTTAAATTTCTCAACTTTGGGTTTCCCCTTTTCTTCCCCATCTGCCACAACTGTGTTTAATGTTTCAATCCACCTACCTCAGCCCATTTTTAAATAGCACATGAATTAACAAATAATAGGCAAATTAATGTTAATATCCACTTTTATCTGAATTCTGTTTCTGGGACTAAATATTGTTTCCTCTGACTTTTAAGAGTTGAGGCTAGGTATAAATAATTATAAAAAAGATGGATGCTATATATTTTTTTCTTTTTTAGGAAATAGCTGGAAAGGGGTATTCACTTCATCTTTTGTTCAACTTTTGTAGTTGGAACTTTCCCTTGGTTGGTGGGGTATTCAGGTTGAAATCAATCTTATATTTTCCAATGAGATAAACACTTATTTCCACTCTTCTGGACAGCAGCTGAGAGGGGTGAGAGTGGGAAGAAAGACCAAAGTGTGGGTTAGTTTTTGTATGTGTATGTATATGAAGGCTGTAGTCCACTTCCAACATATTTAAGGCTTTCCACAGTAAAAAAAGGAATACATGGATTTTTTTTTTTTTTTCTTCTGAATGTGTGTGAAAGAAAAAGAATAAATCCAGTGGCATTAGACTCTGCATTTTAATGTTTAGAGCATTCACTGTGGGTTGGGAGACTTCAATTCCAGTCATTGCTCCTGGTATGTTTTTTGTATACTCTTTTTGTACACTCTTTTCAGTATAAAATGTGCCAGAACACAGTGAAGTACATGTTGAAAGAGAAAAAGATGAGCTCGGCTGCTTAGCTGAGAGAAAAGATTCTAGGATTTGGCTCACAAATGAGTTAAGGCATCTCCCCGAAGCCTTGAGTGAGATGAAGTGCTATCATTAAAATATTCCTGCTAATAAGAGATTTTATTCCAGAATTTTAGTTAATGAAACTCGCTTTAAGAATCTGCAGTTCCCAAATTACTTTGTGATCAAAATCCCCATTTACTTTGTGAAAAAGACTCCCTTTTGTGTGTGAATCTTGAGGCAGTCCACCTAAATGAACAATATTTCTTTCCAGAATGTCCAGAAAGTATCAGTTTATAGAATAGCACAGTAATTGCTACTTTTCTTTTGATGGCCCACATTTCTCCAAAATGTCTGTGATCTCAACATGATTAAGAATCACTGACATTTTTTTCAGCACTCCCCCTCCCTCAAAAACTATTTTACAGAGTTATTTCATCATATTCTAGGATCAACAATAAAATAGTGATCTGACAGCTAATTTTGCTGATAAAGTTATTATATCTTTAATTATTATGACATGTTCAAACAAGATGTCATTAAAATGAACATTTAAATACACTCTTCCTTTCACATGAGTACTGCCAAATAAAACTGTGTTGAATTGCATGGTTTCAGTCTTGGCAAAATTATACAAATGTAATCCAATGTATAGCTTTTTATATCATGTGTTAATTTTTTAAAATGACAGTTAAATAATTAAATTGGAATGTTAACAGCAGAGGTTCTTTCTTCTGAGAAAATTACATTGCCATTAATCTCGCTTCTTGCTGATGTTTTACCTACAGTGCTATCAGAGTCCTAAAATCCAAAGCTGAGTATGGAGTTTTAATTTGAACTTTGCAAATCTTAGAGCAATAAAAATTCAGGATGGTACTCCAAACTTCATCATAATTATGTCACATAACATTGAGATTTTAATAATGCAATTTATTTAACGGCTCAGTGAATTCTGTACCAGTGTGGAATAGAGTCATATATGCTGAAGAATACTCAGCACAAACTTTTGCATAGTTCTGTCTGATCTTAAGATATTTGCAACTCTGAGGACCTAGAAAGCTTTGTTTTGTTTTGTTTTTAATTTTAGTTCACTGTAAAGGAAAATATTCTCCATCTGCCCAAATTTACACAATGATGATAAATTTTACCTAAGTGATGAATTAGTAAGGAGATGAAAACATAACACAATCCTTTCAGTTTTAATTTTTGTTCACAAAAAGAACTTGGCCTAGCTAAAACATATGACATATTCTGAGAAACAAGCTGTATAGCAGTAAAAATGCTCTGTATAAATACTTACTTGTACAAGATGCTTTTCACTGTTGACTGTGTTTTAGAGGCCATGCAGGAATTAATTCAACCAGCAGTGAAATGTCATCACCTCTAGAGTAAAATGTGGCAGTTGTTTAACAATGTACATAAATGATACAAAACAGTATACAGCAAACTAAAAGTATTTAAATACTTTATTCGGTTGCAACTGTAGAGAATATTTAAGTTGGCATAATGTATTTACTCAGTTTGGACTTTATCCAGGATGCTGCAGTTAACAATTTTAGCTCTTATGAAATGTGCCAGGGGATATCTAATTAGCCCACTTGGTCAGCATCTTAGATTTATGTATCGTGCACAGATAATACCTCCAGCAGCATCCTAGTATGGCATTGATTCAGTACGGAGCCAGAATGAAGAATACCACCTACTGAGTGACCAACACCACTTCCTACAACAGCTGGGTTTTCCTTGGAGGTCTTCCATCCCAATTACACAGCAGGCCCAATCTTGCTTAGTTTATGAGATCTGACAAGATCAAAGCCCAAGGTGGTATAGCTACAGACTTATACTGTCTTGTGTATTTGGCTTGCTAGCAAATTTATGTCAAATACATGTATCAAATGATTTCTAGTCAGATGCATTGTTGTTGTGTGTGTATGGATGTATGAAAGAAAGAGAAGAAAGAAGAATTATTCCAAAACTAAAGAAAAAAAAAATTGCAACAGTCATAAAACTTCCCTTTGTCTTCACCCTACAAGACTGTTCAGCACTCTTCTCTCCTCTGTCAGCAGTGAGGAAATTGGAAGAGAGACCATCTCTCTTAAATGTTAGTAGAATTATTTTAATACACGTGTGAAGTTCCTTTTGACCAGTATGCTTTTCTACTCACTTTAAAATAACTGTTCAAAGAATCAAGACAGTCAGAAATACAAACCAGCTAGGCAACCTTAATGTATGTCCTTTTATACATTTGTTTCCTGCTGGAATTAATACAGATTGTATTCGTCTTCTAATAAACTGCCAAAAGAACAGAAGGAAACATTACTCATTTTCCCTCACAATATCCATCAGAGGGTTGTGCTGTAAGCAAAGCCCACCCATGCTCTTCCAGGGTGTTTTAGTTTAAAGGGACCAATGTGGTTGAGGACATCGTAACAAGTGCACTCACGATCTACTGCATTCACAGATGGTGAACGTGCCCAAGCCCCACTGGCACGTGGTAGCTACTGGTATGCTGACCAGCACTCCACACTAGTGCATTGTATTAGTCACTAGTAAGACAGTGTGAAGCCTAGTGTAAGAGCACCCCGAAATCTTATGTCTTCTGGGAGTTGTAATCGGGAGCAGAATAAGAGTTGTGCAATACCCAAATTTTACATGTCACCTTACCTAAGGGAGAGGTATGCCCTAATGTCAGCCAGGTGCTTGAAATCACCCCTCTCAAAAGGCAAGCTCTGAGGTAAGAGGAAAGGAAGAGTTTATTTACTACAGTTCAAGTCCTAAAGACGTGGTTACCAGACTCCTCTCAGATTTAAGCCCTTGGCTCCATGTCCTCTCTTGGCCTCCAAGGAATACAGCGATCCATTATTTATCAAAACATTATTTGTGGTGCTAGAGAATTATTTACCACCCCCTGACACCATCCCAATGTTTTTGCTAATAGCCTTGGTGGAGCAATCTTCTGTCCAGGTAAACAGAATGAACTAAAAATCCCACCATAATTAAGTAATCATGTACCAATTATTAATCCATTTACTTTGATAAAATATTGCCCTGTGCCCAGGGAGGTAGACCTTGGCCTTCAGTGTGCAGCTAAGGCATGTCGAACTCTTCTAACAAGAATGTATTGACGCGTGTACCCTGCAAATATATCTGTGAGAGCAACACATGCAACTCATAGAGTCTGGACACAATGGTAACCTGTCATTTCAGGAGGACAGTAGATTTTTGTTAAACAGCCTTTCATGAGGTTGTGATGGTTACCACAACAGACTGAAGCCAACTGCTGGATATAGGAACAATGATGATTTTAGAGGACTATTAGGTAAAGAGATTTTATTTCCATGACTGGTGTTTTCCTAATGATAATGAAATTAATATAAATCATGCTTAGAACCTCACACCCCAGCCACAGTCAACACATATGGAGACTATATTTACAGCACTGATTTTTTATTTTCCAATCTCCTCTTCCATGTACTTGAATCTTCTGTAAGAGTCAAAGTCAGAATTATTTCCATCTGACATCTCCCAGGCTGTCCTCATCAAAGAAAGTAATCAGCTAACAAAATGATTCGGTAATACACTTATCATTTCATGTTGGCTGCTTTCCTTATATATCAATATATGTTTTCACTTTCCCCTGTAGGATTTGCAGATGACAGTTTCAGTACCCTGATTTATATAATTTTTATCTTGGTAATTACCTGCCTACTCCCAAAGTATGCTTATGCTTCTAAAGTGTTTACAAGTGACTATAACGAACAAGTGATGAAGTTTCTCTGTTCATTGTTTATTCCTTGTGGCAATGAAGACTGACTGAGAAACATTGCTTTGGTATTTCTTTTCAACCTTGGACAGCATAGTAATAGGTAGGTGGATTGACAGGTAGACTGATATTGGCAGGGGTAGGGGAAGGGAAAGATTGCTTGACAGAGCCTGTCTTTATGGCATATGCACAGTGATCTCCAAAGTAAAGTATGCGTAAGTACCATTTCTTTTAGTTTAAGTCTCGTTATCTTCTGACCTGTGCACCAGTACTTATAGCTGACAAAATATATATACAGTGCAGAATTTCAGTTTTCATTCCTAATGGGGAAAGTATCAGTCCACTTCCAAATCACCTGCTACTCTTATTAGCACCTGTCCTTGTGTTTCAGGGGCTTTTAAAAATGTGTATCAGCTATTATAACAGTTGGTTTGGTTTTAGATCCAAAGCTCAGCTATGTTTAGAATGATAGCTTTACTTTTATTGTATACTAATAAGTCACTGTCACTTTTTTTTTGCCACTGTGTGGCAGATATGCATTTGTTCATGTTATGGGATCTGTGGATAATATGTTTCAGATTAGCATTATATACCTAGTTTAAAAAGCTGCTCTTCAAGAGGTAATTTTTTTAGTTTTTAAGTGAAGATGTTTATTCAGAAAACTCAAATATCACAATATTCCTAAGCACTGGAAAATTATTCTTCAGCTCAGATTTCTGCTTCTCTCCCATTCTGTCTGCATACTCACTTTAAAAAAACATCTCTTTTTTCTGCTTCAGAAAGCTGAGATGTGAGAGTAAGAGGTGATGGAGAATCTGAATGCTCAACAGCGTAGGCCATAAAGTATCTTTGTTGGCACTTGTGAACTGAACTGGGACAGCACAGCTGGATCTGAACATTAATTCCTCAATAATTGATGATTAATCTATTAAAGTTTAATGGAGAGTTGATAAGTAATGGTCTGGCTGCCATGTCACTTGATTGTAAATATAGCAAGTTGCCTGGAAATACATTTTTTCTTTTGTCCATCAGAACTAAACATAGAGGAAGGAGAAAGAAGAAAAGAGAAAGCTAGATGGAGGGAGAAAATATGTCTGTGAGAAATGTTTGGGTTAAGGAACCTCTCTGCATCATGGCAAGTACAAAGCACTGGTGGCAGTCTTAGGGAATCGCTCACACAGGTAGACTTCTCATGTGAACATGCCACACATGCACCTGCTTCATTGCAATTCTGTGCAACACAAATCAGTCCTAGCACATAGCAGCACTCCACAGGCTTCTGGAGAATATCAGGCTGAGCATGATAAGCCCTTTTTATGAGTACATTTTCAAGGCAGTAGATGGGATTTTAGACAGAAAAAAACAAACAAACAAGCCCAAACCACTAACAAAAACAAACTACTTGCAATAAAGTTTGGTTCTGTATTTCTTTGAGAAGCTGTTGGAGGTGGAGGACTGCACATGTCATTGTGAAGTGGCAGTGTCTCAGTGAGCTATCCAAGAGCTGCACTCGATGATCAAAGCACAATTTTAAGGAAATCTAGGGAACACACAGCATGGACACCACTTTTTGCACGAATACCTAATCCTGTCTTCGCAGTTATCACAGTGGTGTTACGTGTGCACTATGCTATGTTGTGGCCTTGAGTCTCTTTCCAGCCTGCAGAACTAGGCTTGCACATGGCTGAAATTCACCAGTGTGGACAAGATCAGTATCTTCCATCACTTTTGATTTTGTCTCCTACCAATCACATAACATTAGGAAATGGGAACTAGGAAAGTGTACCTGTTTCCATGGCAAAGTACTGACAAATATATTTGTCGCATTTGAGTATTTGTCTCTTTGGTTGTTATAAGATGATTTACAATTATTGATCTTTCTATCACAGTTTGAGTGGATAAGAGAATTTAAAATCAAATTGTTTCATCCCGCTCACCTATGTTTCTCTGTATTATGCTGTAAGGTGCCAAGTAGGGCAGGATGCCTGGTATCCAAAATGCTGGGGTAACCTACACTATGCTTAAGAGCTCACCACCTCTTAGAGTGTGTAACTGAATGATTCATATTTGAGGTGGTGCATTATTTGAATATTTCTGTTCAGAACAGATAATTTCTAGTTGCATACTTTTTAACTACGAAGCAAGTGTTTGTCATCCATCTTCTTCACTCTTCACTTTCATTCATCACTATGAGGGAAAATGCCTTCTAGTCAAAGCACAGTACTGGTGTGAAGCTATATTCTGGATCCTGATGGAAAGCTGCTTGAACTCAAATAAGTTATTTAACTTAACTGTGCTTCATTTTCCTCTTTTGTAAAATAATGGCATCCTTGATCCATTGCAAAGTTTAATTCGCTAATGCCTGCAAAAAAACTTAAGCTATAAAGGTCATGGAGAGTTAAAACAGCATTCCCAACAGTGATAGAATGACCTAGAGTTGCTGGGCTGGTAGAGGTGCTCACCTCATTACTTCCCAATATATTTAAAAACACACAGTGGTAAGTTTTAGACCAAGCAAATGAATAAGAAAATAATTGCATTCTCCTTCATTTCAAAATTAAGAATGGTTCAGCTGAGTTCTCAGACACTTGGATATAACAGTCAATAGAGACCACATAATCTTTGGCTTACTGAAGGAATTTTATAATCTGTATGACAATTATATATAGAATTAATGTGTGATACTGCCACAAATATTTAAAATGAACACTTCAGCATGAAAAATATTATCAATGGTGCTTTATTTCAGTTTTTCCAAATGCTGGAAGGACAACGGAGAAGCCTGAATGACAAGCAAAACCAGCTGAAATATGACAGATTAGGTTATGATGAAAGCATGAGCCTAAGTAAACATCATAAGAACAGAAAAAAGAAATGTGATTTAAAAGATTATATTTTAATAAAAACAAATATTTTTAAAGATACTTATAATTCAAAAAAGAAGAAAGGATTATTAATGTATATTTATATCCAAATACATAGGAGAAGAATTTTTAAAGTAAATTTATTTTGAAGTCTATATGACATGATTGCAATTTCTATATGGAAAGAGGCTTGTGCTCATCTCAGTGTTGCTGCTGTAACTGATAGAAATCATGTGCCAAGGTCTGTTTTATGGATGCCTAGAGAGGTAAAGAATTTCTTTTTCTGTTAATCATATACCTCAGAGAATCTTAAGGTACAAAGAACAAAAGATGTCTGACTGTTGTACTTGTAAAAGTATAAGAACAATAAATGGAGTTACTAATACATGTTTAGGCAATGATCCAAAGAAATACTACTTCACTTAAACAAAAACAGAGCTCTAGAATAAAACCTCACCCTGGTAATGTAGAAAAATGTATGTACATTTACCCTGGCTTTAGATATATCAAAGCATTTACCTTGTAAAAAAAACCCACAAAAACAGCTCTGTGGTAGTAACTGTAAGCTGGTGAAAGCATTCCAGGCTCTCTTTAATAATGCACAGTTGGATGTAGCCATACCATTAATTAAACGCTGGACGTTTTGTGAGCCCCTCCTCCAGCACATGTTAGGAAGCATAATACTTATAGTACCAGGCATATAGTTATTTGTTTTGCCAGCAATGCTTCAGCATCCTCTTTGGTCTAACCAGTAACATTCAGTCTCAGGGGGACCAATGGTCTATCCAGGAGACTGAGTCCTAGCCATACTTAGGCTTACTTGGGAATTTCATGCAGTCGTATAAAGTCTGTATTCAGGCCTTCCCTTCAAGTGTCTTTATTTCTCATATTGGCTCAAGTAGTCATAAAGGCTTTATTCATGAATTGGAGAGCTGGAGGAGTTTGTTTTCAGATCGCAGAAATATTACATCAAGATGGTGGCTATGTGAGTGGAACAATGACATGAACAAAACTGACTGACTTATATAACACAGAGAGGAGGCAAAGGACTGATTCATGGAAGGAAAGCTCACTATTTCATTAATACACTTGGGTTTTGTTTTTTTTTTACCTCAAATCTATTAAAGGAACAACAAAACCAATAGATTACATTGGATAGGCAGAAGTTGGTATGATACAAGGCATCAAACATGTCTTATTTCCACCTGAGCAATAATCATCTATTCTTTTAATGATTGTATTTTATGTTACCTAGTTTGTATGCAATGATTCCCATCTTCCGCTTATGAACAAAGCAATAGCTACAGGTTACATAACATTAATCATATTTAAAAAGTGTATGAATTCTTCATAATTAGAAATGGCTTTGAAGGAACTTGTTCCAGAAGGACAAGGTACCCCTGTAACAGACCAGCTATATAGCAGCTTGACAAAGTCTGCAATAAAAATTGGTCAAAGGCCATCCAGACTCAGATGCCACTGCTGGAAAAGTAAAATCTGTAAACTGGCATCTGGGTTCTTCATCTGCCAAGCTTGTCCCTTGAGTGGTTAAATTGTCTGGCTCTTGTGCATGAACTGACAGGAAAAACAAACCAGAGGGGCCTATGTTTGACATCACCAGTATCACAGTAATGTCAGATGCATTTTCAATGGAGTATGAAGACTTCTCAACTCTCACTGATCACCTGTGAGACTGAAAAAATTTTTGGACTCAACATATGTCTGATTTTTGACCTCCCATAGTCTAAAATTGTTCTTGTAATGAAACTGTTGAGCCTTTATATGGATTTCACTAACTTTTTTTTTTTAAGAGTTGCTGTTGTTGTATTTTGTGTGCCAAAGGCAATGGAAAATTATATTGTTCTTTATAAAACTCTGTGTAATTTGAATGCCTGAAATCTCCACATTTGAATTTCAGAAGGATCATCAAACTTTCAGTCTTCTCAAGTACTGAAGGTAGATAAAATTTCTGAGACCTACTGTCGCAGAAGGTTTAGATGAGACAAGAAACAATAGGTCTAATTTCTTTGTAATGGGATTGAATTTCTTGTAGCATCATATATGAGTAGTGACATGCTCCCATAACTTTGGCTGAAAGTTCCCCATGCCATGGTACAGCCATAGAGTTGGACTTTCCTGTGGGAAACATCTGTATTAGAAGCAGTTTTGCAAAGCAGGACATTAATTTTTCATACAGGTAGTTTTAATAGCTTTTGTCATACAAGTTAAAACTTTGAGACAGAAAAATATGCCTTTCAATTCCTAACGTCACAGAAGGTAGGAGAAAGCTTTCTTCTAACATGGTTAAAGCAGTAGTGTAAAAAGTTACAGTCTGCAGGGCTTACAGCTGGCCAGGGTTTGTTTATGCCTTCTTTATTACCGGAAGAATTTTTCAGAACCTCACTTCTCTGACTGCAAAGCACCATCTGATAATTTCAGCCCACACTTTTTTCCTGAAAAGTTCTTACCTTTGGTAATTTTTTTCCTGTCAGTCTTTCCCTGCCTAAATTTCTACTACTTGGTATTAGTCCTCTGAGCTACTTCTTTGTCTGTTCAGCCCTTCCTTTGCTAGGACAATGGCCCCAGCTCTCTTGGTTTCCTTCATGAACAGATAACAGCATTTCAGATGAGTTCTCCACAGTGTCACATACAAAGACGTTAATGTCCACCTGTTCCAGAATACACCTACTTTTTTTCCTTTTTTTTCCCTTTTTTTTCCCCTACAGTACTTTGGTAGATCAGAGTCATGTTGTGATGGGTAAACAAGCACTGGTCGCCTTCTTCCTCACTTACTTAGAACTTGATAGCTCCTTTGTCTGTAGCACAATATTCTTATTAGGCCTTAAGGGTGAGGTTCATGCCCTAGGAGCATTTGAATTTCATCCTTTTTCTATTAGTCTTCAATCTTCTGCATTTTCCAGGCAGGGTAACAAATCGGTGCAAGTGCTAGACTAACAGACAGATCATCCTCTGTGTAGACAACGTTTTATCAATTTGTATCATCAGCTGTTTCAGCAACAAACCAATACCTTTACCAAAATCGTTTACAGGATATCCGAGCAGTGCAACCAAAAGGCTAGCCTTTGCTTTGTCACCATTCAGTCCAATAATTTCCCTGTCAGCAAAATTTACTGCTGTCTGCCTTACAGCTCTTACCCTATTTTACCATCTCTCAACTTCTCTAGATCCTTAATAATTTCTGATATAATGGTAAACTAAATTCTTATTTAAATCCTATTATGAAGACCTGGGATAAAGGGAAGTGGTTTAAAGTTATTTTGTTGACTGACTGCAAAGGCATGAGACAAATTCTTTTTCTTTCCAAGAGGAAAATGAGTACAGTAACAAAGATATGTTATTTAATTTGCTTGTCACATTTTACACTCTTTTCTGACTAGACGCTTAAGGTCTGTATTCTGGTGTCTGCATCAAGCACTGGTTTATTGCATTCATCTTTGCTGCAATTATTTTGTGAGGCTGCATGCAATAAGGGTCCTCTTCAGCATCCTGTGTTTTTCAATAGAGGGAGGGAGTACAAGTGTCTGTTATGTGTCAAGAGGCCTTCAGAAGATTTAAGATGGAGGTAACTTAAGAGTGGGAGTTACATGCTTTCCCTCATTTTAAGCAAAAATAGTGACATTTAGATATTTGAAAAGAAGTAAATGAGGTACGTAAATTAAATTTAAGTAAATTTCAGTAAACTTCATTTAATCAAAATTCTTCTTTTCCCCTTGGAAAAAAAAAGCTGGTTAAAGCAAGCAGTATAATTGTTTGCATTCGGAAAGAAATTTTCAGTGCCACTTACGACAGGTTTTGCAGTACAGGCTTTTGTAGGAAGTACAGCGCCGACTGGAATATGCTCTCAATTTCTTTCAGTTCAAATTTTCTTTTTAAAGTTTTAACAAAAATAGCAGATAGGGAAAGAAAAAACATGTATAAAATATATCGAAGAATTATCATTGATGTGATTTCAGTACTTCAACACATTACATTAATTTCGTGTTGGATATTCAACACCATTCGCGTAACCACTCTGTAGTGAGCTGTGCAAATTCTCCTAACACAATACATTGAACTGGCCTTAAAATGTGGTTCTTTAAAATGGGCTGTTAGGAAGGAGGAGTGATACAGATGGAGTTATGTTATGGCAGGATGTGTTTCAGCATGTCCAATAGTAAGTGGATACGTAAACTGTTATCGTTAACTGTGAACTCTCCAAGGCAAGGACCTATGCTCAACACTTTATGAAGGCCCAGGTAAATTTATGGAACTATATAAATGCATGAGGATAAAATAGGGTTGGTTTGGTTTTTTTTTTTCTTCACATTTCGTCTTGGATTGATTAGCTTAAATTATTTTCTTGCTAAAGCATTTGAATTACTTTCCTCACTTATCAGAAAAAAAGGGTAAATTAACAGATTGAAATTGCAGAGGGGTTTGCTTGTGGCATTGCAGAGACAACTGTTTTTCCCTTTAAGATTTATTTCTCCTCCTGCTTACCTTATTTAAGAGTTCCAGTATTAGCATTTATATACTAAGGTATTAAAATCAAGGACACTACTAATCTACCCTGTGAAATACCTAATTTGTTTAGCTTCAGTGCACAGAAGCACAGGAGAGTTAACACAGGGCTCTTATATAAGTCTTACATCTTGTGACAACACAAAGCACCTCTTGGATGTTAATACACTGTGGGGCTTTAAACCTCATGCATTTTGCAAATATGACCTGAAAACAAAATTCTGCTTCTTATAGGTTTAAACACTCCATTTCTTTGAAATTTGTAAGTTAAAAATGGCGAGAATTTTATTTATTTCAAATGTTAATGAAAAACACTTGCCCAAAAGTTCTTGGAAATCCCTTTTTTTTCCTGTAAAATGTTTAAACTACCTTATAAAGTTAATGGTCACTTTTTATTTTATTTTGTTAAAAAAGTTAAGATGCCAGAATTTTCGTAATTTACACAGACAAAGCTTCCTCCCAATTTCAGGTTAAATATTTCTGTTCTGAAGTCTTGTTTTTTATCAAGTTATTTTTGTCATAAATTGTAAAACTAGGGCCATAAGGAATAGATAAAGAGTCTAAATGAGCAAATTAATAGCTGCCTCAGATACCTTATTTTGAGTGTCTTGTCAAAAAAAATAAGGGTTAAAAATATTAAAGGCTCTTTTAATCCAAACTATTAAAAAATAAAAAAGGTAAAAAAAAGTAATGAGGTTAAATTTTCAGATGGTTTAGTATGTGATTTAGGTAAAGACCAAAAAGCATTTATTTAATGCATTAGCTTATTTTATATAAGTAATGATGAGGCCATGAAATATTTCTCTGGGCTTATTCCAGGAAAATATTCAGCTGTATATAAAAAATGTGCAGCAGTTTCACCACCCATTTTCCCTATGGTTTCTATCTCCAAAGAAGGTAGAAAAATTTATTGTCTTAGATCTGAAAGTTGCCAAGCAGACCTTCCTTTGGGAATCATCTTCATTACTGTCATTCTTAGAAGCTCAAGTCATGGGCCAATACTCTGGTGCTAGTCACCGTACAAACTGTGCTGTGTTTTTTTTATAATGCCAGCCGAGACCAAATTAATGAAAATAAACGACTGTAGCTGTATCTGCTGTAGACTAAAAGCTATAGTACTAACATTATTAGTCTTCTGCAGGAATTACTGCATGAAATAAGTAAAATGATACAGTGAATTGAGTAGTGTGGAAGTTCTAGTTTCTCAACAACACAGCAAAGTGACGATTTCTACTTCTTAACCTTGGTATACGCTGCCTTGAATTTTATTGTTTCTATTAATGTTGCTCTTTCAGCTTTTTTTGAACGACTGTGACTTTCAGGGTAGTTTGATAGATGAACGCAGGCTAATTTTCTGTGACTGTCCTGGCAGCTTTAGGGAGGAACCACTTAAATATCTGAAGCCACTATCCTGCCCTGCTCCCTGGTGGAGGGAGTAGAGAAGGTGTCCCCAGGAAGTCAGCTTTAGCTAGTCAGACCATGCATAGTGGTTTATGGCTCACACATTTTGTGATGAAGCAGAAGATGACATCTGATGTCATCTTTAAAATACATTTTAAGTTTATTTGAAAGAAAGTTGTACAGCACAATTTAAGAAACGCTCTGTGTTCTCCCTGAGTTTATAATGATGAAAAGAAATCAGAACAAAAGCATAAAAAGATTGAATTATAGCAGGTAATTCAAACAAAATGCTTACTATGCTAATTCGGTCTGCCACTCCTACTCAGTCTGAATGACAGTTTATTTAATAAGCAGTCTTATTGAAGTGAGTTGGTTAGCCATTCAGTAAGTGCTAATTCTGTAGGAGGAAGAGTTGCAGAATCCAGCAGGTGTTGAGTACAATGTAATATTTAATCCCTACAGCTTGCTAACAATTGAGCCTTTGGCTACATCCAAAGATGCTCACATATATTTTGGAAGGAATATGTATTTTCTACCAACTTAATGGTCTTTTTCCCCTTCCTGCTAAAACAGTTGACTTACATAGTCTGCAAAAGTTATTTACTCAGACTTTTGCACATAATGATGACATAGTTTCCTTTCTGCTTTTTCCATTTGGCAGACATGAGAAGCTACCAATCCAAAGGTAGATTTAACACACTCTTTGAAAGATTTGTAAGTATGAAATACTTGAAGTTGTCATCCCTCAACAGGCATACAGGTAAGTACACAAGCAGTACTTTCAGGTATAGATACACATTTAGAAGCAAAGACCCTGCCCAATGGGTTCCTGCAGATAAATTCTTCAGGGCACAAAGATGTCTAATAGGTTCTTGTAGATAGATAAGAGCAAACACATTTATTGTGAACTAAGTGCTTACTCTCTTATCTAATGTTATCTCTGAGATGCTTGTGCTGTTTTACTTGTTTGTCTTCTCACCACCGATGTATTTGTTTAGTGTAAAAGCACACCTCCCATGATGATAATTGAGAAAATAAAGAAATTATGATGAATTTCATGCACAGACTCCATCATGTCTCCTGGAAACTATGTCAGAATCAACAATGTCATGTTCCATAACAGCGGACAGAAAACATCTTTCCAAGTCATTAGTAAGCTAAATGCCATTGTGTTTCCTCTAAGACATAGCTGTATCAGCATGCCAAAGAAAAGGGCAGTTCTGATGGCTAAGGAATATTTTGAAAATTTGCATAGAAAAATAGATTTTATTTCCAAATGAACCTCGAGCATTTAATGCAAGGGACAAGAGTTTTGAAAAATAAAAGCTCCTATTAGGTAAATTTATGAAAAAACTGTGAAAAGTTATAACAATACTATGTACACTTCAATACATTCTGCTCAGTGAATATGTAAGTGCCTTTAAATCATTTATGCCTACATGCAGGAAACTGATAAATTTTGAACAAATTTAATTGAAATCACCCCTGGAGTGCGTCTGAAGGAAGGATTAAATTTAATGGTCTCACAGAGTGTTGTACTGTAGCACTAGACTTCTAGCTCTGAAGTCTATATTTTTTCCCAATAAAAGATTCTAAACCTCAATCAGCACATGAATGTGAGTTTAATCACATCTCAGAAATGAAAATTACTTTACTTTGCCCTGTAATGAGACTTAAGGAAGATGTTCAGGCAGACAAATCACAAAGTTTACTTTCATTTTAACAGTGTGATACAAAGATACAGGATTTTTGCCTGTATGATTTTAAGTGGGTTGCTGTTTCGTATCTCAAGTAATATGCCACAGCATTAGTTAAAAAATGTGAATGGGATGAACAATATAGGCCATTTTTGGCATTTCATTGAACTTGCATTACTGTCAGTGGAATGTCATGGTCGTATTTGGGTGCAAATAGGTTTTAAAAAATGTTATTGATCCTTATCATTGTAGTCTTCAAGATCTAAAGATGCATGATCTCATTCTATATTCCTCATTGTGTAGTCTTTTATTTCTGGCAGCAGCTTTTGATGGCTTGTAGCAGAGTGCTGTAATACAGTATTGTGCCTCACTTCTATTGGAACATGGCAGAATCCGACACTGTATGAACACTTTAGTGTTAGAGGGAAATATGTTCTCTTATTTCATTATTATTATTTCTAACTCTGTTGTGTTTCTGAAGTGGTTCCTGTGTGATGGTCCTTTAAAGTAAATTTTTCACAGCTAATAACTAACTGTATTCCTGTCTCTGGTGTCCAATATGAAACCCTTCAATCTTGTTCACAAAGGCACTATGGAAGCATAGAGGAAGTTGATGTCTGTGGGAAGCATGCTTTGACCATTTAGATAGTCTATACCCTGAGCTCTGTATTTTATGCAACACCTAACTACTCTACTAAATTAGATTGCAGTTGTTGGGAGCCCCCAGAAGTGCAATTTTTGCTCTCTAATCTAACTATACCTCAACTTCTCTTGTGTGAAATCAAAATAGCAAACCCAGTTCTTTTACAAAAGTATTGTGAAGATAAATTAATTAATCTATGCCAAATTAAGATAAATTAATTTATGTGGTGAGGAATGCCATGGAAAATGCTCCTGAGGAAAGTAATAATTCTATATTCAAGAAGGGCTTGAGTTAAAGCTGTGTGAAGAATTGATTTTTCACTTCATTGGCTGACCTGAAAAATTGTGGAAAAAATCAATTTTGGACCAACCTGAAATGATTTTCTCTCATTTTTCTCATGGGAACATAAAGATGGGAAGTAATCTATATGTTTTGGCTCAAACAAAACATGTAATTTGTCTAGAAATGAAATATTTCATTGTCATCTTAATTATTCCTATCTTTTTAACAAATTGCAGGTAGGTATTGTTAAGGAAATTATCCCTTCAAGCTTAATTATTGGACAGTTTATTTTGAAAATAAAGTGGCAAGTGTTGGGGTTGTTTGTTTGTTTGTTTGCTTGTTTGTTTGCTTATTTGTTTGTTTTAAAGCCCCCTCCCCCACTTCATTGCTGAAATGCAATTGCAGGTGAAAAAAATACGGATAAACTGGATTCTGGATCATAATCGTGATGAATCAGGGTTGGTGAGCATGCAGATGGCTGTACTGGCTTAAGCACGAAAATCATCTTTTTTGCAGACACAACACCATCAGTACTTCAGCATCTTCTGCTTTAGCCTTCACCATTTTGAATATTCACACTTCACCTTTTCACAGTCTATTTCAATGTCTAAGCGTTGCTTATGTAGTTGTATATTCTCCTTCTGAACCACGTCTGATCAGTGCATCTGTCACTTCAGTATAAACATTTCAATGGTCATCAGCGACAGGTGCCAATGCTGTGATCAGTTCCCAGTGTGATGATAGTAAAGTGATTCCATATATTATAAAATAACACCAAAATTCTTAGTTGCTGGCACACAGCAATTGCACTATCCAACCATGCAAACAGTCTTGTGTACAACCTTGTGATGTTGCTGGTCAACCAATGACTCTGTCAGGGAGAATTTGGCGTGCCACACACTTTTAGATGATGCATGCACTTTCTGTATGTCCTCTGTATCACACCCATTTAGCAGTATGGACAAGCAAAAGAACTCAGGGTGACTTCAGTCTGGAAAAGTTCAACCCCAGGCTGATGTTACTCTCTCTCACTGGTAAAAGACTCTAGTTTCAATTAAATACTGTAAATATGATGAGAAGTATGCCTTAAACAATGGATGGGCAAAACAAAACACTGAATAGCTGCTATTAAATAAGCACTATTTTAAAATTTTGCCAGTGGCTATGTAAGATATACTATCAGAATACATACCAGGGAGTTGAAACGAAGCAGCACAGGCAACAGGGTGCAAGAACTCAGAAAATACATGTTTCAAAAAATACCTCTATGTCTACTATGGCTTTTTCTGTGGCTGGTTATTAGAACTTTTTTGGGGTCTTGTTAGTGCTTGTTCAAATTATGTGCCAGCATCACAGACTTTCAGCTTCTCTGCTTTTTGGTATAAGAGAATTTTTTTCTAATACTTGGAAAAATAGTGTCCTCAGTATGAAGTTCTCCACCGGAGGAAAGGGGACGTATTTTAAGGACTTCTATAAAAACCTTATTGCACTGGTACTAGTGTTTATACATATCATACATAAAATACATAAACATAAGCTGTTCTTACAAGTGTGTGTATATATGTTCATTTTTGGTCAGTACTGTCACCATTCATTGCAGTATTTTGCAACAGACAAATTCGTAGCTTGTTTGGATTTTCTCCTTCAGCCTTAGTTGTAAAAAGGATGACGGATTTAAATAATTACTTCAATACATGTATTTTTTCTTGAGAACTGCCTTTTACTTGATATTATTCTCTGCCTCATTGGTCAATTAGAGCTCTGGTATTTATAGATGTGGATTGGGTTTAACTCATCAACTGGAGATGAAGAACTGTGAAAAAGACTAAGTTAAGCATCTCCACTCTTGGGTTTTTGATACACAAGAATCCTCACAACAAGAAATTGCATTCACTTTGAGTAGCAGCATCGGTATGGCTGTGCTTTGATCTTTAAGTCTACCAAACTACCATACCTGTTATTCCTATAGCCAGGGCTACACAATGTCCACTCTCTGCCTTCACCAGCTCCCTCCCTCCCCCAATGCCAGAGGCAGACTTCTAGTTAGTACCAGTGTGTTCTGTAATCTCTGTGGTCTTCATGTGTTGAAGAGCCACAGTTAAACTGCAAGTCTTAACTGTTATTTTCTTTGCAAATGCTTGTCTGCAGAGAGCTCACTTGAGGTGAAACTAATTTCACAAATCTAAATATTTACATTTTAAACTGAATGTAGGCTGCATGGTATAGTCTGAATCAGATTCATGCTGTTTTTTACAGTTCTAGGATATGCACAAGAACAGATGATCCTCTGTGTAATGATATGGAAGAATTAATGCAAAAAATATGTTTCCACTGATCTGGAATCCGGTAGTATAGGGAGGAATTCCAAGGATTATGCTTGTACCAGTATTCACTTGACTTTACTGCCCTTAAGGCCTGTTGAACTGAAGAGGCAGAAAATCACCTGGACTGAGCTCTAACTTTCTTTAGGACAATAAGACTACAGCATAAAAGTTAATTAAGTCATCTGCATTGACATTCACTAAGATGGAGTTCAGGGAATTTCCTATATCCATGTCTTTTTTTTTTTTTTTTTCCAGGAGATGAACTGGAGAAATCTCAGAATGAAGAGCTGGTGAAAGCGTTTTTAGAGCAAACTGGTTATATGAATAATAAAACATTACTAGGATAAGTGGAATTAATCAGAGTTCAAAAGGAACTTGGATTTTAAACAGAAAAGCTACTGATGTGAGCTATCTATTTCTTAGACTGAACTGACTATTACAAGAAAAGACGGTGTCAAGGTTGAAACCAGTCATTAAATATAACTCCAACAGAGAATTCAGGGATCTTCTGATCATTCGGCAGAAGGATAAGTATGGACATCTGATTTCCATATAGGCAAACTGGCAATCAGCAAAAATGTCCCTAAACCACAGATTATGGGATGCTGGGTGGATGAACCAAGTCAAGTATCTCTGTTGTCTGGTTTATCACTGTCAGAGACAGGATATGGGGCAAAACAGGTAAAGGTCCATACCTCCGTTGGGAGGTCATTCCTCCATATCTCTGGTATCAGAACTGATTTGTCTTTATAAAGCTTTAGACCAACTGAGATGAAAAGCTAAATTATTTCCTAGACTGAACTATAACTTGTTATCGGCCTTCTCTACAAATCAGTCAGCCATCCTAATGAAGATGAATAACAAGCAATGTTTGATGTCTAATGAAGAAGAGGTGTGAATATATAGATGGGCTAAGGGAAAGTGTTCTCTGCTGATAATGCAAAACCTTTAAAAAATCCAGAGGAACCTCCTGTAGACCATGTGAATACAAAGGAGAAAACAAATGTCATAAAACTTACAACTGTGAATCTATCCAGCTGATGCACAGAAGGAATTGTGATTACTAGGGAGAACACGAAGATGTGAAACGGATAAATATATTTTAGTGCTGAAACTGTAACAAAGCATCCCCAACTTTGCAGACCAATGCAATTATTTAATTTCAAAGACTGCAAATAAGTTTTCAGTATAACCAGATTTACCGCTAGCTCCAATCTCAAGCCACTAAAAATCACAAGCCAGACATGTTCTTTTCAAAACTAGCTAGTTGGGATTTTATGGTTTGCTGAATTGATTCAGAAAACCATACTGTTTAAAGTTCATTTATTCCTAAAGCCATTTAACTTTTATGCAAGGCTTTTCTACAAAGCAAATCCAGTATTCCATGTGAGTTCCTACAGAGAACACTAATTGTCTATGAGCTAGCATTTACACAAATAATTATAATAAAAAAAATTAGGTGGTGGTTTACTGAAAGTTATAATGGGATAAGTTGAAAGAACTTCAAAATTGTCTTTAATTGGGTTCAGGAATAACCATCTTAGCAGACTCCTCTTTATTTGACTCACTGGCATAACAGTCGGAAAAACTGACTTGCACTGGCAAGCTGACCTTGACTGTCAATATAAATTGTTTTGGCCTTTTCTTTTGATTACCTGGGCTTTCTTTCCTTTGCTAACACTTTCAAATGACAGATGCTAATCAGCCTGAGGAACAAACTTAACACTTACCCTGGCACATGGTTTATTTCTAAACTGTTCAGGAAACAATTTCTATTTCTTGGATCTTTCAGTATCAATGTTCTATCAATTCCTACATTTTTTAAAGCATACAGTCATAAGCTCTTATTCACACTTAGTGTATATTAGACTGACTTGTTATGACTTTAACTTCTTTTCCATTAGAATTTTTAAGAGTTTCGTTCTGGTGGCCTTCATATACTTAACACTAAGTTTTAATTAACATCATACCTTATGAAACCACAATTCTAGCAATTTCCATTCAAGACAACAATAATACATAAATTACGTCTTGGAGCATGGTAGCATTTTATGTGTATATTTTGAAGAGAAACAGCTGTAGGACTTTTAACTTAGTATTGTAACAAAACAGAATTATTACACTTTAATTTTTTTTCAAACTTCATAGGAAAAATCCTGAGAGAAGCTGACAAGTAAAAAAATATTGCATGATCTTGTATCTTTCCATCTAACAGAGATATAGAACTTTTGGAAAAAAATGGAATAACTCCATTCATCAAGACCTATTAAAATTTTTGTTCGGGCCTCATAGTCTGTTTTCTTTGACAAGCTAATTTCAGCATGAAAAGGACCTTAAGACCTCATCAAATAAATAAACAAACAAAGAGAACTGTAGCTTTCTTGATGTTTTTAAAGTCTAATCACAATTACGGGATGCTTGAGCTTTTTTACTGAAAAAGGCATCTGTCATGAAGCTTGAGGGCAGAAGGATCTCTTGGAACAGGAAAGGAAATGTCTCAGGTCTACAGAGGAGACATTTCTTTCAGGTAGAAGGTCATGGGATCAGCATTGCTCTTCTAAATCTGTACTCTGTCCAGTAGCATTCCTCCTTAATTTCTCTTCATCCTGTAACACTTTAAGAGACTGAGGGTCCAGGCTACATTCAACATCTAGAGGACCACTGAAAAGTTATTTTGAAAACTGACATTACAACAAGTGGTACGCTGGTATTCAAACCTAGATTAAGCTAAATAACTTTGTTCACAACTCTGGTTGCATATGTTTTATATAGGTCTGAATAACATTTTTTTATTCTTTTTCTAGTATCTAAACATCTTTTCTCTTGCATTGTGCTCTTTTACATTTCCTTCTCTGTGGTTCCAGCCTTAATCAGTTTATAATAAAAAGCTGTTGTTTTTCTTCCTTCTTATGAGATCTTTTAAAGTTTGTTTATTCCCTTCTCCCTCTCCTTGGCATTATACTGGTTTGTGTGCACACTCGCCACATAATATGACTGTCCTCTTGCACAGTCCTCCCCACTCAACCAAATCAAAGCTAAAAGTCCCTCTTTAACCCTACTGTCTTCCTCCTTGGCTTTACAACATCAATTCCCAGTACCTGCAGTGTAGTTGAAAGGAAGTACATCAACTTTACATCTTTCCTAGGAAAAGTCTAACTCTAGATTATACATTTGCTAAAAATGAAAGCCTTCAGCCTCTAGAAATTAAATTACTCCAAAATCGCAGTAGCAATTTTCCCCCCACCCATGCCCTTGCACAATTACCAACCATATCCAACATGAAAGGGTGGGTGGGGTTAGAACAGATTATTGCAAAATTCCCATGAAGAATAATTCATATGAAACTACCCAGTCTTGAAGCAGCAGACGAAAAGTATTCATTCTGGATAAGTCCTTCAGGTTTTTTTTTCTTGGTTTGTTTTTTGTTTGTTTGTTTGTTTGGTTTTTTCTCCTTAAATTGTCCTTTGTGGTCATGGCTTGGGGCTTGTGTTAAAAACTGAGAACTTAACTTTTGCAGTTTCATTTTTACATTACAGTAGCAGATATTGTTATAAATGCAATCACCCTCTAACTGAGGGGTTAGTGAGCCCAGTAGAAAAAGTGCAGCTAGTACAGAAACACAATAAATTCCAAACGCATTACTTCTTCCCTTCTCCTTTCCAAATACAAAACATTCAACTGCATCGGATTCTTTGATTTTTGATAACAGGGCTCGGTTTCTAAATGTAATGTGCCCCAGGTTACTTTGTAAGTTTTCTTGGCCTGTGATCAGGAGCACACCTGACAGATGCAGACTACCTCTCCTGTCACCTTCATGTAATCCTTCATGTTTTGTATCAAAGAATTCCTCCAGCAGTTGAAAGCAAATTTATCCTCAAAGGTATTTATGACAAATACAATAATTCCTTTTAATGCAAGGACTGTTTAATCCACCAACCTATTAAGTACAGTATACCTCCAGCAAACAACCATTACTTCTCATTACCATATTGCACTTAAAAATACAATTAATCCTTTAATAGGAATCTAAAATACATAGTTTCCTCTATGCAGCACCGCTGCCGATAGTAATCTGCAGAAAGTGGTATCCAAAAGTTAATTAAGAGCAAAGTGTTCTTACATACTAGGCTTCCTGTTCAGACACACAATGGCTTGATGTTATTGGTGCTTTCCCTGATTAAAAGGATTTACAATACATAGTTTTGGGAAAGAAGCTCTATAATTGCTGCTAATTGCCTTCATTTTTTGACGGTTGGATATATTTCACATGGATCTTGTTTAACTGTGCTAGATATTTTCCAAGCATATATATTAAACTTTTCCTTTTATTAATTCAGAAACTAACTACAAGTTTCTTTTCTTCCTTACTGATTACTCCCCAAACTATTTTGGTAAAGTGTTTTTCCATAGCCAATGATAATTATACTTAAATAGAGAATAAAAATAACTTTTTGATTAAACTTGCAAGCTTATGGCTCAGAAAATATGGTCTCTATTCTCACTTGCACAACTGATTTGCTCTTTCATTGAGCAAGCCAGGGAAGATTACAGCTGCTTTTCTCCCTGTCTTTCACTGGAGAGTGTTTGCTTTTTAAAATATATCTTTTTCTGTCTACCTAATTAAAGCTAATCAAGCATAATGACAAAAGTGTTGTTAGAAAATGAATATTGCAAATAATACAAATATCGAAACAATCATATGACTTATCTGATTACAAATTCTAAGTAGGATATTTTGTTTTGTTGAAGTAACCTCAGTCAACATATTCTGGCTTCTTGAAGTAGACAACATCATTTTGTCCCAGCTCAGTTTCCATTTACAGCCGAGCTGCCTCATGCTGTTTTCGTCTGTGTTTTTTACTGGACTAGAACAAATATAACAGTTGATACTGAAGAAATTGCTTGTGGGGTGTCCTAAAAGGTAAATCTAAGTACTGGAAGACCTACTTCTTAACCATCACTCTCCCTGATTTGAAGCAGGAACCTAAAACAAGGTTTTTTTGCATACAAGTAGAGTATACAACGCACCAAATAAGTGGCTATTGGAGATTAAGTTCTATTCTGGAGAAGCTGTTTTACTGTGAACATAATGAACACGTGGCATCAGGACTTGGTGGGTTTGTATATGTCCACCTCCGGGAACAAAGTCACCAGCTATATGAGTCTCAAAGGCTTCAGTTGCACAGGGGAGCTACACTAATAAGGATCTCTGTGGTGTCTTGAACTCAGTAGTTGGATTTCAAAATCCCATAGCCTGAAGTAGTTTTGCCAATTATGATAGATGACTCTATATATTACCAAGCAGTGCACCACAAAAGAAATGGACCTGTCGTATGAAACAGTTAGTGCCAAGAACCCAGAGTCCATGTTATATAGATGTTTTTGCGAGGGGGGGTTTACTTCAGACTGACTTTAATCTGTCTCCTGGACTGGATGCCTGTTGGCAGCTGGAGGAGATTAGGTGTGTTCTTGGAGTGAATATTCCAAATTAGTTTAATTTGAAATAAGTCTAGTTTGTGTGCTCTGAGCCTGCTCTGTGCAGTAAAGGGTGGCAGCAGGGACACTGACTCTGAAGCATATTTTTGACCCTAGCTAGAAAAAGAGAAAATGTGCTTAATTTCAATGATGTACACTGTTTCTTTCATTGTTATTGTTTTCCTAGCAAAATTCTAGAATGCCTTCATTCTAAAAGGCTTAGGTACTTATTCTCTGCTGTCTGTAATACAAAAAGAAATAGCAAAACATGTGCAAAGTTATCAATTAATGTTGTTCATAATAATCTCGAGAATCCAAGGTAGATGGCACCATAGAAAGGTTACTTCTGCTGTCTATGATTCATAACATCACAGTACTGATCTGGCTTTATTTTTGTTACTTTTGAGCCTGAGAAGCCAGCAACATTCAAATGCATCACTTCTTTTAGGAATACATCATGTATTATGAAAACATAATATCTGTTAGCAGCAAACATCCTAAACTCTGGAATTTTTTTTATGGTAAGAGCCAGGTCCATATGAAACATGCATGGTTGGTTCATTTGGCTTTTATGTTTTAAAAAGCTGCCCTGAAAACCTTCAATATTTGGCATGATCTTCCACCATTTACCAGTTTTCAAGACATGTTTATTAAAACATGTTTTAACCTGTTTTGTCAATGCTTTTCATTTTTTAACCTGCATACTACATCTCTGCAGAGACATAGCTTGTACAATTAATTTTAATACCATTTCTAAAATGATCAGGAAGTAAAACTTAGATTTTCAAAATGCGTCAACTAACTAAGTACAGTTTTTAACATATGATTTGTAACTGATGTGCAGCAGTTTCTCAGAATATGAAGGGATATATATTCAAAATAGTGAGTTGTAGACTCTAGCTGAAGTGAATATTTTTTAACTAAGAATTGGCACAAACAGGCTTTGTAGTACTATAGGTTTTTTTATCCTCAACATTAAAAAGTCCTCATGTTTAACAAATTTGTTTCCACCTATGCAATGTAATAATCCTACATCACTTTTGATTTTGTAGAATGAACACACAGATACTAATTCGTATCTGATTTAAATGAACATGTTCATGCTAGTTGAGGTATTCAGTTGGATTTCAGTCTTTCCAGCTGAGTTATCTGAGTGAGAATACTTTTCCTAAAGTTGTTGATGTGGGAGGTTTTCCCTTTAGCAACTTCACATACAAATTAGATACGTGTGTCTTATGAAAAAATAATAAAAACATCAGGAATTAACCTTATAAATGATTTTGGAACTAAAATTCTCAGGCAATTATTGTTAAGTATGAATCTATACTATCCAGTAGGAACTACTGACAGGCAAAATATCTATACTTTTCATTAGTTTGCAGTGAACCAAAAATATGAATGGAAGAAATGTACAATGTAATCACTTCTTTATATTTATGACCTGTAAAATACCAGTATTTGTTAATGTTGTCATTAAAATCACTAATCCTGCAACCTTTACTTGAACAAATCTTGTGTTATGTGTATTTTTATATTTTTGTATTGTATTTTCAATTTTATTTAACTTCTTAACTCAGCTAGGTCCTTGTGATTTGACTCATACATGAATTTTACCTTCAGTGTGAAAATAAAAGGTAGGGAATAAGATCAGGCTCAGGGACTGTCATGTCCTGTGCTAGCATTAGCACTGTCTTAACTTTGTGAGAAATTGCTTATAGATTTCTTAATGTGACACTCCCTTTCAATCAAAGAGGTTGCATATTCATTCCCCTAGTACAGTATTAAGCGAGATTTATACTCTCACCTTTATAATCAATAGTGCAGGATACATAGATGATTTTCTCTCTTTTTCTGACAGAAGAGGAAATACGTACAATGAGAAGGGAAAGGACATAATTTCTTTATTTTTGGTTGTGAAGAAATAGGGCTAAAAACTATTTGTGAGATTAAAAGTGTTCTTTCGTAACTATATTTGGCCTCAGCTGCTCTCAAAAAGTACCCTAAAATGAGTCATAGAGGCATCTAAACTTGTCATTTACCAGCAGATGATCAAGTAGAGTTTGTTTTAAATATGGCTGTTTAACTTCTATTTATTTTTAAGTTATTGTGTAGTGCTTCGAAATTGTGCCAGATGAGTCTAGTGGTGAGGAGGAAGAGATGTTACTTATACATTTCTCAGTCAAACCTGAGATTTTTTCCCCCAGAAATCTACATAACAAGTGTTTAGAATGATCCAGAACAAGAAGAAACAGTAAAAGTGTTTCACGATAGGAAGCCTGCTTTATAGGACCCAAGTTCTACAGTGATATTGCAATACAGTAAGGCTTATGAATGCACAAAGACATGTCTTTTAGAGTGGATTTTTCTTGGTATGTGTTGGTTGTGAAGGTTCAGGAGCTAATTCATGAGCAGATGCTGATATTGACAGAAAGTCACAAAATAAAAGAGAAAAATTCTTCCTCAATCTTCACTTCTTTAGAAAGAACAACTTCATTCTTGTATCATCCTACACATTTCCTAACACTCTGATCATTCTCCTTGCTTCCCTTTGGACTCCCTCTTGATCCACAACTTCTTTAAGGTTTTGTGCATATTTTATTGAGAAAGACTGTTACTTTTGCATCTCACTAAAGCTTTTTTACATTTTTTTATTACAAAATGAAACTGAGGGCACATTTTCAGCTTTTCAGTCCTACATCCTTGGTGCTTAACTGCACCTTTGGCAGTCAAGCCTTCTCCTGTGTTTCTTTAATTCATCTTGTTTGTTGTTGCAGACCCTTATCCAGACTCAGCAGCCTGGTAACTAATGACTGACCCAAATGTTTCTGGGGACATGATTAGTGGGAGCAGAATGGTCTGTGGATTTATGATGGTTAGCTGATGGAAAAATGATGGATGGATAAGATTTTTCTTGCCAAATCTAGGACTTAAGACACTATTTAAACTGGTCAGCATAACTGAATAGAAGTCAAATGTTCCATGTAGTGGAAGAGATGGATTGGATCTGAGTGGCTGATGGGAAATCCAGATTATGCCTGTGGGTTATTTGGAACTTAGGAGTTATGGGCCTTTAAAATCACTTTCTACCTTCCTCTGGATCTTGCTATCAAAACACACAGCTGCTCCAATTATATGCCTTCAACAAACATCTGAAGAACTGAGTGCTTGCTCTGAGGTACTGAAGACCATGTGAATATATCAGGGTTTGGCTTTCTGGTTGGGAAACAATCTACTTATTAAGATGAATACTAGATTCTAGTTATTTAATACAAACCACAGTCTTTCAATTGAAAATTTCTAGGTATGACTTTGGGGTGTCCCTCTCTTTTTTTTAGAATGCATGGGTCTTTGACTAATGCTACTATGTTGCAAGATCATGAACAAGAAAGATCTACATGGTGCACAACTAATTCATGTATATGCTCACCAAGGTAAATGGAGAAACCAGAGACAAGGGGGAGAGAACTGGGAAAAGAAAAGATTAAAAGGAAAAATAAATGCTTTGCTGAAGGGCTATTGTTTATATTTCTTAGAAGCTGGTGAGAACTAGGAGGTGAAAGATGAGAATATCAGTGTACTGAATGGAGAAGAGTGTCAAAGACTGTAGGAACAAGGGAATATTTTATGAATATTCAGAGGCAGTCTTGTTTGGTAAGGAGTATAGCACACGAGACAGAAGAAGAATTGAGAAAATCTCTGGGTCATGGAACTTGCTCCAAAGCACTTTGCAACAAAGAGAAGGAAATGAACAGCGGATGTTCGGGTCAAGCCAGATTGGTCTCACTGGGTAGATACTGAAGTGGGAAAGAGCAGCAGCACTTAGACAAAGGCAGTTTTCCTGTTTAAACAGAAATAGGTCTAGCAGAGACAATACTGCTGTTCACCCAGATATTTCCCATTATGGATTTGTGGAGTTTATTGTACTAAGTATAGAGTTTTGCATTTGCCCTTATTGGTTTACATGTGTCTCGTTTTCTCCAACTTGACAAGACCATTTCAAATTCTAATCCTGTCCTCCAATGTCTTTGCATCTGTCCCAGTTTGGTGTCATCTGTAGATATAATAGGCTTACTATTTGTGCTATCATCCAACATTGTAATGAAAATATTGAATCATATTAAATTAAAGACAGGCTCCTGAAGAGCCCAATTTGATAAATCTCTCCAGTTTGACAGTGAGCCACTGATAATTATTCTCTGTGTGGTTTTCCAACCAGTTATGCTCACCAAAGAGCAGTATCATCTAGTTTATATTTCCACGGCTTACTTATGAAAATGTCATGTGCAACAATGTCAAAAGCCTTGCTAAAGTCAGCATGTGTGACACCCCCTCATCCACAAGTCCTCTTAAGTTTTCATACAAAGAAATTAGATTGGTTTGACATGATGTGTTCTTAATGAATCTGTGTAGGCTGCTTCTCATCTTATTCTTATTTTTAAAGCACTTAGAAGTGTTTTGTTATTTCTTCTTGCTGTTTTCCAGAAATCATAGTTTTCCATCACCTTTGTATATTTAATTTTAACAAGTTTGTTGACAAAGTTTATGTTAATATGGCTGAGAACAAGGCTTGCCTTTCTCTAGTGCTACTCAAAATAGAAATAAGACCTTTATCCAGAAGAGACTTCTCACGCGTACGCTTCTGTACTTGTAGATCCATCTATGCTGGTTTTGGCTGGGATAGAGTTGATTTTCTTCATAGTAGCTAGTATGGGGCTGTGTTTTGGATTTGTGCTGGAAACAGTGTTGATAATATAGGGGTGTTTCCACTATTGCTGAGCAGTGCTTACACAGAATCAAGGCCTTTTCTGCTTCTCACACCACCCCACCAGCGAGTACGCTGCGGGTGCACAAGAAGTTGGGAGGGGACACAGCTGGGACAGCTGACCCCAACTGACCAAAGGGATATTCCATACCATATGACGTCATGCTCAGCATAAAAAGCTGGGGGAAGTAGAAGGAAGGGGAGGATGTTCAGAGTGATGGTGTTTTGTCTTCCCAAGTAACCATTAGGTGTGATGGAGCCCTGCTTTCCTGAAGATAGCTGAACATGTGCCTGCCAATGGGAAGTAGTGAATTAATTCCTTGTTTTGCTTTGCTTGCATGCGTGGCTTTTGCTATACCTATTGAACTGTCTTTATCTCAACCCATGAGTTTTCTTGCTTTTACTCTTCTGATTCTCTCCCCCATTCCACCAGGGGATGAGTGAGTGAGTGGCTGTGTGGTGCTTAGTTGCTGGCTGGGGTTAAACCAATGCCGTTTCACTATTTTCATATTTCCCACCATCTAGTTTCTTCTCTATTATGTCTTTCTGAAAGTTCAAGGTTATCAGAATGAAAGCATATTTCTCTGTCCACCTTGCAAAAGTTCTTGCATGCTTTTGATGATTTTCACACCCTTTATTTTCACAGATGGGACCATTATCAGAACAAAAAGAAAGCTATGTCCCTCCTTGCTTTTCTAGGTTGTTTTCTCTCTCTCTTTTTTTCCCTTCAGAAAACAGATGCTTTGGACAGGTTGGTGCATTTCAGTTCAAACATTTTTTTTGTTTGTCTTATGTGGGGACAAGGTGGTTTATAGGACAGAATCAATATTACCACTAGAGCAAAATGTGTAAATTGCACACTCCTTTCCTCTCAGCTTGTGTGGCGTTAGAATCCATTATCTGCACTGGGTTTTCAACAGCCCACCTAAGTGGTCCCATTAAAGAGCAAAAGAGTGGTAACCTCTCTCCCCTGGAATCCTTCAAAAACATTAATTTACCAGTACTTGGTATTAGTTATCTAGAGAAAATAGATGGTGTACATAGCTACGAAACTTGTATGACTATGTTTTAGCTTTGTTTTTCTCATGCTGCTAAAATATCTGATTCCTGGCAAGGGCAACTACAGTTTTGAAAACAGGCTATTACAAAGGAGACACAGGTTATGTCCTATCATAAAACTCAACTTCTATTCTTGCTAGATTCTTTTAGAAAACAAAAGTTGGAATTCTGAAAAAATATAATTGACATTAACATTAATATTAATAAATATTAACATATTCTGTTGTATAGAGAATAGAAACAATTGCAGCGTACGCTTAAAGTATTTAGTAGGTATTTTGTCAAAAAAGACTGCCAAAGACAGAAGCAAGAAATTGGTTTTCTTACTATTGGTGGAGGCTGCACAATTTAGAGTATATACGTGGTGAACAATTATCAAGTTAAGCAAGAGAAATAAACCACCTCCCAACATGTTAGCAGCTGTATATAAGTTTCAGTGATGTTTTAACAACAATATTGCAATTTGCAGTTGGGATAGTTAAGTTTATGCATTTGGACAGTCAGGCAGGTATGTGGCAGAAACTTAAGAGATCTCACCATAATTGGGTTGTGATTAATCCTGTGACCACAATTGGGTTGTGATTAATCCTGTGACCACTTGCAAATAATCCTTTATACTGTGAGTAGTGCATACCACTGAGAAATATGGTAACACAGCCTAGCATAGGTTTATCTTTGCCTTGTGAAGTGGATAGGATGACATAAGAAAATTTATTTCTTATATATAAAGCATAACATAAAAAAAGCTTACAGACTGTAAGATGTATTTTTCCCAATAAATCAGTGAAATTCATGGTCCATTTCAGAGACAGTTAAATTTATGTTGCTTATCGATAGGCACACTGCCATGGTACACATCATAATAGTATGAAAATTTAAATTTATGTTGATAATTTTACTATTAATTCTTAAAAACTTGTTTTGTTTTTAGATCTGCTAGGCTGGGTGAAATCCATTCGTGTTTCTACATGTTGATATTCTAATTACCAGAAGTTGCACATTAAGAGACTTACATTGTACAAAGACAATATATTACATTGTCATATTAGTGCAGTCTGAACTATTAACTGAGATGCCAAAAGATATCTTTGCTCATGTTATTTCACATTCAGTTATGAATACTTTGAACAAGCAGCTACATGCTTTGTTCATTTCTCATTCCATGTCTTCCCCCAAAATGTGGAAAATACTCACTGTGGTCATAGATTTATTCCAAATCTCCCTGTATTCAGCCAACAAATAAATAAATAAATTTTAAAACCACAACACCCCTCTCCCCCTGAAAATCAACAGCCAACAACAAAGAAACAAACACACACTTGCTTACAACCTTCAAGAAATAAAAAATCCCAACACTATGGTCAATGAACAATTATAATAATTTTAAAAGCTACTGTTACAGGTATATTGCATTTTCTTATATGACAGTATCCATCTACTGTTTCTTCCATTTTGGAAATTCTGATGATATTGGTGCTGCTTTCTGGGAATAGGAATGGCTGGAGATCATGGCCATCTCTGTGTTAACAACAAATATTCATCACTAAACTCACATCAGATATAAAGTTTCTCGTGAAGGTGTAAATATTTTTGTTATATTTTGGTTCATGACCATGTAGAACTCTGTCTGGAATCTGCAGTCAGTGCGAGCATTATCAGTAGTTTTCATTGATGAGAATATTATTAAAGCCCATCAATCTCAATCACAGCTGGCTAACTTTATTGGAACTCCTGACTCTTCTCAGTCATCAAATATATCTGCACTGGATCCAAGAAAGGAGCCAATAAGAGATACATCTAAACAGAGAAACTGGTGAGACTTTGGAGACCATAACACTACTCATCTTTTTCCGTTTAGTTCTAACTTTCAACAGAGAGTGGCATTTCAATGTAAAATAATTTCAGGTAGCACTATGAATTGCTAGTGTGTTTGCACTCACCTGCACTCATTCTTTGCCCATTTCTAAAGACAAATCTTGGTTGCTATATTCATTCGTTATGTAAATGGTGTCTTTATTGTGCATTGGCAGAGCATATTTTTCTTACAAAAAATGATATGAACTGTCAGCAGCACAGGAATGCGTGATGGGTATCAGAAACAATAGTTCACAAACCAGAATCTCATGTCTGCGCAAACACGAAGATGGCAGTCCTCCCTAAGGAGAAACCATGGAATCCACCAGAGGTATGGCATTAAGCAACAGGTAAGAGGCTTCCTAAACTTTATTATTTTTCTGTGGATGTGTGCTCCACAGCAACCTGTAGAACTCAGGAGAAAAGTATCTACAGTGGTACCGACAACTGGAGTTCAATAAATTCCATTGTCAAACTGAGTCATCATCCCTTGTGCTGGGCCCAGAGACTGACAAAAAAAGCTCAGTGTAAGCACAGATGCATGTAATGCCTGGACATTGATGCTTATGAATATCACATAATAATGTAGGATTTTTTGTTTATTTACCTGAAAGCAGACAAAACACTTGAAGAGCCTGAAAGGGAGAATATATAGTTTTTTAAAGCAGGTAAAATCAATGAGTATTTAGGAAAACATTTGAACTGAAAACTCACATGGCAAATCGCTTTCATAATGCACTACAAGTTTTTCAATCCAAAATTAGGTTTGTGCCAGGACACATTAGACCTTACTATGGTGACAGGGCCAATGTCACATCAAATTGCCTCAGCAGAGCCCAAATAGTTCTTCAAAGTAGAATGAGAAAGACTTCCTAGCTGCAATTACGATCTTCACGAGACCTTGTGAACACATACTTTCGTTCCTCAAGGCATGTTCTTGATTTCTTTATAAAACTCAGTGTACCTGTAGAAATTCTCTGTACCAAATTCATGCAGAATATTCTGTGACCTTTTTATGACTTTAGGAGAAGACATAGGCAGGCAATATAGATATATTTAAGACCATGTTGGAGATTTCTAAGGACCTTATATTTCACATTAGGATGCTTCTAGGAACAAAATGAAAGTATCTGCAGAGATATCAGATTCATATAATGGCACATAAATCTTCATCTCCTTTTTATTTTAATTGTAATAGTGGAAAATCTGAGTATCTTTGAAACAGTGAATGAAATGTACCAGAGTATTTGTGTGCATGTACTGAGGGAGAAATAAGAGCTGGTTTTTAAGGTCCTGCTTCAGAAGGCAATAATGATTCTTGGTGACTTAATAATTTGAATGTCTTGAAGCCAGTTGTCTATTCCTCTATAAAGGAGCACGAATATAACTGGTTTGCTCTAATATTTTGTGCTTAGAAGTATACTCATCCAGGAAACTAAATGAGAATCACAAAATAGTTAAGACCAGTCACTCATGCAACTTACGATCAAGCAATTTCAGTAAAAGAAAACAGAAGATGTCTACATTTTTTCACCTCCTTATATGCATGCCTAGAATTGCTTGATGTACTAATTATTACATTTCATACTTGCTATATATTGGTGAGGATATATTTTTTCAGAGGTAGGTATTGTTAATAAATTAATTATTTTAGCTCTGAATTAATATTTGCCAAAGGAAGAAAATTACCGAAACTTTAAACCATATTTTATCTCTGCTAGAATTTTTTTTGCAGTATATTTGAGGTTTTCAAAACATCCATGGCAGTAGGTGTTTCTACAGACATTTGTGGGCCAGCAGTCCCTCACCTAAGTCTTTGGAGGCAACCAGTCGGGTGTAAAAGGAGAAGTATTACTATGTGAGAAACAATGGGAAGCTTAATTGGGACTTTTTAAAAGAGTTCTTAGGCTACAAAAATAAAAGTTGTTGCTATCATTATTAGTATTATTACTGCTGTGAAATAAACAATGTGAAAATATAATGGTTTTTTGTAGAAGATAATAGGTATTTGAAACTTTGTGAACTTAGTCTCTGTTTTACTCCATTTTATTCTGGTGCACCATTAGTTTTGGGTTTCCCATAAAAGTATTCTGGAAATAGGTGTTGCAAAAAATGAGATAAACAATGCATAAATGAAAAGGTAAAATATTGTTTTGATATTATTAAGAAGGCTGTTCAATATTAGAAATAGAAAGTATGTATTAGAAGTAGGCTGATGTTGTTTTTAATTCAGTTTTTTAAGCTACTGGTTTTTAAGGTGGGAATAGAAATGGAGGAAGTTAGGATAAAGAGAAAATATTATTGAATGTAGAAAATAAGTAGGCTTGAAAGGGTCATGGAAATCAGTGGCACACAAAGTACACCTAAGAAATACTGTGCACCCTCAGGCTTCATTTTCTGTGACTTGGAGAGCCTCACCTGGGACCAGAATTTCCTATATCACAGCCCAGTTAAAGAGCTTTTTTGACCTGCTCTGTTTGAAAATGGGAGCTCAGATGTGATGCTGGTTGTTAATCACTGTCTTTGCCCTTGGAATATTAAATAAAAGACAATGGAGGGAAGAGTAGGAGGGAGAGAGAGAGGAAGCAAGCGATGGAGAACATCTGTGCATTATAGTCTAAGAAAAAAAGGAAAAATTATTTAATAGATTTCTCAAAAAAAGTACTGGAAACAGAAAAGCAACTGATTTAGTCTAGCAACTGAACCTTATTTTAGCTGAAAACAAACAACACAGGAAATCCAAAATATGTGTGTATTTCATATGAGAACAAATGAAGAGCAATCTTAGTTCCAAAATAGTTCAGTGATCTATATTTAAGCATTGAGGTTACAAAGTCAAAACCCAGAATGTCCACATATACCAAATTAAGATTCCTTCTTGAATCCTAGATTCAATTAGCTAGTTTTACAAGAAAAAATGTGGAGTGACTAATAATATTTTCATGTGTAAAAATTAAAAATATTTTTCTTTCATTCATTTTCAAAATAGATTGTTTTTGTAGTGCATATATATGTTATAACTTAAAAAAAAAATCCCTGAAGGATCATTTACAAAAAAATACTTTTTTCCAAATTCTAAATTCAGAAATTAATAATGAAAGAAATCCCATCATGATAATTTACTAGAAAAGAAGTAAATATACAGAAAATCCAAGAACCTAAATAAGCCACTATATTCTAACATTTGCTAGCTATTTTGGTGCATTAAATAACCTCATTCTGTCTGCACTGGCCACATGAATCTGTTCTCCCACAGAACTTGAGCAACACTGCAAAGACTAACGAGGATAGAATTGATGATGTAATATAATTTGACAAGGAATATACAAAAAGGAACAAAAAACCAACAGACATAATTTGTCACCTATAATTTTAGTCAGGAGTTTAGAAAAAATTTTATGCACCTTCAATAACTTATGAACCTTTTATAACTGACCTGTTTGTCTATTTGCTACTGTAGTTCCAGTCTTTCTGTAACTGTTGTACCAAAGCTGTAAACAGTAATTTTGAATGCAGGTTTTATCCATAATATGTCATGCTTTCTTTTCATTCTAGAAGAACACCCATAAAATGGTCTCTGCTCGTCAGAAGGTTTATTCTGGGTACAGATAGCTTCAACTGCCTGAACAACTGTAGGTTGTTGTTTGACTTCTTTCAATATAGGATCAAATCTTAAGGGAACTCTAAATTTGTTATATTCCTTCACATACAGCATTTCTATATATAGTACTTTTGTATGAGTTTTCATCAACATTTCAGTGCGAAGAAGAGGAAAGAATTTCAGTTGCAGCATGATAGACATTAAAATATTTGCACAAATATTAACATTTTAGGGAGTAAGAAAAATCAAAGTTAATGTCATATTACTTACTGATGCACTGAATGTCATATTACTGATGCACTGAGATCACAGAAAGGTACAAAGAAAAATATTTGAAAAAATTAAGCAGGTGTTTTAATCTGCCTTTTGAAGTACCACCATTTACACACTTCTCTGAACTGCATAACTGTCTAACTGCAAGTTTGTTCATCTCTGAAGGCAAACTGTAACAGTCAGACTTCTTTGGGAAGAAAAAGGGAATAGAAAATGTAAAGGATATGCTTAATGTTTAGCTAGAGATAGAGAAGCGGAAATCATTTTAGTACTAGTACTTCTATATTCTGGATAGGAGACAATCACTGAATCTACCTAAGTTCCTCATCTTCAAGTAGGAGCTCCGTGAGTATACATTAACATTTTAGTTTGAATCAGCAAAGTGCTTTTGAGGAAAGTTTCGCAGTTCTCCCCAGTTAACATGTATTGATTCAGACCTCATAGCTGTCTCAGAGTATACAACCTGGTTTGCTTTCAGATGAAACAAAACAGGAACATTTACCCTGTGAATACCCCAAATGCACTCCAGCTGCTGATGGGGGTTCAGTCCATGGTAACAAACTAGAGCTAGTCTGAAGTGACTCCCCCCCCCCCCCCCAAAATGTGCATGGTGTGGACACTGCCTCTTCATGAGCTCTACAGACCTGATTCTGTTGTGGTGTACTACTCCCAGATGTAATAAACACAGTCTCCCTCTCTCTCACACGAGCTCCAGCTACAGTCCTAGGCAATGAAGTGACATTCATGTCCAACTCTTTCCACTTGTCTTCTCTGGCAGCCTTTTTTCATCTCAGTTCCTGTGTTAAAAGCCAGCTTCTCCATGGGATGTTCTCTCTGCTCAGTTTCTCATGTCTTAGTGAAACTGCTTGACAGATGTTTGCCTCTCTTGTGATTTTTACTTTAAAAAAACACATAACCTTTGTATTAATATCAGCCATACAAACTGAAAACATAAATAACAAATTAATAATGATGACTTTGAAAATAAGAAAAAGTCCTGCACTCACTCTAGTTTTAGTAGTTCCTCTTTATTTTTCCCCCACTTTGGGAAAAGTGAAGTGGAAGAGAAAAAAAAAAAAAAAAGAAATAATGTGGGCAGAAAAACCACTTTCAATCTTTATGTATGTGTAGATCACTTTTCTATCACGAAAATAAAAAGAAATGTTAAAAAAGGGAAAGTGGTTAAAATATGTTCTTTCTTCTAACGTTTACCTAAAAGTAGGAAAGACATAGTAATGTTTGGATAAAGACCTGAAAATAATAATAATAATAAAAAGCCATTTCAAAATAATTAGCTTTGGGGTCTTTATTTATTTATTTATTTTTAAGCCAAATATAAACAAAAATAATGTGTTCTCTTCATATATTCGACAGATCCTTTATTCAGTGAACAAAATGAACTTGAAAGAAATGTGAACTGGTTTGGGTTTTTTTTTTTCCTCATTTTGTCTTTCGTTTTTCTCTTTGGTGACTGGGTTCAGTAGATGAATTATCAGTGATTCAGGATCTCAGTGCATAATGCACAAGCTATAACTGGATTCAAGTTATCAGTTAACCTTTTCTCAGATGCATTTTGATACCTGTAAACTTTTCCATCGGAAAACAAAAGGTAATATTGTGCTATTCTGTGCTCCAGCTGTTGAAAATGCTTGATAGTTTAAAAGATCAACAAGTTTGCACAAATCCAAATACAGAGCTTGTAAATGCTTCTGCAGACTGTGGTAAAAGTCAGAGCCCTTTGTTTGGCCTTGAATTGAAGCCAAACCCACAAGCTCTTTATACATTTCAAATTCTGTTGTTATTCTAGAAAGGAGGGAGGGGGAAAAAAAAAAAAAGCATTTGAGCTGTAAATGTGCAATCAATAGTTTTGTCTGTCACTGGGGAGAACTAGAGTGATATTTCTGCTACGTCCTTGAACTGGAATGCTATGTCATCGGGTGCATCTGTTACTCTTCTTTGGATAGTCATTTGGCTTAAGCTCAAATTGGCATACTTCAGGACACCTTTTAAGCCATGTAGCACCCATGTCTGGTTTTACAAATCCCCATATGTGCAGAAAAAGCCTTCATGTTTTTCCTACCTTCATGTTTTGAATGAATTTTACGTCTTTTACCTGTTTCTTTGCCTCCATTTAGGCTTGATCATTGGCCTTTTGAATGGCTTCTTTTTGATGATATTTGAAAACCAAGAAGAAATGTACATTTCTAATGGACATATTCCTGTTCCCTGAGAAAGCTGAAATACTTAGCATCTCTGTGATTTTGCTTCATGTTGATTTTTCACAATATTTACCTCAAATATCTGATATCACCTTTTAAAATAAAAGATTTTTCCATATAGCCCCTGAAAAATGAGACATGCCTGAGTTCTGCCATGCTTAATGTATAAATACAAAGTAGTATGGATGGGAGTAGATGAGTTCTATTGACTGCGTAGGACTTGAGGATATCAAACGGAAACCAAGTGGGTTTCCCTTTGAAAATGAGGGTACTTAAGAAAACCTGTAAATGAAACAGCAGCAGACAGAGAAAAAGAGCCAATAAGAAAACCATAGAAGAGATTAAAACCAGCAACAAATGAAAGTATGTTTCATATCTTTTGCAATGTTGTTGGCTCAGAGAGATGAATGAATGAACAAATAAATATATCTTGATCTTTGCCTGTTCTCTGTATTCTGACCTCAGTTTTCCAGGTGCAAGTATAAAGGAGACAAAACACTCAGTTCCCCCTTCTTACTCCCAAGGGATATTGTTTCAACAGTACCTGAAAGCAAAGAGCTGTGATCTCTTTATATTCTCATGAAAGAGCCTCTGACTGGACAGCATGCACAGATTCAGGTTCTGGATTGCATTCAAGCCTAATATTTTAAAAGTTATTATATAAACTTATTAGATTAGTGAAAGAATCAAATGAAGGTCTGAAAAGCAAAGTTCTCAAAGTGGGAATCCCCAGTACCCAGAGTCAGTATTCCTCCTTTGGCTGTGGCTACCCATGCAGGTAATCGTTTCAGTGGTACTTGCAACAGTGTGGACCCTGATCTCAAAAAAATGAAAATAACCAAAAATTTTACACTGGGCATTAAATAAATGTCATATTGATGCCAGCTTCTATCTGTCAGCTACCTTTCACTATCTTAATACCATAATTTAAAAAAATAAAAGTACAAATTTACAGCCAAAGCACAGTTTGTAGTAGTATATTCTGCTAGGACAGCTAAAAAATCCATGAAGCTGAGCCATTTGAGTATTCCATGTAACAATTTTCAGAAAAGTAGAAAAATGTCATTAACTGGAACAGCTAATGATCCTCATTTCATACAGACTGAATAATCAAAGTTGTCTTTCAAGAGCAGGAACAATATTTTTTTTTCTTTAAACTTCTGCTGATGAGAGGATTTTTATTAATTGTTTTAAACTTGGGGACTTCTAAAAGAATTATTTCCCCCTCCCCGTACACACACTTTGGCATCATTTTATAGCTGTGTCCACTAAAATGCCTGGAGAGATCTAGTCATGTACACTTATAAATTAAAATACCTATTATTATGAATGGAAATAACTATTATTGGGTGAAAACAATCAAGTATCTTTGTAGGCTTTCAAAATTCAGGTGTGTTTTTTTCTTTTTTACTTCAAAAATTCAAGAATTGATACTAGCCTTTTGATCAAAAGTAACCAGCAATATCTCTTCCCTAGCCTATGCTGAACACAAACTCCAAAAAAGTACTTTCAGTAATCTGGGTATTTGGACTATGACTCAAGATACAATCACTGTGGCCTTAGCACAAACTTAAACAATGAGAGTATAGAAATGACAATAATCATAGAATCATAGAATCATCAAGGTTGGAAAAGACCCTTAAGATCATCGATTCCAACCGTTAACCTATCACTGCCAAGTCCACCACTAAACCATGTTCTCAAGCACCACGTCTACCCGTCTTTTAAATACCTCCAGGGATGGAGACTCAATCACTTCCCTGGGCAGCCTGTTCCAATGCCTGACTACCCTTTCGGTGAAGAAGTTTTTCCTCATATCCAACCTAAACTTCCCCTGGCGCAGCTTGAGGCCGTTTCTTCTCATCCTGTTGCTTGTTACTAGGGAGAAGAGACCGACCCCCACCTCGCTACAACCTCCTTTCAGGTAGTTGTAATAAGCAATAAGGTCGCCCCTCAGCCTCCTCTTCTCCAGACTAAACAACCCCAGCTCCCTCAGCCACTCCTCCTAAGACTTGTGCTCTAGACCCTTTGCCAACTTCGTTGCCCTTCTTTGGACACGCTCCAACACCTCGATGTCCTTCTTGTAGTGAGGGGCCCAAAACTGAACACAGTACTCGAGGTGCGGCCTCACCAGTGCTGAGTACACAGGCGCTATCACCTCCCTGGTCCTGCTGGCCACACGATTCCTGATACAAGCCAGGATGCCATTGGCCCTCTTGGCCACCTGAGCACACTGCTGGCTCATGTTCAAGCGGCTGTCAACCAACACTCCCAGGTCCTTTTCCGCCAGGCAGCTCTCCAGCCACTCCTCGACAAGCCTGTAGCATTGCATGGGGTTGCTGTAACCCAAGTGCAGGACCCGGCACTGAGCCTTGTTGAATCTCATACCGTTGGCCTCGGCCCATTGATCCAGCCTGTCCAGGTGCCTCTGCAGGGCCTTCCTACCCTCCAGCAGATCGACACTTCCACCCAACTTGGTGTCATCTGCAAACTTACTGAGTGTGCACTCAATACTTTTTGATAATTGTTAACATAGACCAATTAAAGTAATGTGCATTTCTTTCTTTGTTATTATATATTCCTTTAAAAATTATATAAATGCATGTTAGCTTTGTTCTTGTAACTGCCTTGTCAAATAATTTTATTTCTTCCCAGTGGGAAGATTTGGAAATGGTTATCCGTACTTTAACCTTCATGTGACCCCGGCTAGTGGAGTTTGAATGTCCCGATCTGTGCTATCTTCAAGACAGTAATTCTACCTATCTTTTCATGTGGAGGTGATCCTGGTGCTAGGATCAGTGACAACTCGGTGACCTAGGTCACTGATTTCTCCTGCAATAAAACTACGGCTACCGGTAAAGGAAATCTATCCCCCTCTTTTTGTTTAGTAGTTCCACTGGTAATAAAAATTGCACAACGATTAAAAGCAATGATTGTATCTGCTGTGCTCTGCATGGGTACCTCTTCATGCATTAGTAATACAGGTATTCAATAAAACCCTCATCTGCTTTCAGCTGACAAATGTTTAACTTTTCTTTACACAGAGGCTCATGTTCTTTTTGCAGTATGACGAAGCTTAATGGAGGTGTTGTGAAATGCTTTCATTGAAGATCTTCTTTAATTATAGATGTCCTGCATGACAAGTTCTTCTTTAGCATATGTTTCTTCACTCCAAGAACATCAGTTTAAGTCAGTGATCAAAGTGTAGTTGAGAGAAATTCAGTATATTAATAAATCCAACCTTGCTCTGCATGAACTTCCCCCTTCCCCTGAAATTCAGCCCCAGCTCACCTGAATCAATCAGCGTATTTAAAGGTGCCATTCATACCAGGTACAGCCTGGTGAATCACCACAGAAATCAAAACTAAGTTCAAATCACTTTCTTACTACTTACTAGGTGCTACAAGAGTAGCTTGGCTACTCTTTCAGTGTATCTCTTGTGACTCTTCCCTTTCCTGCAGTATACAACATTGTCCTCTGTGGAGAAAAAGTGAACCTTGTGTAACTGATAACTTTGAAATTTAAAAATTTCGGTTCCAATATTTTGCAATGCATCTGTATCTGTTTGGCTCTTTGCAACCCACTTTTCTTTCACAGATTCAGAATATGTTTTTAAAAACAGGTCAAATCTGAAAATCTTTTCTACATTTTTCATACAACTATATTTAAATGAATTTAAAGTCAGCATAGTTGTTTTTACAGTGTTTAGAAAGTTAAATCTCGAGTGTAGACACACTGAAAAATATCTCAACCATGCTTATTCCAAGTGAAAAAGGTTTATTCATTTACCATTCAACTAGGTAAAGTGTGACATAAATGGATTGCACAAATCTGCATTTTTGCCCTACACTGGTATAACATAGGTTCTTTATGTGAAAATGAGGGAATGCTGCCTTAATGAATATTCACATAACCTGAGTGAGAAAATAGTTCTGAGAGACTATTAAATTGCCTCTGCCTGTTTATATCAACAAGGTATCAATTCTAAAGTGAAAAGGAAGAAGCATCCTCTTAAATATGGGTATGACCAGTTCACATGTTAGAAAGGCTGTGTAGGGAATGATGGGAAATAATTACAGATACAAAGTACATGCTGGATCACTTTATCAGATAACATGGCTGAGCTTACATATGGTTAGAAACCAATCTGGGTTTGAGAGTTGTTTTGGGTTTTGTTTCCATTACTTTGCAGCTTGTAGTGCTGACAGTAAGCTTTGCAGAATGTCAGAAAAGGTCAGTGGTGGAGTTAGCCCTCAGCCATACCTGTATCTTAACTACTGTATCTTATCTACTTCTGTAGAGGTTACAGAAACATGTAAATACAATTTTTAATGAAAATATAATTTTAGTACCTCTCAGGCTATATTACCTCTCTCCTATATTAGGAGTCAAATGTATTACCTACAGATGTTAACCTTAGAAGTTATATGTAATGTGTTCACTAAATACACTGTTTTGAAAGGTCTTGTATGCTTATTACATGCCTCAAACTCAGAGATATATTATACTCCTCCAAGAGTCTGAAGTCCTCACATCAGTCCAGTTAAAGACTTAAGTTTTGCAGCCCCAACCCAGATTATGCCAAATTATGCCAGATAATGAGACAGAATTCTCTATAGGCTGCATCTATAGGATATACATTCTGTTCTGAGCAGCGTCAGCTAGACAGTAAAAAACCCAACAAAATGAACTTTCAATGCAAATTTATTTTTTATTTAATTTATATGCTTAATTTTCAACACAATTATGTTTAAGTGCTTGCCAACAAAGCACTTGAATAGTAAAAGTTGCAAAGCAGTTACAAAGTAGACTATTTCTCATTTAACCAGTTAAATTCTTACAGGAAGTACTGTGAAGTCACAGGTGTAAAAAGTCCTCATATTTATTGATCACATTTGCATAAATTAATCACAGACTTATGTGAGAATAAAGTATTAGGAAGTTTAATATAGTTGTATAACAGGTGAAATTAATTAACTTAACAGGGCAAAGATTTTTTATTCGCTCAAACAGCAGAGAATATCCTTACTTGGTATAAATTGGTATTGCTCAACTGACTTCAGCAGAGATATACAGATTTAAAAAACTGATGCTGTGGACTAACATGTTGAAAGGCAAGATACCTTTAACAAACATTTGATATATTTTAACATAAAGCTATTTTAACAGGATGTATTCCATCTTGTCATTAAGAGGCAGCTTGAAAGACAGCTTTACTGTCCAATGGAAATTCCACTAACTAAACATTTTTAATAATGTTTCTCACAAAATAAAATAGAAAACTGGAAAAAAAAAATCAAGCCTTTTGACAGATTAAAAGGCTATGAGAAAATTCAAATCAGAAATGCTGAGATGTTTGTTAATAATATTTTTTATTTACACAGCATTTTTCTTCGTGGTTGAGCTGAAACACTTTCAAAAAACAGACGTAATATCCTAAGGAGCAAGTATATGTGGTCAAGGGCAACTGTTCAATTTTGAGTGGGAATATGGGTAAACTGGAGAAGGTCCGAAGGGCAATTATTTTTTTTACAAGATCCTAAACAGACTTCAGCACTCATAAGGGTTTTTTTCTCTTTTGTTTTTTTAAACTCAGGTTATTCCCCTTTTCTAAGTGAAACATAGTTTGTAAACTTAAGCTTGGGCGTTAGGTCTTAAGAACTTTATCACTTCTTTGGCCATTCATTTCCTTTTATGCATGTCTTATGTCTGAAAGCTTTACATTTTGCTCCTCCTCACCAGCAACTTTAGGAAAGGATTATTAACATTTTGCCTAAATTTTTTTAAACTCTTGTAAGAAGAGGTGAAGATGCACACAAGGGCAGAATTGTCATTATAATGACAAAAGATACATAGTCATGAGTCCCTGGTTCATGTGAAAGGCTCACAAGAGAAAAAGACAGCCAGGTTCAGCTCATTTTCTTTGTTAGCCCTTCCTCAAGATAGTTTAGTGTAGTCAGAGAAAGAACATGCTAGGTTTATGTAATTTCGAAGTGAAGTCAGTAGAGCGGTTACCAAATGGGGTGTAAATGGGGGGTTGTAGACAATATAGTTTATCAGACCTCTGGAACCATTCTTTCCTATTGATTAAAATCTCATGCCTTTTCCACAGATAGTTATGTTCTGTCCTGTACTGACAACAGCCCTTGGTTTGATCATGGGGTCTGGTTGAGTCCGCCCTGTTTAACCAGATAAAATTTAAATATTTGATCTAATCAAGTTTTCTAGACTCTATCTGTAATAAGGGAAGAAGAGAGACATATTTCCAGAGTTGAAATCATACCAAATCTAGGTGGAATGTCTAAAACTAAGGTTAGATGCCTTTTAGTTGAATTAACAACAGTAAAGGACATTTCTAACTTTCATATAGCTACAGTTGAGCTGATAAGCACCTATACTGATTGTATACATGAATCATCAGGTAATGCTGTAAAAAAATTGAAACATTCTTTGATTGTTTTGAAGAGAAAATATCCTGTGTTAACTTCTTCAGATGCCATGCTTCTCTCCTGTTCTTCTTTGTCCCAAGTAAGGACACAGGAGAATACTAACATTTCATATTTCCCATGAAATATATATAATATATATGAAATTTTATGTTGTGTTTTGCATTTGAAAAAACAAGATTAATTAAAGTAATTAATTAAAGTTAACTTTTAGCGACATACTTCACAGAATTATGGGTAGTCATCGTAATGCTTATTTTTCTCTGAGTAGACATTTTTTTCTAAGACAAATCCAGTTGAGTCATATTTTTATTCTTCTGGTGGATTAGCAAAGCTAAGGTAGTTTGATTAATTTAACTACATATTTTGATCATTGGAATGGGTTTCAGCAGTAACTTTCATAATGAAAAATTGTAAAACTCTACCCTTTTCATTCTTGATGTGAATTTAGTTTGATAGTTTCATTTTTCACTTCTGTGTGTATTATGCCAATATATTTGCTTTAAAAAAAAAAGCCCTCTGTGTCTCTCCTCAGTTTTACATCAGTATAGACCCAGTTAACATAGGAGAGAGATATTTTGGCTCTGAATAAGTAAAAAAAAAAGGTTTCTTCATGTGTTGACTCCAGAATTTAAATCTTTGAAATTCATTTAATGTGTTGCAGTAGGAAGTCAGAGTTCTCTCTGTCCCCTGTATTTCTAGTATTTTGTTGTAAACAGTAGCATCCTGATATGCCCTGACATTCTTCAGCACAAAGTCCAAACATCTGAAAGAATAAGTACTTTATATTGTGAATATGTTTTTGTTGTTTGTGTTTTTCACATTTCACATGTCTGATAGTTATATTAATACTAATGTGTTAACTTCAAAGGAAAAAAATGCTATTTTAATAATATTTAATATGGATAATTAGCTTACTTAGCACCACAATATTAGGAAATTTGGCGAGTGATTTGTTTGTATGCGTTGATTACAAATTTAAATATTTTTCCTTGCAGCTCAAATACTTTATTAAAGCTGCTCTACATTTTTTCCAAGTTTCATTTTATTTTGTTTGATGAGCAATTATTACTTCTAATGCACTTGCAAAATGTTGTCATTAAATACATGATGAAAATATTGTATCTGCTTTGATGTAGCATTTGATTCCCCAGCTGAAGAATCACCGTCTAAATGTGTTAAACTATATGTACTTAATGCAAGAGAAAAATGTAAATATGGACAAGAAAGAAGGACTGGCTGTCTAAAATGGAATAAAAACCATGCTTACTTATTTTACTTGTAAAAGCATTAGCACAGATTAGTATTTAAATAGTTTGGGTCTGATTTACAGGGAATTGTGTGCAAGGAAGCTTTAATGGTTTAATGATACATCTTTTCCATGAACAACTTTTTTCCTTGACAACTGTGTTCTGTACATGCATGACAAACTCTAGTGCATGTATTCAAATTGCTTATACACATAAAAACCTAAAGCCTCCTGAAAATTAGGTCAGTGTGAACAAACAAATACTGCATGTTACAGAGAGTGAACCCTCTGACATCTTTCTCTGAAGAAGAATGTCTTAATATGGGGAAAGCTGCAACTGTCTTCAGTTGCATCTTTGTTTATATTCTTACTCTTTTCCTGTTTTAAAAAGATGGCTAATAGTTTTTTTGTTTTCCACAGAAGATGCTGATAAAGAGAGTGTCCTTTTAAATCTAAAAATAGAGGTCTCCTATGGACAGTTGGTTTCTTTTTACACTCTCCTGCAGCCTCCGTTTCTTATGCTCGCCTTCCTTTCCTTCACAATTGTGAAAAGTCTCAGAGAGAATGCTTTCAGTATTTTTATTTTTTCTCAATACAATCAATATTTTTCAGAAAGTTGATCCCTCTTGTCTCTTGATTTTTCTTGTACCTTTTTCTGCCTCTATTTTGTTTCCTTCAGCCAAGAGCAGAATATCTTTCCCCTTATGTTCAGTCAGCTCACTGCAGAGCAGTCGCAGTGGCCCACCAACACCGCTGATCATTTGAAAACACTGTAAGAACAAGTTGCTCTCTCATGGACTTTTCAGCAGAATGAAATCACTCTACCCCTAAAAAGACCAAAAAGGCTTTTGAAGTGCAAAAACAATCTTTTATATGAAGAAGAATGACAGTAGGACTGTTTTAAAAATTGAGAAAACTCAGCAGAAAGCAAAAGGTTTGCAAAGGAATCTTGCTCTGCCTCCTGTGTCCTTGCAGGGCAGGTTCTTGCTCCCAGGTCTGCTTTCACTCAACTCAGTGGCTTTCTGAGCTGTGGCAAATTCAGCATAATTCCTTCTGTCCCTAGGAAGCTTCTTTTTCCGTCACTCTTGGGAATGTGTTTGCTCCCTTTTGCTCTCAGTCTTTTCCTGAGCAGCACACTCTAAGGTTCTCATAATTCTCTCAGCCTTTTCCTCTTCCAGGAGTATAAGTTGGTCCAAGGATAAGCAGGATCAATCCCTGCTGTCAAATGCCATCTGACCTAGTGGTTTCCTTTTTTAAGGAGGTGCAACATACAAACTAAGAATAAATTCATCAAACAGATGCTCTTCCTCACACATAACTTATAATAGTACTAAGTATGTTAATTATTAGTGGAGGAATAACTTTAAAATACAGTATTCAACCCATGGTGATTGCCTTCCATGTGATCTGCCTTGCCATTTGTGTCTTGAGTACTAACAGTGAAGGAAGGTTTCAGGAATAGCTTGAATAAAAAGGGATCAGCAGTTTAGAAGAAAGGAAGAAATCTTTTAAATAGTTTTTATTTGTTCTTGAGTCGATGAATATTCCTTACTGCTTCAACTGGTTAAAATACTTCTAATAAATTATTTGCATTATGCTGGAATTATTTTTTGCTCTTTGTATTCTACAGTAGAAGCCTTTTGCTAGTAGTTTGTTTCAACAAATTACAACCTACAGGACGAAGTACTTCAGTTACTGGGTGTGATGGGCTATCTAAATCATGTGACATTGTTTATCCTCCTCGACAGACAAAATGTAAAGCCTGACAAGCAGAAAATCTTAGACACTAAAAAGCAAACTTCTGTACATTCCTCTTCAGTGTGTGAGCGTGGTTGCTGTGAAGGGGTCCAGAGCCTGGAAGTGCCCTGCCTTTGTCTTTGAAGTAAGTGTACCAGAAAAAACAAAGTCCTGTTTCTCTCCAGCTAGGTTTTATTATAGTATAGTCATGCTGTCTGGAGTCTGCTACCATAATGGGTAGCTCCTTCCTCCACTCTTGCTTCTGTACAGCAGCTTCAGTGCTTTCCCAGATTCAACCAACTCCACAATCTTCCATCGTGCTCTCCCAAATTTAGCTCTTCTGCCTGCTTTTTTCTGACCTATTCTTTCAAGTCTTCCAGCTCCAACAGTGTGGCAGACCCTGTGCCAGGCTGTGTCTCTCCACCTTGCTTCTTCCACCCAGAAACTCCTTCCCCATGGGCACACTGAGTTTTTCCCATGGAAGAAGCAATCTGCCTCCCCTCCAGAGTGTCACCCCTGCCGCAGGCCACTGTAGCCACTGCTAGGAAGTCATCTTCTTGCTGCCCAGACACAGCATATTTAACAAAATATATAATCTATGATATTTGCAGAGTAAACATAAGCTGAACAGTTGTGTCTTTCATTAGAGATGCATTTATGTAAGGTAGTAGAAAGAATATTAATTGTAACTGTAAAATCTGTTTTTTTTTTTTTTCCCCCTGTACTTCTGCTTAGCTCTTTTCTGAAGTACAGGCCAGAGTTTTCTCTTTTCAGGACATTTTGGAAAGGATTCAGAATTAAGCCTCAAGATTAGCATATATAAAACCACACAAAGTGGATGTTGCTGATTCCCAGGCATATCATACACAGACTATATTAAAAATAGTAATCAAAGGGGTATACAGCACTGTAATTAATATAGGACATCATTGTGAACAGTGTAAGATACATTATGGATATATTTTAAATAAAAGCTATCAAGCTACACATGTTCTTCATACACTGCTGATGTTAAATATTTTAAAGGGCAGAATTTCAATGTAAACGCCTGTGGAAGAAACCACAGGTATGATAAAAGGGGCAAGTTCTAAACTCATAGGGAGCTGCTGAGAAGCAGTCCTGTAAAATTCAGAAGGCAAGAATAAAATCTAAAAATCTGATACAGAAGACACGGGCATGACATGAGATATGCAACAAAGGCTCTCATATTACAGTTCCTAAAAAACTCAACATGGTGTTCATTTGGTTCTGTATATTAACTGAATAGTAACTACAGTCCTTTCTAATGTAGATAACAGCGGCACAACAAGAGCAGTCATATCTGAAAATTCAGTATATGCCTGTTGTTTCCCATGATTTCCGTGTTCTTTTCAGATTAATGTCTGTCTTTCCTCTATATATGAATGAAACTTATTCTTTGTTCCTAGACCAATGGCACTGTCAAAATACCAGTTGCTTGTGATATTCAGATTACTCTTTACAAGGGTATGACTGTGAAGCACAGTGGAGATGTGTTGGTGTCATGACACGACATGTTCCTGCTAACTCTAAGGAGTAAAGACACACATATACAAGTTTTAGTGGTTACTGAATCTTCTGCAAAAGTCTTGTAGTGACCCATGGTATGTAACATGAATGCTAACGTATGCTAACAGTTTGTGCCACTGTTTTACCAGTGTTGTTTTCCACATCAGCTGCTGGTATGTTACACATCAACAGTGTTATATCTTCATCACATAGTTAATCACAACTAGCCTAAAAGAAGTGGAGAGTCATTCTTGTGATCAGTCAAGTAGCTTCACCCACAGCTGTCCTTCACTAGGCTATTTATGGGTTCCTTTAAGTGTGTTAAAATGGATGAGTTCACAGGTTTCTCTTCCTGATTTCACACAGAGCTGCTGTCAGTGATAGTGGTATGAGGAAAATATTTTTTAAAAATAACATGTAAATGGAACAATTGCTATTAATGCAGACAGTTTTGAAGGTGAATGAAAGCTGCATCTGGCAGCAAGAGCATTGTTAGATCTGAAAACTATGAGAAGATTTCTAACAAATTCACTGTTTTTTCTCCTTTTTCATCTCTTGATTATCTATTAAACATGCTATTTTCCCAGGATGTATGTCTGGCTGGTCTCACTTCACAGCCTGTACCTGAAGGCTGGTGTCACATGGTCTAAATCAATTCAGAAGAAGGAAAGTCTCAGACAGGAAAATACAGTGCAGGAATTTGTTGTTGGATGTTTGGGAGGATTATCAGCTGCCAGGCAAAATAGTCTGAGTTCTACAAGCAAAGTAGGCAAGCTGCCAACTCATCCCAAAGTGAAAACCAAGCTCCAGCCTATTCTCTTGCTCTCTCTCCACCACTGATAATAGAGCACAATTGAGCACTGGCTAAAGGCTTTGCTGTAAGCAACCAGTAAACGATACATCATTGCAGATATGATCTAGCTGAATTGATTTGTTCATTATTTATTAATTCATAATAAGTAAATCTCTTAATCATTCTAACCTACAATGTTCCAGTTTGCATTATGGGCAGTTTTAAAGTACATCATTAACTAGATTCCTTTCCACTGAAATTAGACTGGGAAACACACTGCAGGAGCTCACCTAGTATTTTCCAGCTGGTAAAAGGCATTTATTCCATTAAATTGAACTAGAACTAGCCCAAAGTAAGAGCTTAAAATACATAGAGCGTGGATTTTTGATCCTGACTCCAGCTGTTTGCTTGAAAGATCTGCTCCTTTTGCACCACAGGACTGCCTAATGGAGGCATTTCAAGTTCATTTTCATTAGAATAAATTGAATTTCGATCCTTGAAAATTTTATGGATAACATTGCACATCAGATGTTCTAATATTTCTTCCAAGGCATTGTGTCAGGCCCTCTGGTCTGTAATTATTTGGGCTATTTTTACCCCTTTAGAACATCGACACAGTGTTGGTTCTGTTCCTGCTCACCATTTAAGGCTACACTAAACATGGAAAGAGTATTATTCAGTCAACCCTATGAAGCTCTTGTCTAAGCTGCTTTCCTCTGCTTCTGTTGCAGCTGAATCACTGAATCCTCAGTCTGGACCAGGCACACGTTGTTCAGCTATTTTACAAATACAGAAGAGCTCTGGACTAGACAGAGCTAGTCCAAGAGCTAGCTAAAGACAGAGTTCTGCCTTTTGGTTAGCCAGAAGCCAAAAAGTAGCCAGAAGACATGGGACAATCTGAAAGTATCATATGTTTATTTAGGGTACAATATGGGTGGCTCGGAATGACCTAGGTGCACTGTGTTATAAGAGGGCATATAAAGACAATGGTTCCAAGCAGAAAGGGAATGGGAACATAAGACACAAATCTGTGTGAAGCCAGGGTTCACTAGTTTCACAAGCTCACAGAATAGCTGTTTTAATAGACATTAATATTTTCTTCTCCTCAGGTTTCTAATACAAGTATACAAGCCACTTAGAAATTCCTTTTACATTCCAATAACTTTGAATTTAAACCTCATCTCTGAGTTTTTCTGCCTCTTCTGGTATTAGATTAAAGCAGTTCACTCCAAATAATCTGTCATCCTTAGGCTTGACCCCTTCTGTTGAACTAATGCCCCTACCATGAATGTTTCAGGATTTCAAAAGTTTTACCCCATTGGTTTACAAAAATTGCTTACTGTTAGTGTTTCTTGAGTAGTGGAGTCTAACTTCTCCATTACCAGTATATTTCCAGATGTGTTAGATTACAATGAAGGTTCATCATCTGCTTTCATTTGGCATTTGCTTCTATTTGTTTGGGTTTTTTTTTCCCCAAAAATTAATCTCTGGATATTTTCTAAACATGCCTTACCGAGAATCAGGAAATTCATTGCATTGCATTGCCTTCTTTTTAATTTATAGAATTTAATCAGCAGCTGCCTAATCCTTCTTTAGATTTCTCTGTCTCTGGTGTTTCCAGCTTGTGCAACTAACAATCAAAAGTTTCATAGTCGGTCTTGTCTGCACTTTGTACACTCAGTTGCTAAACTTGGTTATCAATTGATGCAGAAAGTAACGCAAATGTCTTGAGTAGCTGGTTTCTAATAAACCTTGGTACAACAAAGCAGTACAGAGAAGGATGACATTTGACCATATACTCTCTGCTAAGAAGTCACATAATTTTTCAGCTGCTGTCCAGCTTCCTGGTTGGAGCAAAGGAATGGCAGAAAGGTTTGTCAGGAACAAGAAGGTAGAGTAATTGGAAGAAAATCTGCTGTACTGACTTACGTAATAGTTTGTTCTCTCATTAGAAGTGATATAGCTTGTAATAATCTCCAAAATGTTCAGACTATTCTTTGGATGAATAGTGAGTCAGGGAACTGAAAACTGGAGCTTTCTTCTGCTCCATCCAATGAAAACTACATCGTGTGCCTAAGATCTTGTGGATTCTGGACATGGAGATACATATATACATGTATATATATCTGTAGAGGGTACACACAGAGAATGTAATAGTGATGTTTTTAAAGTTCTGGATCTTCATAAGGACATCTTAAACATTCAGGCATTGGATTACATTAAACTCTGGGACAATGCAGCCTGACAGTACCTCAGCTGCACCACTGACATTTTTTAATGGTTGTTTTTACTGCCTGTTCTAATCTTATTTGATTCTTTCAACAACACTTTAAAGACTCCTTTGTAGAAGTTTCAAATCTTGCATCTGGGTAACTTACTGAAAATGTAACCTGACAGCGGAGTGGAATCTGTCTTAGCTTCTTTTCATAAAGGGATCAATAGCACTTTACACCTAATCTTTATTTCAGCTTTTAGGCTTTTAATGCATCATTTGCTCCCTTTTGACACATAGGGAGAAAAAAGTGCTACAAAACAACAATATAATTTTTCCTTCAATATAATTGACAGGAAACTTTTTCTTTAGTTCTGTGGAAAGAAAAATCTAAGAGTTAGGGTCACAGAAAACATTTATTTTGTTTTTCAGAAGACTAGGCAAAGGAAATGACTTTTCAATCAATATAAAGCTAGTCAGTCAGAGAAAAAGACAAAAAATGAAAAACAGTACAGAGGAAATTGAAGGGCCTTTTGCACTCTATGCACAAGGGTGAAGAAAGCATTTTCCCTAGACTATGCATGAGCAACTGCTCTGCTAGTTGTCTTCCCCCATCTGAATCAGCAGGAGCCAACATGGGGAGAAAGGGAGACAAAAGATGCTGTGGGTCATTGAGTTAACCAGGCTTGTCATCATTAAAGACTTCTGTTTAGGGTCTCCCTCTGTTCCTGCATGCCACCCTGACCACAGTGGAAGGGATGCTTGACATTTGAACTATGAAAGGAAGTCATGGTCTGGGAATTTTTGTCAAATAAAGGAGTCATAGTGAATATTTTATTCAAACGTGTTCTAGCTTTCCACTAGACCTGTTAGAGAGAGGACTTTTTTTTTTTTTTTTTAATTTTGTGAGTGTATATGAGAATAGGAATGTCTCTAATTATTCACATTACAAACATACCTAGATGGACCTCTCAGTTACTTAGCACACTTTGGCAGTGTGCAACACAATGAAACACTGTTAAATTTGTGACTGGGGAAGTCAGAAGCTTACTCATAATTAGGAACAACCTTGAAGGCAAGTACCATTTCTGCCGGAGACAGCTAGCTGAGCATATTATCAGGCACAGCTAAAACTGTCCAACCCCTCAACTATGTGATGTTTCTTAATTTCATTTAGGTTTTAGTTTTTTATTTTCAAATACAAGAAAGTCAAAGCATTAAATCAAAGAATACAGACAAGAAATAACACAGCATCACAGCAGCTATGTGACAAAATGAATGGTGCTGGAGACAAATGAGAGAATCCCTATCACTGACGAAACAATGTAACTAGCATTTTTTGGATGCTTGTTTGAATTTTTATGGGATTATTATTTTACTCACATGGTAATAAGAATCCAAGCCATTGAAATTTATAGGCCTCATTTTGTACCTTTCACATACTTCTCTGTGATAAAGATGGTTTTCAACCGTCATTTGTGGAGGGCTGGTTCATTTTCCCAGTAGTCAGATTTGGCATGCTTAATGACATCAGTTTGGAATTAGAGGGTTTTGGATAAAGTGGATGGATCTTAACTATGACAGACTTGTTTTCCTCACAGCTTCTGAGAGTAATCTGGCAGTCCTTAAGTATCAGCTTCATCTCTACCTTGCAGATACCAGCCAATTTTCACCTTTCTTAATCAAGTATTGAGGAGATGAGCTAAACCACCAGTTCAGTCCAGGGCAGCTATACCTTTCCCTCACCAACATATTTATGGCAGTGTACCCATTCAGATGGACTGTGCTTCTGGACCATTCCACCACAGCTTCCACTTTCACACTTCCTAGCCTACAGGTGTTTCATCAGCTATGTATCCGGAGTATGTAGGCTTTTCACTGGTACAATTCCACAGGGGGATCCACGCCAGCCCTGCATCTCCTTTAATGACAGCTTCTCAGGCCTTATGGCACCATCCATCAATGCACAGAGTGTGGAAAGAGAGCTTTTATAAAATGCTTCTGCATAACAATGCCTTTTCCTCTGCAGAGAAGAAATTTGTTTCTTTTTACGGCTCACACACTAACAGGAAGGTGATTGTGAGAAGCCAGGTAAGAGTTACCACTGAAGTCCATCTCAGCCGGTGCTTCTCGTACACAGTGAGCAATGATTTAAACTTTCTTATTTTAATTAGAGTCTTTATAAATATGCATGGCTGCTTAAAGCGACTTTGCTAACAGGGAAAGGAAACACTGTACACCACAAAATGTGTGGGTTTTTTCAGTTACCTCAGTTAATTGGAAAACTTAGGAAAGTTCAGGAAAAGGTTATGCAAACACTGATTAACCCTCTATCCACTCGCAGGACATTGTGTCCTGGATTAATTTGTTGAGAAGAAAAGACTGAATGAAACCTCAGAGAATTTACCCAATTTTATTTAATCTATGAAGTAGAATTGAAGAATGCCAGATAAGATACAAGTAAGAACATGAACTAATATAGATTTTAAAATAGGAATGGGGAATATGACCCAGAAAGGGCAAAGTTAAGAATATTAATGCCAGTATTTCAGCATAAATGCTTACCATTAGGCAGACTTTTTAGCCTAATGTAAAATCAGATAAAAGGTGTAATTTGAAATACATTACTAAGGAAGAGGTGAGAGGTTAAACAGTGCAGTTAATAAATGTAAGTAAGCAAACCAAGGAGACTGAAGTTCAGTTCATGAATCCTGATTTAAGCCAATACTTTCAAAGATGCCTACTGGGGACACTTTGTAGTCATGACCATTTCTTTGAAGCTGATCATCTCAGTTTATCAAAACCACTTAAAACTCTTAATAACAGACACCTGAACAAACAGGTCAATGCCAGAAGTATAAGAACCTGGTGCCTACCCTAACAGTAAATCTAAGCTATTAGGTGCTCATATCCTTTAAAACTCGGGTGTTTAGTGCAAGAATCTGATCCAAGACTGGTGGCACACAAGAAATGTTGCAGGATTGTCATGAATGATCTACACCACTTGCATGTCCCTATTCTTCACAAGGGACTGAGACTACCATGAGAAGGAGAAAGTAGATTAGAAAATAAATGTTCTACCTGAATCCATAAAAACTGCAACTGTTATAATCTGCCTAAAGCAGTGCTTTCCAGCCTGGAAAGTAAAGGTGGGGCAGAGGGCACATAGTGCATAGCCTTTTTGTTCATATGTTTCAGTTCTTCCCCAAAAGAGTAAGATTTGAAAGTATAGATATTAGATCAGTCATTGGGTTGTCTGGTTCTCTGTCTAGATTGCCAAGAAAAGTCCTGCTATGAGTTATGAAGATGAGACGGTCATTATACAAACCTGCAAAGCACCAGGGCATTGAAAATCCAGCATTACTGGGAACTAATATTGTTTTCATTAGCCCTATTTGGTGAACGATCAGAGACCTTCAGCCTGTTTCTGAGCCAGTACTTCTTCACAGTTCCTCCTTGCCTCTTCCTTGGCTATGGGATTTGGTGAAGAGGACAGAACACTGCAGCTGCCTGGGAGGACCTTGTCCAGGCTGCACAGGAAAGAGTATTCCAGCCATCAAGTACTTGTGCATTATTTCTGCACATTAACATACATTTTTTTCCACTGCCATTTTCCATGCATCATCGTAGATAATATGTCATCAGTCTGAAAGATTTTTTTAAAGGGCTGCAGTCCAAACTTCTATGTGTACGCAAACCACAGCACTAACTACAGGTGAAGAGTATACAGAACTGAGAAGTAATTCCACAGAAAGAAACAATTTCTCCAAATGGCTTTTGATAAATAACATTTTATTTCCTGCAAGTATAGGTCCTAGAATTCATTCTGTCTATGTCCAGGTGCTTGAAAATTGCACGCACAGATGTTTCTGTGTACGCAAAAAGAGGCCCTTTTAAGAAAATGCATCTTTATATTTCTACAGTCTCTATAACTGATACGGTTCAGGCTCCTTTAAGAGTACTAAACATTTTCTGCATCGTTGAGTGATTTATAGGCTTTACCAGTGTTGATAAAGATGTTTGTGAATTAAAATCCTTGCTTCTGATGTTTGTAGACAGAGTAGGTCCTGAACTTCAGTGTTTATATAATTACATTTTAAAGCATTATCTTTTGAAGCGAAGGGTTATTTCTTCAAATAAACTGATCAAAAAGGAAACAAACTCTTCCAGGACAGGAGGTATAGAAAATAGATAGATTAGCAATCTTAAAACAAATGCTATTTTTTTTCCAACTCCAAACAACTAAAATTGCTGTAATAACTTGTCGTTAAGTAGAATATACATTAAAAGGAGTGTCAGATTCTCAGTGGCAAAAAGCATTCTTTCTACCATGAAGTCATATGAGACACTGATTGTTGTCATCTAGTTGATCCCATACCTTACTTCCTTAAATACTTTTTGCGTTTGAAAATTATAATTTATTAAAAGTTGTATAACTAGATTAAAATATCATTTTTATGCATCATTTTACATGTTTCATAGACAATGACTGATTTTGAAAAATGAAGAGTAGATAGGTAGACTCTAGAACTTCCCAGTACTCGAGTTATGATGTAGTAAGTCAGTGTATTAGTCTGCAAAATTATAATTTAAATAATAAATGAAAATCAGAAACACTGTCCTGAGAATCGGCAGAAGTTTAGTCATTCATTAAGTGGGAGCACGAGCAGGCCAAAAACTAGAGCAAAATTTAGCAACACCATTGCCATGGGAAGTCTGGGAACTAATAGGGAATTGCAGGAGCTGATTTTCAAATGGATACTGGAGCATCAGTGAACCAAAATAGACTCTACATGTACATGCAAGAAAAAGACAATCTATTTCTAGATCAGCTCTCTTGAATAGAGAAGTTTTGTTATATAATTCAGTGGCAGCTGTTTACCTTACCAGTCCAAGGTGGGAATAACCTAAAGAAAGTAGGAGAGAAGAATGCTAGAAGAGGCAGCTACAGAATAGGGAGATATGCCTTAGTCTCTGCTGGAGCCAGCAGATAGTCATGGAAATGTTGAATGATTTGGATGTCTTTTTACTTTCCTATATTGAACTTCCTATATGCTAGGTTTCTAGGAGCAGACTTCTGAATACAGTGGTTGCATATGTATTCCATCCTGCGGAAGTCGACGTATTTAGTTTCTCATGTGCTTTGACGGGGCACAGGTTTAAGTAGCTAGCTGAACTAGATATAGACCAAGATTTTTCATTTGTATTATTAAATGAAAAATTATCAAGCCCTTTTAAAAAGATCAATCACAGCATCTGAAGGTATGCATTTCTGTGGCAGTAGATTCCTTGGGATAGCTATTTTTAGGAACAAAAGAATTTAGCATACTAAAAACCAGCACTACTACACAAATGGTGTAGCATTAGTTAATGTTAGTGTGAACGTATTAGTGTGTATAAGCCACTGTACAGTTCTTCCTCCTCAAAATCCCATAGAAAGTTCTTTTGATTTCAGTGTATTTAAGTGTTTCATTTTCTACTTCACTCATTTGCGTCAGTCCTGAAATATCTGGGCTGAACTGTGAAGCTGTAATGAGATGTACATATATTATAGAGTATTGATGGTGTAGAAAGGTTTTTTGTTGGTTTGGGTTTTTTTGGTTTTTTTTTTTCACTTGGCCTACTGAATTTTATAAAATGTTTACTGAGGGATGCCCAGCACTCTCACTTCAAATAAAGCAATCAGTTCTAAACAGCATTGACTCAGGGGGTAGCCCTCAGCGATAAGCACTAGTCTATTTAGAGTGTTCTCTATTCTGTTTAGGCATTTCTTCATTTCAGACTACATGGGGTAAGGGCAGGAGCGAGCACAATGATGTGGCCTCAGTGCTAGGCCTCAGAGCATAGCCTGTGACATGGCCCCAGGCTCTTTTCTATTAAGCTGACCTTATGTCTCAAAGCCTTATGACCTGTGACACCACTCAATTGTTATTTAATCAATTCAGTCAAAATTAAAAAGGTGTATTTTTATTTGCCTTAACACCTTTTCTTTCTGGTATTTGTTTTGGTGACCTTTGAGTATTGGATTTCAGCTGTCGATAACACACCGCATGCCAGATTGCTTTTTCTGATAAATAATGAAGCAACTTCTGAGGATTATTTGGATTGCATTGATGTGGGCTAGAAATAGTCTGCAAACACAGCCCAAAAAGAACAATGCAGCCACATATTCTGAGACCATCTCACAGGAAATGTAGCAGGAGAAAAGGGTTGTAGACACTGACTAAAACCAAAACTTCTCAAATTTTCATACAATTACCTGTACAGTATCTTCACCTTGAGCTTGAATTAAAAAGAAAAGGCTCTCTTGTTAAAAAACAAAGATGAGAGAGGTCAGTTATAGACACCAAAACCGATTAATTTAATCTTTTGGCACATTTTGTAAAAAGGCTAAAAAATCTGTTGTCTCTACCATAGATGAATATTCATTGTTTATACAAATATTTGGGGACAGAACCATAACTTTCTTTCCTTTGTACTTTAGTGTATTACATTTAAAAAAAAAACCATTTTTTTCAGTTATATCATATACTTAGGTCCTGGTTTGGAGAAGTATTTATGGCTGTTGTTATACACATGTGCTAGACACCACAAATGTGTGATAATTTCCTGCTTCAGAAATGTACAGTCTTACAATAATAAATGAAATAAAAATGAGTCACAATTCTTAGAAATTTAGTAGCAACGACCACAAAGCAGATGAAGTTCCAAAGAACATTTGCATAGTGCTGCGTCTTGTTGACTTTCCTCATACATACACAAGTAAGGCTCAAGACCAAGCCAGACAACATCAGTGGCTACTTTTTGAAATTTCATTTGATGATACTTCCTCTTTTTAGGCATTTCCGTGCCATTTTACCCTCTTGCCTCAAGTTGCAATGTGGAATTAAGTTCATGCATTAACTCCAATTAACTGTGATTTAAGTGACAGATAATCTTCATTTCATTGATCTGGTAACTGTGACTCTGAATTTAAAACCTTTCCATCCTGCAGCTCCCCACATGCAGAAACACGTATTTATTGTCTGTATGACAGAGCTCCAGGCTTTGCAAAGGCATCAGGAATATGGTTTGACAGAGAAATTTTGATTCTGATGTACCTGAACCTTTTTGCTTTCCTTATTTAGAGAAAACCTCAATTTTTATAACAGTGGCAGCAAAGAGCAAGTTCCAGAGCTACTCTTTTCTGAGCTTAGACTGTATTGCACTGTGCACAGTAAGTAATAGTTGCATGTCCTGGGATTTGGCAAGAGCAAGTTTTAATCTCTTTGAGCATCCCCAGGAACTACAAATGGGAGTGGGAAGAGAGAGGATTGCACCCCTGTTGCCCTTTCTCCTTCACAGTCTGTGCTCCCCAGGGTAGCACAAGTATTTATAAATTAGTGACATTTATTTATAAAATGCCCGAGATGTGCAGCACTTCAATGTATTAAAAAATTACATTAATGTAAACTCAGCTTCATACATCACTGAACATTATTAATTGGGTGTGGGGATGTGTGAAGGGGGATGGGATAATTAGGACTGACTGTCTTTTGAATACCTGCAGTGTAAGCAGAGGAAATAACACAGACTGAGCTTCTACAAATGTTTCTTGGTAAAAAGGAAAGAACTGAAGCAATAGAACAAGTAGTGTGATCTTCTGTGTTTAGCTCCGGAGGTGTCTGTGTATCTTTTACTCAGAGAAAGACCAGAGCCTGAGGATTAACTGGGTCAAGGATTTTTCTATAGTCTATGTAGAAAACAAAATGCTTAGAGTCATAACATGGCACAAACATGATCAAAAATATTTTTAGTATAACACAGCTTAAATATGAGGTTGGGGAATTTGTAGTAAGTGAAGTAAAATGTGACCCAATGTGGATATGACCCATTCTTTGCGCTACAAATGACTGACATACATACAAACTGTTCAGGACAAATCTTCCTGCCCTGACTATTCAGTTTGTACAAGTCTGGGTTATGAAAAACTATAGAAATGATAACAGCTTTTGACCTAAAAATATTAATTCTATTCTGTGCTTTTGACAGGAGGTTGGCATATTGGTATGCCTGATTGATAGCTTAAAATTTGAAAGCAATGCACTCTTTTTTCCACATATTTGAGTCACGGACTTCTGTTTAACTTCACTTCAGTGCCTGTTTTCTTTCACTGCTGTGTCTCAGACAATACAAAGATGGAGCTCCACCAGGTAGTCTGTCCCATTCCTCTTCTCTCCTCCCAGGACAGTTTCATAAAGGTCCAGATCCATATTCTTAGAAAGCCAGATATTTGAAGCATTTTTGTAAAAGTGATTTGGAAATCAGGTGTCAAGGAACAGCTACAAAAGAACACAAGAATCCACCCTTGCATCCCTAGCATCATACAAACAGAATATATTCAGATATCAAACTTCAAAACCATGGTGAAAATAAGAAGACCAGTAAAACTGGTAAAGCTGGAGAAGCTGAAGATTGTCAGAGGAGATATATAATGTGGGTAAAAGGCTGACTGAAGGGAGTGGTGACTAGAGTGTATAAAAAGTGGACTATCAGTCTGGAGTATGGCAGTAGTTTCCCCTGGTCCAGTTTTGAGACATTTCAGTAAGGCAGTGGTTGTATTTTTATTAGGGATCTTACTAGTGCACAGAAGTATTGATAACATCAGTGTCAGGACACATCATCAGTACCGAGGAGGATCGGGATATCGCAATGAAAGAATCAGATAGCCTTGAGATCGACAGGAATAGATGTAAGATGGAACTCAATAGCACAAAGTACAAGGTCAGTCACTCAGGGACTAATAACACAAATACTCTGCTATAAGCTGAGAGCTCATCTGTCAGAAATCACCAAGAGGAGAGTGACCTAAACTCTCTAGCTGATCACAGTATGACCGTGAACTGCCAATATGCTGTAGCTGTGAAAAAAATCAAATGTGTTTCTGAGGTGCAGTGTGGAGATATTTCCAGAAAGGATAGGAAAGCATTAGTAGCACCATGCAACACCCTAATAAAACCTAATCTTGAGGACCATGTGCATATTAAAAGAAAGGTGAACTGTTACGGGAAACATAGAGAAGCACTAATAAGACGATTTGGTACATGAATATCAAAAAGACACCAAAGTAATTTGGCATGTTTAGCCTAACAAACCAGAGCCTAAAGGAGATTTGATTGTTGTCTATAAATACATATAAAGATAAACACAAGGGAGAGAGGGGAACTATTTAAGCCGAATGCCAATTTTGGCATGAAAAGAAATAGGTAAGTACATTTATGCTGGAAATTAGAAAAAAGGATCTTATCTAGCACAGCAATCATTCCCTGGAATAGCTTCCCAAGCATAGTAAGGGTGTAGATGATGAGGAACAAAAAACTAATTGCTTTTAAGGTCGAGTTTGATAAGTTTAAAAAGATTGTATGATATGGTTTCTTGCAAGAGCATGGAATTGGACTTGGTCCCCATATTGCCTTCCAGCCCTAGATTCCAAACGTATGCCACAAATCCTCAGATCACTAAACAGGAGGTTTATACCAGTAAGAAAGGCAGATTCCCAGAGTCATATAGACTTTTAGGAGTGAGAAGAAAATTACGAAAATCTTCTTTTTAATGAAATGTCCTGGATTCGTTCCTGTTACGTGGCTGAATAGCAGCATCAGATATACCTCAAGGGAAAAAACCACACACCATCTTGCCTTAAAAAATTCTCTTGATTGATAGAAAAATCAGTATGACCTCTGCTTAGTTATTCAGTTAGTTAATTGCTGTCACTGTTTAAAAAGATTTGTAAAGCTCCTATGTCTAGTTCAAATGCTTCAGACTTCCAGGGACCTGTATTTACATCACTTCACTAGAATGAATCCTCTTGTAAAAAGTGTCTGTATACTTTTATTCACATTTCTGTTTGTTTATTTTAGGATTAATTGCACAAAAATATCCTGCTTATTTCTCAGGCTAACAGGACGGAAAACCCAACACTTTCTTCAAACATGGTGTTCAGTATTTGTTCTTTTCTTTTAATGATGAAGGCTTAATTGCTACTGGGAGTTGATGCAACAAGCGTGCAAGAACAGCATTACTCATATATTACACTGGATGGTATTAGACATTGGTAATCATTACTTAGCTGTTCTTCCACTTATAGGATTGTTGACATGCAAGGCAACAGTAGCGATAAACTTGTCAGAGTATGAGGTATGGCTAAAACTCTGTAGATGTAGCAACTACCAATCACTGCTGCTTGTTGAGGGCAATTCCACAGAAACCTGCTTATTACTAAGATTTTCATAACCAGTGGAAAAAAACAGGTTTTGTTTGTTGGAGATGAACGACCAGCCAGAATTAAGAAAAAACAACATTCCCTCTGAATGCCAGAAGGGACTCTAGTGCTGTCATAGGTGGAACAAGAATAGTGAGTGTGAATGTAAGTGCAAGTAAATAAACTAATGCTTTATTCTTATCTTCGTCACCAATATTCTGCAGGCAAGAAGGAGGACAATTGTAGTTTCAGTGTCTGCAGTTCCTTCTTTTCTCCATGTGTCCGTGTCTGCCTTACTGTGCCCCTGTGCTCTGTCGGTTACTTGGGATGTGAGCCACAACGGAGACCACATTGTCCACTTCAGGAACTTCTTGTCCTCAGTAAGTTCTCAGGTGGTGATCATCCACCACTGCACACATGCACTTAATGCAATCAGTAACTCTTCTTCAAAACTCATTTATTTTAGTTACACTTACAAATTTCAGAGGCACCTGTCCTGACAACCAACACCTTAGCCCATAGCAACAAGGGATAGATGACTATATCTCATAAGCACATGCAGCAGGCTGACTTCATACACTGGGTTTTACAAAGCCCTGTGTATGATGTTTTTCATCAGAATTACCTTAATTCTGTGTGTGAAATTTCATTAAAAGGTTAGATGGCAGTGGCCCAGAGCAGCTCTGCATAACTATTCCCTAAGCATCAGCAAAGCTTCTCTTTGCGCAGATACCTCAGAACAAAACTCAAAAATCCCCTAGAAAACATGGTTTACATTATTTTATTGCACTCAAGAAATTTCTATTCTTAAATGTCTAAAGACTTTTTTTTTTTCACAATGAAGAAAACACTTAAGGGTGCTAGTATTGCCTATCATGTTTTAGGAGAGGCTAAATAACCTGTTTTAATGATCAGGAATTTTAAGCAAACACTGACTTTCTAGAGACTAAAAAGTACAAGTGTAGAAATTGGCTTGTGTTAGGAAGAAATTTGTTACTGCCCTGACTAGATTAACCATGGTAATTGGCACTGGTTTTTTTTAACATATTGTGCAGTGCTTTGCAGGCGGTAGTAATAAATAATGTGCACTTAGCTGCACTATTGGTCATTCGCAGTCCTATCACAGCAACCTCCCCCCATTCAGGGAAGATAAATGTGATTTAAATTAATAGCCAGTCCTAAATAACTCCTCAGCTGGTAAACGATGCATTTATCAGGCCCAGACAGGCAGTGTCCTTTGATTCATGGTCCCCCCCTTACAATGTGAAGGGTGCGTACAAAAATTGTTATTACTTTTTAATAAAGTGTAGCAGTCAGTCTTCAGTCATTTATCAGAAATGGAGGCATTCTGACAAACAGAAATATCTTAGCAATGGATGAATGAGAGGGATAAAGGACACATTTCTCAACAAAAATAATCACTGCCTAAATAATCTCATAAAAGTCAGCCTCTAAGTACCTTGAAATAAATGTATCCAGCTGAAAGATACAGACTCCATGTGCTGTTAAACTAAAGCCTAAACCAACAATTACAATATTCACCTGAACACAGAAGGGAAAAAAAAATATTTTCATCATCATTCTCTGTGGCAGCATTTCAAATACAAATAGCAGTCAGCTAAACAGCAAATTTCCCAGTATATTTTCCTTTTGGTTTCTTAGCTAGCTCAACTTTTTTCCCCATTTATAATTTTTAAATTAATTGTGCTCAGAAATAAATAAAGTAAGTTTGGAGATGAAAAAAAGTGTTATGTGAATGAACTAACTTAGAAGCAAACATAATTTAAAATGTTTTATAGCTTACGCATTTTTTTATATACTGTTAGTATTTAAAACTTTACTGTTCTTACAGTTTAGGCACCTGCTCAGGATACGGCAGTGCAAGGCCTTCCTGTGCAGGAAGGATGCCTGAGGAGACTTAGAGGAGTCAGTGCTTTGCAGGTGAGCATCCATATTCCACATGCGTGAACTGAGGGCACAGCGTTGAACCTGCCATTCGTCCTTATGCGTTGCCCATGCATGGATTTCAACTCACAGGGTTACTCAGATAATAGTGGGAAGGCCAGATTTCACTTTTAACACAAACCTTTCTAGAATCGCTCTGTTAACAAGGGACTTGGTTCTTCTAAGCACTACAATGTTTGGTGTGGTATTACTGCTGTAAACTGAGGCAGAGCTTATCCTGTTAGAGACGTAACACAAGGAGTGCTTAACTGAAATGGTCTGAGTATAATCAGCTTCTAACAGTATGCCTATGGTAAAGTTTTCTAATCATTGCTTAGTGTTGTTCAGTGACCTCTTTGCTGCTGAGCTCTGGACATGCAACACTACCCCTGCAGAAGATGAACCACAAGGTATCGCTAACACTGTCATCTCACTGTGCTCACCTCACCTCCACCTGTCCCTCCCCACCCCAGCACCCCATCCATCTTCTGACAAATCCTGCAGGGGAGTGACAGAATGGGTTTGCTGGCACGGAAGAACGGGAGAGATGCCTGTAACTTCTCACCAGATCTTCTCTACCTTTGATCTCTGGGAATTGCAAGCCACATCATGGTCCAGACCTGTACATACATCAGAAGTGGCTGGAGGGGCATCCTGATGGAGGGTCGTACTTGCCATAACATCAACTGGCTCAACATTTTTCTGAGCCTGCCTTTGTGGTACTGTACTCTGTCACTGTTTATAGGCACGACTGTGCTACAGGTAAAGTGCTATGGACTGTCTTGGAACTACATAGCGTTCTTGCGTTTTGCGGGACGGGTGCAATTTGTCTGTGTGCGTAGAAATGGCATCTGTAGTTGTTCTCCGTGGGAACTGCAGTCATTAATTTTATCTCATAAACACAACAAAGAACTGCTTTGGAAAACAGTGTTTAAGAGTAATTGGTCTTTCCTCCCCTCCCTGCTTGTAGCCCTGCATGGGACATTTTGGATCCAGGATAGATGCCACAGGCAGAGGTGGCCGGGAGAGGCCTCTGGCTGCCTCTGCTTCTCTTTGGCACCATGCAGGTGGTGAGGAGGTGGGCTGGGACAGAGGAGTGGCGCTGGGGGGCTGAGGGGCTGGGGGGGGATGAAGGATTCTGGTCGGTGGGAGAGTGGCTCAGGTGAGGCGAGAGGAAGGAGGCAGAGGAGAGGGAGGAGGAAAGAGAGCAGTGGCAGGACAAAAAGCAGGAGGAGGTGGGGGTGGAAGAGGTCGAGGAGGAGCTGGAGGAGGAGGACTTGCGAAGAACCAGTCTTGGAAGTCTCCTTCCCATGGCCGTCCTATCTCAGCCCAGTCAGAGCTGAGTCAGGATCATGTGAAGATGTAGCTTTGTCCTTTAGCTTTCATGCCATAGTCTGCTGGTTACTGTTGCTTGATTCCAGCCATTTCCCTCTATCTTGGAGCAGCAGGGCTATAGAGAAGTCCATGTAACAGTCTTCAGCAGTTGCAGGTTTCCTAGCAGCTAATGTAAGCAAACTTTTGTTAAACCCTGTTCAGGCAGGGCCTCTTCTGGTGCATCAAGTGAAGACTTTTGTTCCACTTTCCCTGCTTAACTTTTAACATTATTCTGGCTGATGTCACCCTTTAGAAAAGAGTTGAATGCAAAATCATCTGGTAGTACTCTGCAAAAATGGAGGCCTGGTCATTGGTGCATCTGTTCGTATCACAGTGAAAGAAGACCACTCTTTGTACCTGGTCATAAATACAGAGCAGTCACCCCTCCTCTTCATGATCTGTTCCTTTGTTAGAGGGAAGGAATTGCGTCTACTGGGTGGAGACAGTTTTGGGAATGACCCATAAACCATGTATATTTCGCTTGGATGGAAACATCCCTGTCATGCCTGGTGCTGACATCAGCATCATCAGGCAGGTTGTGTGCCCATATGAAGTGCTGCTTTTCAGAAATCCTGTGTTATCTTCAAAATTACATTTCATGTTTGGAGCATCCAAAACTGTGCTGCTCTGTGACCAAAAGAGCCCTTTGGAAAGAATTCCTTCACAGGAATCCTGAAGGCCACAGGAAGAGTCACAGATTGCATAAACAAGTTCCAAAAATACAAAAATAAATTTGTTTATAAATAATAAAAAGTAGTCTGAAGAAGTGATAATTAAGACTCATGTTGGGTATAAATAAGGATTAAAGTCTTCTGGTGGGAACAATTGCTCATAATGCAACCTTACTGGCTGCAGCTGATATAAATGTGTGAGGATACAACCCAGTCTTTGTGCTGAAAAATCATTTGAAATAATAGACAGGGTATAAGAATGAGTATTGGGAAAGAAGTTCTGGACAGTAGAATATATTAAGCTTCAGAATAGTCTCCCATGAGAAATGCTGGAAGTCACCTGAGAAATAAAAATAAAATAAAATAAAATTGGGCAAAATACCCAAAAATGAATGGCAGGGAATGATTCAACATTGGCAAGGAAGCAGAATGACAGGTCATATTTTAAGGAAGGTATTAATAAGCCATTTTTAAATTGTCAGTTGTTTGAAAGCTGATATTCCAATATACTAACATGTTGCTGATTACTCTTGGTAATCCAGCAATTATCATTTGGAACTCTGTTATGTATTTCTTTTGAAGATCCTCCCTCCCAAAATTACAAGCAAGCAAGAAAAGGATGTAAATTTTAGGTGACAGTTCCTGAATATTTGGCCAATTTGCCTCTTTCTCTGCTTCTAGCTTTCATGTTGATATTATGTGTTTAGTTTTTCCCTGAAAACATGATTTAATCAAGTGGAAGGTGGCGTTTAAGAAAAAGTCTAGATAATGAAATTGATCATGATGAAACAGCCTCTACAAAGTTCAAAATCCACAGATGGCCTAAACCTGATATTAGTTGTTTTCCTTTCATTTTAAATGCATTTGTCTTCTGTGACTGTTTCTTCTATGGACAAGATTTTATTTAAATTCACTCAAAGGGAGAAGGCAATGCTATAGTTCTATTCCATAATTTTTTGTCTATATTGGTGACAGTAATGCAAACATAAATACTAAATATTTTTGCATGTTCAGGATGGCATAGCTGAAAAAAAATAACATTGAATATATCGGCCTCTTTTGTTTTTCTCCTGGAATTAGTAGAGATAATCTGCTCTTACTGTACAGACATTAACTTGACTGAGTAATTTATAAATGAGGAACTCCTTTCCCACTTTATGTTAACTCTTTACAGACCAGTTATATGCCAATCTGCTTGCTTGAAACTCTTCTAATAGTTTGCAGACACTGAGGTCTAATATCTATTTTATAAATAATACAGAAAGGAATTTTAAATATGAAAAACAGAGATCTGGAGGAAATATTGAATCATTTTTCTCTTCTGCTTTTCAGAAAATTTCACTCTGTTTCTATTTAAGGTGTACCCTTTTTAAACCAAACTTTCTGCATTTACAATGTGATATAACTATTAAACTATTACTCTAAACTTTGTCTAGTTTCCTGGGCCAACATTAAAATTCTTCCATTTAAGATTTCTGTGAGTATCTTCAGACAAATATGCCATTTTCTGCTCTTCCTTTCACAAGCATTATCACCTTATAGCACACTGTGCTGGAAATAAACAGCAAACATTTTGAATCGAAAATGTGTCCTTGTGTGTTCAAACAACAACAACAACAGCAGCATCTCACTTTTTTATGCTGGAATAAATTAGCCCTTTAATTTAGTTTCGTGAAAAAAATACAACCTAGAAGCAATTCTCTTGTGTATAGACCAACATTAAGCCTCATACACAGGTAACAGTCAATCCATTAACCTTTGCTTTGAGCTTAACCTGTGTGTCCCTCGCATCACAGTTGTTCCTCCTTTTAATACCTTTTCCTTAATAGTTGCTCACCCACAACTGAAAAGGGCAGAGCAGCTTCTCATGACATTGACTGTGCCACTGCAATAATAAGCTTCTCTTTTCTTTTTTTTCCCACCTTCTGCCTCACTATGGTGTCAGCAACCATTTTTTTGGGGGGGAAGGTAATCTAAAAAGAGCTGTAGAGGCAGAGGTCATGTTAAACTGTAACGCAAATGTTATTCCTCGATTATCTGGCTGGGGTAAATGTCAACTGCTTCGGGCTAAAGCAATTGGAAAAGCAGAGTGTGTGAATCTAACAAAGGGAGAGAGAGAGAGACAAGGAGGGCAAGCTGGGGGAGGGGGAATTAAAACTGGGCCTAGCCTGATGGCTGGTATGTTAAACCATCACTTCTCTGTATTTCTTCTCACCAGTGGACAGCGATGCCATATGAGCTGCGTGTGGTCTGAGCAGAGTTTTGCTCATCCATTCTTTTGTAATCAGTGTGTCTGTAACAGAAACTGTTGTGTGCTGAGGCAGCTGCTTAAATGGCATTTAAACACTTGAGGGATCAGTGCTCGTCCCGCTTACTGAAGAAATAAGTAATAAATAATGGGGGAATAAAGATACAGTTAATCCTGTAAAACAATAGGACATTTTGAAATTATTTAATATATTTTGCACTTTGAAGAAGTAAAGTATGATACGGTATTAGTTATAGTTATCATTATATTTACTACAACTTGAAAAAAAATACATGTTCAAGTGAACAATGTTCTTGATATGACTGAAGAGCAGGCATGTTTGATTATTATTCTTGCATAACAATATATTTATTAGCCATCAATGAATACATTCAGTACTGAACATCCCAGATTCTTCTCTCAGTTTTCCGTCATCGTGTATCGTTATTACTTGTGCCGCTGATTCCTACAGCTGATTACAAAATAGTCACTTAAATAAAAATACTGTAAGTTAATGCAAAATGAATATTGAAATGATAAATACAATGAGTCAGCAATTCTGACATAGTTTCTGGAAATGCATCAAAAAACCCACCAGATCCTGCCTTACTCTCTCACACCCTTTCCCCGCCCTGGATGTGGTGATTTCAAGTCATCTGTAAAGAAGGGGTTACATTTGGTACACTGAAGTCCAGTGAGCAGTCTGATGGCATTGCTGATTAGTTTTGGCAAGTTTAAGGAGTTTCTGCTTATCAGTTGAGATGCAGAAACCACTAGTATGATTGGTCATCATCTATTTCAATACAAAGTTAGGTAGAGGGATTTAAAATGCCACTGGAAATTTACTGTTTTAATAGCCAGGTAAAGTCAATCATTCTTAAACTACCCAAACACAGTCCTCAAAGTGTGGTCACTACACTTTTGTGTCCTAAGGCCTGAGTTCCACCAGCAGCTGGACGGAGGGGCAGGCTCACAGGTAACTGGTTCCCTTAACATTACCAGTGTCCTTATTTTGGACTGAAAAGCTAGTCCCAGCACCTGGAACTGCTCCCAGCAATGAAGAAGATCATACTGTAGCTTATGTTCATTTGTATAACATATTTGTGTAGCACTGATCAAACCAGGTCTATGCTATGAAAGTGCTCTACCAGTATGGTTGTCATCACAAAACCTCCAAGCCAATGCTGCTTCACTCACCAAGAGCTACTGTTGATTTAGTAGCCAGCAGATCCAGGAAAGTGATTATTTCCTTTTGCTTGGCACCTGTTAGACTGCATCTGTCTTCCCTACATAAGAAAGTTATTGATAAACTGGAGTAAGTTCAGCAGAGGTCCACCAAGATGCCTAGGGCTCTAGAATACTTGACCTGTGTGAAAAGACTGAGGGAAAAATGGTTGTTCAGCCTGGAGAGGAGAGGGCTTTGGGGGGCAACCTAGTAGCGGCTTTTCAATGCCCAAAATGAGGTTATTAAGAAGAGGGAGCCAGGCTTTTGACTGAGTTGCATGGTGGGATAACAAATGACAATGGTCATAAATTGAAACAGGGGGGTTCCGACTTAAAGGCAAAATATTTTCAGCCAGAGGACATTCAAGCACTGGAAGAGGTTGCCTAGAAGTTACCCTGAGAGGCTGTGCAGTCTCCCTCCTTGGAGGTTTAGAAGATTGGATAAACCCCTGGGCAACCTGGTCTGATTTCATAGCTGACCCTGCTTTGGACAGCCAGTTGAACTGGTGACCTCTGGAGGTCTCTTCCAACCTCATAATTTTACTTTGTGATTCTAGTTTGGGTTTTTGGAAAGGAGCTTTAAAAAACAAACAAACAAAAAAAAACCCAAAAAACTTCTGCTTTACATTTGTGTAACCTCCGCTTGACCCATGAAAGAATGAGAAAATCATATCAACAGAATGTGTGGCATTTACAATATGTTAACAACAATTATAGTTTTCAGTCATTTCACAAAAATGACTTTTCAGTCATTTCACAGAAATGGTCTCAGCTTTTCAATAGTCTTCTAGAGCTGTGTTTTATCTTTAACACATCAAAACACGCTGGGAGACAAGAGACCTTGAGTGATGTTGACTTGGTGTGAATGCTTGACTCACTGTGACACAGACAGCGTACCTGAATATAACCAACTATTTTGTACAGCTGGAGGGAGAAGCAGCCTGGAATGGTGTCATGGATGCCATGGAGACCAAGAAACCACTGGCAAACAGTCAAGTAGTATTTTTAGCAAATGTTAAATGTCTAACAGTTTCTTCTGAAAAATGATGCTGGGATGGAATGGAGAGCAATAGGAAGAAGCAGGTAAGTGATAAATTCACACTTTAACTTAGGTCTGGCTGTGTGGCTTTTTAAAGTCAAAAATTAACCATGGCATCAGCTTTAAAATCTACTTTTATGCCATTGTTTTCTTTCCCAGATTATTGTGATCAAATGAGTTGTATAATCACTTGCCTACATGAAACATGCCTGAAAGTTGCTCTTGGGTTTCCAGATTAAGTGATAAACTCATTTCCTGGTGGTGACAGGAGCTAACAAAACAAATATACAGAAATCCATTAGAACTAATTCACCCAAACAACTTGAGTGAAACACTCAATGCCCTTCCCTCACTGGGGAAAGAAATCAATGACTTGATGATAAAATTAAAGATTTTTTTAAAACAAAGGAATGTTTTTTTGATGATCATAATAGTATGATGAAAAATGCGCAGTAGTATCTATCAGCCTCCTAATCTGTTTCCGGTAAGTACATATGTGCATCATTAACTTCGCTCATCTGAGGTCATCCCTATGAAAATTAATGGGTATTTTCATATGCTTTAAGAAAGAATCACACTTGTAACAAGCACTACCTTAGAAGATTTAAGAAATTCAGAAAGTAAATCAGCAACAATTGTTGGAACTTTTACAGTCAGAAACTTTGGATGGAAAAATAAATGTAGTTTTAAAATGTCTGGCACTACTTCCTTTGTATGGTAATTTGTTGTTAATTATTTTAAAAATTATTGTGATTTAGGAAAGCATAGCTGTTGCAAACACAAGTTAGTGTGTAATGAGCTGGCTAGCGTTATTACATCTTCCAGATTTAATGCATTTTAATTCATGAACTAATCAAAAAGTGAAAGATTAAGACTGACTTGTGAAAAAAAGATTTTGGAACTTTAAAGCTTGGGAAAAACATTGTATGGCAGTAGGAGAATGTGAAGAGGTGACTAAGTTCCTGGCAATAAGTATCTGCATCACTAGAAGATTCCTGATATTTCATGACTCCTTAATTTAGAAGCAGAAGATGATAAGATGGAAAAACTGGAAGCTAAAGTTTGATGAATATTAGTGAGAAATAAGGTACAGTTTTGCTATCTAATAAACATATTCTAATCCAGCTAAAAGAGACTGGGACCTGATGTAGGAATCATGTGGTAAAATTCTATAATCTGAACAAATCAGAAATTCTGACAAAGTAACTATGAAGTCTATTGAATCTGTGAATCAGAGGCATGAGTAGTTGTACTTCCACTGAGTGCAATGCAGCAAACCTGCTTTACAAAACCTAGGGGCTGAACCTTGACATGTTTTGATGTAATACTATGACTGAATTCTTCAGTATAGTAATTGGCATGAAAAAGCTTGTGTGCTGTAAAATGTTGTCATTAATATTGTGGACTTCACAAACAGGACACTAGAAATATTTATGAAACTCAGACATCGAAGTAGTTTCTTTTTATCTCTCCTTTCACCCGGCCCTAGTAAAGCCTAATTGAAATACAATAATTATAAATGAGCTTAGCTTCTCAATTTAATTTCCTTGTGAGTAGTTTCATTTATTTTTCTTAGGCTTTGTTAACGTGTTTTAATTAAAAGATTTAACAAAGCTCAAGATACAACGTGCCATTAGGTATAGGAACATAATGGGACATATTTACAGAGAACTGGTAAACCTCTTTTTATGAGTTTGCCTGTTTGTGCAGTTGAGAGAGTAAATTTACTCGTGAATCTGAGCAATATTGTCATGTAGGAAGCCAGGTTCCAGAAACAGACTTTTCCAAGTCCAGTTCAAGCAAAACTTGATAAAAAGAATTCTGCATCCCTATCACTAGATTTCACTTTATTTAAACATAAACTTCACTCATAGAGAGACAACCTTAAACCATATTGGCCATGAAAATCATACTAAAACATATTTTTTCAGCAGTCACAAAATGACCTCTGCAAGAAGGCTAACCCCAGATTAACCAAATACCCACCAGGATTCACTTATGGTGAAAACAGCATAAAAAGTCATCCACTGAGGCACTAACAGGCACTAAGGGGGAGATAAATCATTTCAAACATCAACATCTGTGCCCTAGAGTTGTCTCAGTCTTTTCAACCCGTTGTTGGAAAATATTAAAATGAAGCACAGATATGACTTTACTGGGAAACTATTTAAGGTGTAAAGACAGAGGCAGTACTGGAAGTCTTGGTTTGGGGGACCAGCTGAATATATCGATATCACAATACTGGGAGACTAAGTCTGAGAACAAACCAAAGGAGGGTCTCAGACTGCCTTTTGGAATTTTCATGTAATTATCATGGGTGAAATTGTTTTAGCCAAATAAATGCTCTTACTCTGGAAGACACAATGAAAACTTTACTACATAATCTGTCGTTACAGTTCGAACATACAGTAGAAACAGGCTTAGTACAAGCCCTTATAACTCCTATAGCTTTTATATTGATGAGATTATTTTGGGATTAAATTTCTTAAGAGTATACACCCAATGAAGGAATATATGGTCTAAGAATAAAGAGTTAAGTTTCTCCAACTCTTCTAGCAATAACTATCCAACACGTTCAATTTCCTGTTGTATCTAGACGAAAATAATAATTTAGATAGTGAACCATGAAAGAAAAACTTATGATGATAAAAATGTGGATAATTTATTCTTATGAAAAACATAATAGTAAATTTGCAGAGGGTCACATGCTTGTGAACATTTTCTGATTTTGATGATCCATTGAAAAGTCTTGAATGTGTAAAAATATCCATACATTTCTTATGTTTGATGCATACTTTGTGTGAACTTGGATTGTATAAAAAGAATCAGGGTAGTGTCATGCATGACTCATTCAAAATGTGCAGAAATACTAATCTTTCCATTTGTTAAGCATCTTTATTTATTTGAAATTGTACATACATTCCAAGGAAAAGAACAACTGCCCTTTGCTCTCATCAATCTTTTAAAAAGACTTTATTCAAAAATATGACTGAACAAGGAGACCAAAGGAATCTCCCTTTAGTCCTGATGCTCAGCATAATTTTTTTTAAATCCTGCTTTGCCTCATCTCCAATTTCAACTAAAATAGAAACAATCATCTACTTGACATTTTTGCCAGAGTGAGTTATTTCCCTGTGAAACCTTGTGTTTGTGCCACAGAATGCTTTCCAGGTGCATGTAAGCACAAATTCAGATAGATTTCAATTTTTGGGGTTTTTCTAATTTGCTTTGGTTTTAAATTCTCCAGAATGTTTGGGCCTCAATATTTCAGTTTCATCACGGTAGGCATGATGTTATCACTAATTTGTCAGCTGCATAGATAGAAGAAAGGTATTACTCAGAGAAAGTCTGCAGTGAAGCACAACAAAGTGAATACAGAGGGAATACATTTTGTGTTACACAGTAGATCTCTCTGGCTCCTTTAAGCCTTATCTGATGTAGTACAAACTAGAAGGAGTCTGCACAGGCCATACATGCACGGCCAAACAGATGAAAATCTGATAAAACTCCTTTGCCTGAGAAAATGCAAAGGAAGAAGGCTGTACGTACAGCTGGGAGACAACCTGGTGAAGCCGAGTAAAAAGTTTGTGTAAACTGCAGAACCTCCTCTAAACAGATGGCAGGTGCAGTCCTGAGGAACACTACTTGATGTTGAAATTCTTTCTCACTATTACATCTTATGACTCCTGCAAAGTCTTACCCTTTTCCAAAGCTGTTTTCTTTGTTTAAAAAAAGGAAAAATGGAAAGAGAAATAAACAAATCATAAGGCCCAGGGGCCTTCTCTGAGAGCTCATAATCATGAAATAAATTTTTTTTCTTTATAGTCTCCAGCGAGAGCAATAAAACAAACAAACAAACCACAGAATTATTATTCTCTGTTTACCAAGTCTGGGGCAGAGTCCCTGTGGCTGGTCCAAAGAAACCCTTCCCACCTATTTGCAACTTGAATAAAGCAGAGATGGCGCTTAATCTCCCTGCATGCTGCCATTTGCTGCGCCTGAACTTCTGCCCCTGGCATACGCTCCTCAGTCTGCAGCGTGCCCAGAACCTTCCTTCTCTCCATGCAGAGTCATGTTTGGGAGGAGCAAGTCAGAATTGGTCCTGCTGCCTGTCTCCTGAAGAGCTTAATGTGACAATCAGTCAGCCTCTGCACAAAGGCTCCCTTCCAAATTGCGGCAAAAGTAGAAGCCCCTATAAAGCAAGAAAAGCTTTATGTAATTAGTCAGTGGCTAGAGAAAATGGCATGGCTAGATGTAGTTCTCAGCTGGAAGCAGTTCAAAACCATGTCTCTCTTCTCCCAAAAGCACTCTGTAAACACTGCTAGGCAGGAAAAGGAAAACTTTTTTCTCACACCGAAATTTCTACTTTATATAATACATTTAAAAACAGATTGGTTGGAAGGAAGCTGGTTTTGAAAGTGATTCACTAGCCTTGTGGCTTGTACTTTCACTCAAGAAAGCAGGGAAAGGGGAGAAAAGAGCTGGCCTCCAGGTTCTGCTAGAGGACCTCCTCATGGGTTTTAGGCAAGACCTTTGTAACAGCAAGCACAAAACTATTTGGAACAGGAGCTTGAAGTGAGCTCTCTTAACTTTCAAGAACCTCTGCACTTCCAGCATCAAGAAAATATCAACAGGGTGAACACAGTGGGATGGTTAGAGTGCACAGGCTGAGTTGAAGTTTTATGGTGGACTCCAGGTATTTATTTATCCAGATAGATAAACACAGTTTTAACTTTATATTTCTAGACTTGTCACATACCAGGAGTGTTTGCTTGTATTGCTTTTGAAAAGAAAACATGATTTATATATTCATGTAGTCATATTTGATTCAGATTAATGATCTTTCCAGAAAGGGTCAGGTGCCTATTACATTATGAGGGGAGAGTTTGTGTACTAGCAGTCAAACCCTTGCTACCATTGCTGAAGCTAAACTTAAAAAAAAAAAGTAAGAAAAAAAGTAGCAAAAAATTCTTTACAGACAGTAACATAGCGTTGTGAAGTCCTGAGCAACTAATTAGCAGGACTGTTGAAAAGGAGCACACAGTGAAACATAAATGCTTGTACCTTTAAATAAGCATACAAATACTTCAGCTACCTCAGTGCTGGGTCAATCAATGTTATGAAAGAGAAGCCTATAAGAAGACAACAACCCCATGTCACGGTGCATAGGAATGTGTTTGTCCCCCTGACTATAACATACAACTTTCTTACTAATACTCTGCCTGGGCTTCTGAGACAACAAACTGAATTTTACTGAGTAAGAATATGTCATATAGCCAGATTTTCAGTAATGCTCCCTGAACATGAAATCAATGAGATTGCAATCTGCCAGCATCACTGTTTTTAAGTCCCTTGGTGCTAAGGATGACAGTGCCAGTCAGAGCAAGCCAAGCTCAGTGAGTTTCCAGACAGCTCCACTGGCCTGTAGCATTATTCACAGCACTATTCAAAGTGAGAACTAGTCTGTAGTTGCACCAACTGCTTTACCTTGAGTCTTTTTTCCATTGGTTGCTCTGAAGGAAAGATTTGTGCTTTTTTTTCCTTGCTGCCTCTTTGGATCTCAGTGCTCAAAAGAGAGAGCTGGTAATTTGCATTGAGTAAGAGTGGCTGTAGCATGTCCCAGGAGTTTTTTTCTGGGGAGCAATATTTTCTTCTCCTGGTCATCCTCTTCATTCAAAACAAAAATTGCATAGGCAATTGTTCGCTGACTACCTGAATCTCATATCTGGAAGATGGGGAATTGCATCTGTGGAAAGTGGAAGTGTATCAGGTGAAAATGTCTCACCTATGGAGGCATTTTCTGCTTTGAAACAACTCCATGATGAACAGCAGCACTAGGTGAAGGTTGATAAAGATCTAGCCTACCTCTTCCCCTTTTTAGTTATTGTCAAATAAGCTATTTGCACTGTTTTATGTTGTCCTGTCAGCTACCTTGGTATAAAGTACATAGTAAGATTTTGTTTTGGATAGTGCAAGAGTTATTTGCTAGCTCATGAGCTATCCTGACAGCTGGAGGTAGGCTGTATGGTAACATTTGCGGGCTAGTGACTGTGTAGTGACTGTGTAGTTGTGGCTGCTGCCAAGCAAGGTCTTTAAGCACTGCAAGATCCTTTAGCCACTTCTACAACCAGTTTCAGTTTAAACATGAGCGTGAAGAAAAAATAATTATGAACAAAACAGCATATGGAAGGGAATCTACAACTCCATCAACAGAATTGTCATTTGGGAGTTGACTTGCCTAGAATGATTTTTGCATAGGTTTGCTAACAGGGATGCACAAGTAAGTCTTTCATGTCTAGAGGGTAATGTGGCCTACAACATGATTAATATGCACAGACTCTAGTTCTCCAGCTGACTAAAAGTGCACAAAGCTGTTGTGCTTTTCACAGTGGTGGGCAGTCTGAGATTGGAAGCTTCACAGAGCATTAGTAAAAACTCCTGTACATGTAGCAGTCTGAATATGATTGCTTTTATAACTATAAAAAAATCCATATTCATATTTATCTGTCAGATGTTAAGAATATTCACTTTCTGAAATATTATATATAAAGCATTTTCGTTTACAGATGAAAAATCAAACAAGAAGATGCAGTGATGCAAAGAGTGCTTAATTCTGCAGTTCAATGTTGGAATTAAGAATAAGAAAGTATTACACTTACAAATAGAGGTTTTACCACAAAGTGAATATACATACAGAAATGTACCTATTGAAAAAACTAAATGAAAGATACAAATTTTCAGAAGAGACTCATTCAGTTTGCACTGGGAAAAGAACTTCCTGAACACACTTACATTTCCTGTAATAAAGGAATTTTGGATGCTTTCATAACAGCAAGCTTCACCAAAAACTACAAACCATGGATGCCTATGATCACTCCACACTACCATTTTCATTCTTGGAGTGTAAAAAAGAAAAGATGCATAAAATAATCAGGAAACAAGATTAACAGATTAGGTCAAAATAAAGAAAAATTAATAAATCCATTCTGAACTACTTGGTATATATTTCTTGCATCTCAGTTTGCTTTGGTTATATTACTTACACTTTTGCTAATGCTGTGCTTATCTTATTTTCTGTTGTAAAACATTCTTTTACTTATCTGAAAAGGACATGGTGTGTGCCTGTTTCAGGTGGTTGGCAGAGCTCTGATCCATTTCAAGACTTTCCTGGATTCATAGTTTATTAGTCCCACAAGGACTACTTTGGTTATCTGATCTGCACTCTTTGAGTAGAGGACACACAACTTCATCCAGAATATTTGAATGAATTCCCTAAACATGGTTCAGGACCATTCATAGTGTGATAAGTTAGTGAATCATGTGCTATTTTGAAAACATGTTTTGTAGAACATTTCCAGATAACATATGAAGAGAATCATAGAGAATTGCAGTTGTTGGTTTTAACAATAACCTAGGTTATTTTTCACATAACTTTTCAAAAATAAGAACAAGCTATTACCATATTTTGAACTTGTGTAGGCTGACAATACAGTTACATACAGAAATATAACCCACATTAGATAGAGACAAAGTGTTAGATAGAGACAAATCCCATGAGTTGCATCACGGTGCAAGCACAAATGACAACTCCTCAGTTATTTTATTGCAATACAATTCTAAACATTTTTGAACTATGAACCAGAATAAAAAATACATGTAAAAATCTAATGACAGGTTCTTTTTCCCAAAAGAAGAAATATTTATAAATAAAACTTTGTGAGTCTTCTCAGTAAAAAAATTCAAGACTGTATGAGATCTCAGAATACTGAAGTTGGCTCTGCACACCTAGCTGCTTTTGAATGAACAGTCATGGTATTTGATGCGTTCAGATATGCACCAGGACAAAGTATATTTCTTGTTTTTTCAACTTTCAAAAGGATAGGCACTCTGGTTGTTTATCAGTGAGAGTAAATATAGAGAGGATTAAAGTGCATACATACTTTTTTTAATAGTAGTATGAAGTTGCAATGTTTTGCCTTGAACTAGCCTTCATAGGATGGGGTACAGTGTATTTAATGAAAAGGGTTGACTTGAATGACAGCTGAATACCACAAAGAAAAGGGCAGCCCTGCATGGGTCATGACTGAAATTGGCTGCTGCTGTGATTTAGTAAGAGCTTTTCAGTTGGGAAGTGGATATTGTAACTCACAAAAGGTAACTTACAGCAACAAATTGAGCTGAATAGAGCTCTGAACTAATTCATGGTTTATTGAGTTCCCCTCTTGTCAGTGATAGCCAACAGTTAACTGAAGTGATTAGTTCAATATTCAGTCACAATGATGTACAGCCAACTTTCCAGCTTACAGAAATCCTGAAAGGTTTTTTAAAAATCCTGGTAAGTAACATAATGAAAAACAAAGAAAAGAAAAGAAAAAACACCCAAAAGCAGCATGGGAGAGGTGAGTTCAGCACAAGCCAGAGGATGATGGTGTTCTTGAAATGTATCATAAAACACAAAGCAGCAATTTCAGTGTTTACCTCCATAAAAGGAGTTTTAGATAGTTCTTTTTACCGACCAGTGTTACTGGGTACACCAAGGAAACTTCTGTAGTGCTGATGATGTTACCTGCAAACTTATGAAAATAAATAATAATTAATATCCTTTAGCTAGTATGTACACTAACCCTGAAATCAGAGAGAGCTAGAACTTTCCATTTTCCTGGCATAGAGACAAGCCAACATTGAGTTAAAATATCAGTAGCTCTTTGTAACATTATTGTGATGGATAAAAATTAAACATGAGTTCATATCAGAGGGTAGCTTTGCAACAACAGAATTTGTAAACAGAGGCTTAAAGACCAGACCTCATGCAATAAGACGCCTCACTGTCATCACAAGTTGCAATGAGGTTCAGCTCTGTTTTCCCCTCACCATTTCCAGGTATGACTGTATCCTGGTCCTGGAGCCAAATAGTTGGCTAATTCCTGTGCTCAGCAGAAGCAAGGTATATTTGTGTGTGTTTTTCAAGGTCTACTTACCATTGATTATCCAGATTGTGTAATGAAGTATGTAAAGTCACACTGTAAAGCACAGAAGACCCCTAAAAGCACTTAGTAATATCATAAAAGTGTCTGCTTCATAAAAAGCTTCAGTTGGCAAGAATTTAAACCAGAAGTCTTGATAGAAAACGTATGCTTTCCTTACAGAGTGTGAAGAAGGTTTAAAGCAAAGTTACCTTTTAATCCTGCTTTTAGAAAACTTTTATGTGATGTTATTGGGCCAACCTGAAGGAAATGGTTCCCTGCTTTTGGCTAGAGGCATGATATGTCTTTTCAAAGGCATACACAGCATCTACTGTTATTAAGAAGGCTACCTTGTAACCATTTAACTGTAACCTTAAAGGGTCTTAAAGGGGGCTATTCCATGAAAAAGACCTCAAGGCAAAGCAAGTGGACAGTCAGGAGACTGAAAAAAATGAATTTTCAACTTGTGGGTTAAAAAAAAAAAAAAAGCTTAGGAGTAATATTACCAGGATGACTGGAGTTACATCAGGAGGTTAGAGAAATGTATTAAGGAACAAATGTCAAAAGTCATTGAACTGTTCAAGTACATAGGTATTTAAATCGTAGGAAATCAAAAGCATATTATCTCTTTTTGCCTTACTTATTTTAAAATATATAACAAGGAAAGGGCAGATAAGCCTCAAATGTAGCTGCTGGTTTATCTGTGATCCCTGGCATTATTCATAAGTGCTGTGGATCAAATTTCTCCTTGCTGTAGTACCCCTGATTTTAATGGAGTCTGACCAATGAGAAGTTTGGTCTTTGTGTAGAGCAGATTGCACATTGCATCTGCACATATAAAAGCATCTTTTTCATAATGGCAGCAGTTTATCTAGCACTATCACAGGTGCAACAGATTGTCGTCCTGTTTCTCCTCATAACAATAGCAGGAGAGCCATGAAAATAAAGATAGATAAATAGCTGTTCCTGTAAAACTGTAAATGTTCATATAAATCTAATTGGCTGTATGCATATCCACTTGCAATTATAGGATACAAAATCAATATTCAGAGACTCAACTTATTTTAATATATCAAATTACTAATACTCATAAAGAGAACTGCTTATGGTTGGTCCACTAAGTTAAAGAACATCCAGCAAATCAGTTGAAATAATGAATAAATTCAGAGAAATCATGACTAGCTCACTGATGTTCTGCAAACAGTAGAACACATTACATTTGTTGAATAAGCTATTAATTCAGAGTTATTTATTAAATTTTACAAAGCAGCATGTCTGCCACAATCCAGCTGAACTCTCAGGCACATGATTAACTTGAAGAATATGACTGGCCTGACTAAACCCAAAGGATTACATATACTTTTAAAATTCAGAATCTTCTTAGGTATTTTGTATTGGAAACAGGAGACTTCTAAATGCATCCAGTGGAAATTTTGCGCTTCATTTCCACAGGAGCGGTAATAACGTCCTAAAGGAGGGTTGTTCTTTTTTGTTTGTTTCACTCTGTTTTATTCTTTCTTTTTTTCCTAATGACACATAATTAACATTCACTGCCATATGTCTTCAACTGTTTATCTGTCTGTACATCTCAGGATATCTGAATCATCACGTCACATCCCACAGGTGGGGAAAACAGGTCTTCACTAGGAGTTCAAGGTTTGCTTTAAACTTGCCATGAGTTGCCTTGTCATGATTCCAAGGCAGACGATGTACAATTGAGATATTTCTGGTGACTGTCCAAAGAACGGTGTAAAACTTACTTCTGAGCTATATGTAATGTAAGAATGTAGAATGTAAACTAGCAGGGAATTTCAAAAACTCAAGGCTGATTTAACAGACATCCTAACCTCCAATGTTATACAGAATTATTTTTCAGAATCATGCAGGAGGCGTTCTCTAGAGCTGTACGAGATGTATGTACACTGTCGGTGTAGTTTGGATCAGGAGTGTTTTTTGAAGTGCATCCTTCTAATTGCATCTTTTATGGTGCTTTGGTTCACACTGAAGAGTGTCCAGAAGCACAAACAGTATTAGTTCCAGATGTAACTCAACAAGAAGGAATGCTTCAAAAGGGAACATCACTGTGCTTTAGCTGCTGATGGGTGTCCAGTTCACAGGACCACATTAGACCTAGTCTGTAGGAGTGCCCCACGCATAGAGTTCATATTGGCATCTGATAGACCTGCTTCTAGTGTACAGCACTATTTCTTAGTTTGATATAGCTCGGTGTGTCTAAATTGCTTCAGTGCTATCAGTGGATCTATTGCAGCTCATAATATATGATAATCTGAACTATTCTGTTTCTATAGTCTAAACTGTTGGCAGAAGGGTCTTTTTAATGAAAGGTAAATGTATGAATAATGTTCTAAAAATTTACAGAAACATTTCAGTCATAAAAATCAACTTTCTACCATTTCCAAAGTCATATAATGGGCAAAGATTTGTTGAATTTTTTGTAGTGTTGTTTAAGTGTAGTCCCCTATTAAGTTAGTGTTTATATCTATTTAAAAACTCAGAAGCTTCTTAACCAGATTCTCTTATTTTTGGTAGTCATGAAACCAGCTCTATAAAAGGAAGAGGAATGTGTAATCATTTCAATGTTATCTGTTAGGTACAAAGAATGGGTTTAATCATTTCATTAATCAGCCATCTTTATAGATCAAACTATATTCAGTCTTCCCTGAAGATTTTATTCTGTGATCACTGTATGAAAAACTAAACTAGTGAACAGGAAATTGAAACTGTTATTATACAGGAAATAACAGCACTCTGTCAAAATCTACAGAAGAAACATATGTTCAAAGTTACTGTCAACATCTAACATATCAGATCAGATAGAGAGAAAGACCGAAATTACAAGAATCATTATAATATCAATTCAGGGCAAAGTTCTGTGTGAAAATAAATCCTTTCCAGCTTCACAAAAAGGAGCTGAACACAGACTATCTGATGGAGCAAAGATCCTGTCATAATTTCATATACCAGTGGATCATATGGCAGAAATTTCACTTCCCTCGCCCATCCCTCCAGACTTCATAGAGTCACAACTGTAATATCTAATATGTGTAATGAACTCTGTGCCTTCGTTATCTATACCTAGCTTGCAAGAACTGCTCTGGTGTTCATTAGCAGCCAGGAATTAGGTGTTTAAGTGTTATTGTCTCTAGTACAGTCCTGCTACAATGTATTTGGATTTATTAGTAAATTTAAATATTGTTTGATTAAAGCTGCTAGAAAGTGTCGGGATGGAACAGAAAGTCAGGTAAAATACACCAAGTTCTGGGAACTGCTGACAAGGTTTGTGAACTTTTGTAAATGAACTGAGAAAAATGTAATCTGTGATAATTGTTACTGCCTCAATACTTAACTGCTATGTTATCCGTATTTGTTTAAGCTACCTACTGTTCATATAGTAATTCATCACATGCAAAAATGTTTTGTATTCTGAGGGCAACCTTTGTATGGCAACAGGTGGAATGAGAAACCTGTCCATCTAGGTGGCATGCAGCATTTAACCACCAACTGTAATATGTGTCTTCCACCTTCATTTCACCTCAAACTCAAAGGTAAATTAGGAACAACAAAACACTTAGGATTTACCAGCCACAGAGCTTCCAGGCAGTTTATATCCTCTCCTTTCTTAGCACTTACTAATTACAGCTGCTAGAACTAACTTTTTTAGTCAGAGTAATCTGCAAGATGCTCAGTATAGCACAGCCAGAGTAGCAACGCACATTTCTGCTGGTGAACACTATTCAGACATGACTCAGTTTGGTACAGTCCTCAGCTATGTGCTCAGTATGGCCTCAAATGTGTTCATCATAAGAAATCTTCTGATCGGCAATATTTGAGTAGGTTCTTGTTAAGCGCTTCTTCTGAGACCAGGTGCTCTTCTCTCCCCCAAGATCTGTGAAACATAAGCTCCAGAAGTTCTCAAGTTGTCTCGTACAGATGAACTATGCAACATGAAAGCAGTAAGCAATCCACAAAACAAACAAGATATTGTGCAAAATTTCAAAGCTAGTCAGAAAAACCTGTGTGCTAACAGAAACAGGAGAGGGCTTCTACTAGCTTCTGACTCCTCTGGTAAGGACCCATCACCAACAGTCTTGAACAACAAGTTGTAACTATAAGCTAACTTTTCTCTCTCATCTTTTAAAATCAGATTTTCTACTATAGTGAATACAATTGTGTTCTCTGTATCATATTAAAAACAATTCCTTCTTTTTTCTTCAGTCTCTAGGCCTGAATTTGTCTCCAACAGCCTTGTCTAGACATCCAGGTGTCTAGTTGTCATGATAACAGCTAATTCCTAATGTCTGATACATTCTAAAAATTGAGTGTAGGCCTAGAACATTGCTTTCTTCCACAAATTCTGGTCTAGCCAGTGTTTTAGCATATTACAGTTATACTATTATCAAACTGAAAAGCTGAGTACCTCTTGCTTCCCACTATGTGAAGCAGGTAGTTTTGAAAAGTAGTGCTGGGTTTTAAATTGTATGAATGTTAGAATTAATGTGCAAAAAGTATATTCAAATATGATTGTTATAGACATAGGCAGATCAGATTTTTGAAATTGTAAGGACAGTTTATCAGAGTTGTTGCAAAATCTACTTTTCCTACTCATACCGTGGAAGGTGAAATGCTAGACAAATGTTGGAAAAAAAAAAAAAAAAAAGAGGGAAAAAAAGATAAAACATGCTGTGACTTCTGTGAGACGCTCTTAGCCCTTCCCTCGTCTAAATCTGTAGGATCTCCAAAGACCTCAGATCACAAAGTAACTATAAACTATTTGGGTAAATCCCAACTTGATGATTTGATGGCCCACTTGGACTCCATCAGGAGGCAGTGCCTGTACTCTTTTCCTGATGCTAGAGTGTCCTGGTTTCAGCTGGGATAGAGTTAATTTTCATCTTGGTAGCCGGTATGGGGCTGTGTTTTGGATTTAGGATGAGCATGATGTCGATGATACACTGATGCTTTGGTTCTTGCTAAGTAGTGCTAAGCTCTTGCTAAATAGGTGCTAAGTGGCGCTGACACTGGTCAAGGACTTCTCAGTTTCCCTTGCTCTGCCGGGTGCACAAGAAGCTGGGAGGGGGCACAGCCGGGGGGGGTGGGAGTGCTGACCCAGACTGGCCAAAGGGCTATGCCATACCATATGACGTCATGCTCAGTATATAAGCTGGGGGAAGAAGAAGGAAGGGGGAGACATTGGGTATGATGGCGTTTGTCTTCCCAAGTAACCGTTACGCGTGATGGAGCCCTGCTTTCCTGGAGATGGCTGAACACCTGCCTGCCCATGGGAAGCAGTGAATGAATTCCTTGTTTTGCTTTGTTTGCGTGCACGGTTTTTGCTTTGCCTATTTAACTGTTCTTACTCATTTTACTTCAATTATTAAACTGTTATTATCTCAACCCACGAGTTTTCTCTCTTTTACCCTTCTGATTCTCTCCCCCATCCCACTGGTGGGGAGTGAGCGAGCGGCTGCGTGGTGCTTAGTTGCTGGCTGGGGTTAAACCACGACATAGAGTAAGACTATTCCAATCTTGTCTGGCATCTGGATTAATAACATCAGTCATTGTCTTTACTACTTACTTCAGGTAAAAGTAATGGAAAATATATATTCCCCAGCTCCATTTCTACTCTTACCAGTCTCTATCTGCAGGATGAATATGGTTGCTAGCGTTACAGGCTAGAGAGTGTTACAGAGGCATGGAAAGGCAATGGGAAAAATAAGGTGGAGTAAGTAGAAGCCCTTCCACGCGAAAGAAGGGATATTTAGGTTCACAGTCCTATATGGCTGGATTTACAGCCACAGCGTGGACCCAGTGTTATTTAACAAACCATGTTATTCCACCATTCAGAATAATTTTATTAAAATTTGCACAAATATTCACTATATTTGCAGCAATAATGTTGCTGCAAGTAATTGATTTGCACATGTTGATAAAACACTTGGTGAGTCAAATTTTGCTTTGCTGGACAAGGCTACAGTGACTTGCAATAACTTACATTGAGAAAAGGAAAATGTGGCATTGATTTCACCTTGAACACAACATCCGCAGGAGAGATGTCTGCTGTTACGCACTGGACTGTAGAAAATTACAATATTATCAATACCATGTTTCTTTTGGTTCACTTCTGGAATACCTCTCTAATTTTGACATGTGCTATGCTATGTCACCTCCATGTGTGGTAGACTTACTCCTTTCATCTAGTTTTCAAGGTAGAGGACGTGAACTTAATTTCTTTTTTTTTTCAGTCTGGTAAAGGCATTCTTCAGTTGAGCCATAATAAAAAGCAGTGCTTTACACACCACTTAAATAAGCTGTCATAAAAAAAAAACTGGAATTCACAAAATCTGTTGGAATTGATGTTCATTCTTTCTTGACTGCAGTCTGTGCAAAAATGAAATTCACTATCTTTAGATTGATTGTTGTGATATACACCAAGCTCCAGTCCTTCAGAGTCTGACCACCTTGAGTGATATATGTTAATGACTTGCTTTAGCAATACACCTAATATAAATCTTGCTGTCATTGATGAAAGAAATAAAAGTTTTATTTGTTAATGAAATATGATGTAGTCTTTCTGGTACTCTATTTAAACATCACCTAGGAGTAGATCATGTTTTTAGAAGTCAGGAGTATCCCCAGGCCCTCCATAATTCTAATTGATGTAAATGAAGAAAATAATGAAAGCTTGTGTGTGCTGACCCTGTTGTACAGGGTGGTTTCACCTCAATTAATCAAAGAACCTTTAGAGATGTTGCAAGCATCTGGCCTGAATAGAGAGTTCTTCAGACTCTGATACTAAACTGACTGCACTCAGTTGAGATACCGTGCCCAGATTTTTTGCAAAACTGCTTAGTTTCTAAATGCTGACACGTTTAAAGGAACTACCATCTTAAAAGCAAAACTAAACTCCTCTCCCCAGAAAACATTGTCTTTGGTGTTGGATAAATATGAGACGGATGGATAAATCTGAGAACCAACAGCTCCTTTTGGGAAGTTTCTGTTCTTGCTATGAAGCTGAAAGCACAGAGAAAAGTCTCATCTTGTATTTGAAATGCCAAATACCAGGTTTGACAAAATTAATAGTATATAAAACAAAACCTAGGAATAATGCTTGCTTTTCAGTCACTATCTTCATAAAACTGACATTTGCAAAAGCTAATGCAGTTCAGAATTATTATTTATTTTTACTCTGTAGTAGCTTATTCTAGCATTTTTCTGGAAACACAGATACTCTGGTAGCATGTTACCTTTGTCACATCTGATATGTGTACTTTCCATAAAATGACCTTCATGCCATGCAGCCAATCATGTTTGCAAGTAACACCCAAAGACAAATGAAGGTCTGTAATAACACACTGGAAGGTTATATTTATTGATTACAAGACTGAATATTTTTACAGTGATATTTCTTTCTCATAAAAATGAAACATGCACACTTTTTTTTTTTTTTTTTTTTTTTTTTTTTACAACTAGAAGTATTTACAATTGTTTTACAGATGTGGTTATTTAATTTTTCAGTGAGTTCATAGAGTGTTCAGTATCAAAGCAGTAATTCTAAACACTTATTATGTACAGAATGAATTAAAAAAAACCCCCAAACCTTGGGGATAAGGTCCACCAATATGCTGTTCATACAAATTTAAAGGCTGCCTAGCTTCTTGAATTGTAAACACTGGTTAATGAAATTTCTATAAGTTTAATGTCTTTCAAATGTGTAAACATAGACTTGTTTTTGCAAATTGTGAAAGGTGCTTTTAGACAAAAAAGGAAGAGACAGGACAAGAAAAGCATAAGGGTGTGGTGAAGATTAATGATAAGAAAAAGAAAAGAACGACAAGATAATGTTCTGATTAAAAAGCAAAGGACCAGATGAGTTGTTTAGTACTCCTTGCAAATGTTTTGGCTTCTCAGGCACAATTGCTTCTTAATATCACCAAAATTGTTCAAAAAGTATCTTATTTTCTCTGAGCCTTCCTTCTCTTTAGGAAGAAAAGAAAAATCTGTTTTCATACTTATTTACTGGAACTTTTGTCAGGTTTTTTACTCATCTTTCTTTTTGAAGATATTCCTGCAAATACAAGTCTGAAACAACCTGAAGGCTGTTCGAGGTGAAAAAGCCAGATAAGCAGAAAGTAGTACTTTCGTGTGCTTTCCCAGGCCTGTCAAAAGGGTGCCTGCATTAGCCTGAAGGTAACACTACAAATCCTCATACATCAGCAAAGATCAAAATATGAGGAGAGCCATCCTTTTCTATTGAAACTAAAATAAAATGCAAAGTTGAGTAGGGAATCCAAGCAAGATTTGCAGGAAAGCCCTGCTGGTCTGAACACTGCTCTGTGTATCTCTCTCTGACAGTTGCTTGTGCCCTTCTGGAAGAGAAATTAGAAGACCAAACCTAATTGACTCTTATAATTCCCGTTCTCTCCCTGAATGGAGATTGCCTTCATAAAGCTATAAGGCATTTTCTGAATAAGAGAAAGAAGTGAACTTAAGCAGCAAGAGAAAGGCCTTTTCTTTATCAAAAGGAAGCCATGAGCCCAGAACAAGGAAGAATTACACATTTTGCCATGAAAAACAAAGCTTATGAATATATCCTATTTCTGCAAGGAATTTAAGATTCCCTTGGGTCACTTACCTGAGATATTATTACAATTGGTTTCACTGTGGTCAATTTTACCACAGTGAAGTGAAGAAAAGAAAGTCATCACTCGCACAATACTGAGGATTTTAGACTGTATTATAGGCTGAACATACTAAGGAACAAACTAAAAATGATCAGTAAGGGTCTTCTTGCTTCCACCTCTTAAATCAACTGCAAAAATTGAAGTATTTTTCTGATACAGTTTTTTAAAAATTTTATCTGCAAGGGACTTTTCATTATGTAGAAGCTGTGGGATGAATGGATATCTCTGTGGGAAGTGCAGGTTATAAATACAGCCCATGTGCAACAACGAGGCCACAAGAGAAAAGTTGGCTGGATTTCTGATTTATCCGCTGACCTTTGAATGCAATTGCCATATTAATACATGACATTAATATTGACGAAGGTCCCGGGAGGCATTTTTGACCCTAAGTGAAAGAAAGGACCGTTCCCTGAGGAGAAAAGAGAACGGCAGCTTGAGAAGGTGCAGGGCCCAGAGGTGTTGGAATTGGAGTGATGAGTCAGGAAGTACCTGCAGAGGGTCTGAGTCCTGCCTTCTCCCTCTGCCCAAGGTGAGGGATAAGGAGTGGGGCAGCTTGTGCCCTATACAGTGACTTGTCCACACAACTCTCTTTTGCCTAGTGTGGACATCTTATGACACTTGTTGTTCAGACTAAGCAAGTCACAGTAGTTAATAATTTATAACAGTAGTAGATGACATAGTAAAAAACTCCTTGGGTGTACAGTAGCAGGCTTCCCTCACCAGCAGAGTTTTCTCCTATGCAAGGAAATTTGATGTTTGTTGTGAGGGCCAAAACTGACCTCTTCGTACTTTCTGGGTAGTGCGCACCAGTTGTTATCAGGTACTCCACTATACTAAGTACATTGGTTGCTGCATTTTTCTGTGTTTTTACAGATAACCCACACAAATAAGAAGCATTTGGCTCCTCTCTTCAAGAGGTTAAGCTTAATTCCTAGCCACATGCACTGTCACAGTGGCACATTATAATTAAGATAAGAGCATTATGCTATTCAAAGAAAAATGATTTAAAACTTAAAATTTTCAAACAGGAAGAAAGCTTTTACCTAAGCCTCTGAAGTACTCCAGATCATTTCTGTCTTACAAGATGAATCACGGTTTAAACAAGATCATAATTTACTACTCCAAAGTCTTCCTTAAACAGAACTATGATTTGCATCATACTACATGAAACTCCCACCTTTTGCTTTTTAATATAATGGAGCTGTCACGTGTGACATGTTTGTTTTGGACAGAAGCATGCTTCTACTTGATTTCAGCAATTCATTCTGATTCAGTCTAGTATATTTGCTGCATTATTTTTTTCCAATGAAGATTGTACAAATCTTCTTGCACCTAGTGCTGCTGCATATTTATTATCAGGATGACTGTATGGTTCTTTCTGCCTAGGTGGGAAATACAAAGAAGAGGACACATGACACTGAGGGAATCTCCCTCCTCTGTTGGATGCAGAAGGTAACCTTGCCACAAAGGATGAGGAGAAGGCGGAGGTACTTAATGCCTTCTTTGCCTCAGTCTTTAATAGTCAAGCTAATCATCCTCGGGTTTTTCAGGCCTCTGAGCTGGGAGATGGAGATAGGATGCAGAATGAAGGACCAGTTGTTGAAGAGGTGGCAGTCACCAACCTGCTCCTCCACCTGAAGGCTCACAAGTCCATGGGGCCAGATGGGATCCACCCGAGGATACTGAGGGAGCTGGCAGAGGAGCTGGCCAAGCCACTCTCCATCATTTATCAGCAGTCCTGGTCAACCGGGGAGGTCCCAGACGAATGGAAGCTAGCAAATGTGACGCCCCTCTACAAGAAGGGTCGGAAAGAGGATCCGGGGAACTACAGGCCTGTCAGCCTGACCTCGGTGCCGGGGAAGGTCATGGAACAAATCATCTTGAGTGCCATTATGCAGCATGTGCGGGACAATCAGGGTATCAGGCCCAGCCAGCATGGGATTATGAAAGGGAGATCCTGTTTCACTAACCTGGTCTCCTTCTATAACAAGGTGACCCACTTAGTGCAGAGAGGAAGGCTGTGGATGTTGTCTACTTGGACTTTAGTAAGGCCTTTGACACTGTCTCCCACAGCATTCTCCTGGAGAAGCTGGCTGCACACGGCTTGGATGGGTGCACTCTGCGCTGGGGTAAAAACTGGCTGGATGGCCGAACCCAGAGAGTGGTGGTGAATGGAGTCAAATCCAGTTGGCGGCCATTCACAAGTGGTGTTCCCCAGGGCTCAGTGTTGGGGCCGGTCCTGTTCAACATCTTCATTGATGATCTGGATGAGGGGATCAAGTGCACCCTCAGTAAGTTTGCAGATGACACCAAGTTGGGTGGAAGTGTCAATCTGCTGGAGAATAGGAAGGCCCTGCAGAGGCACCTGGACAGGCTGGATCAATGGGCTGGGGCCAACTGTATGAGATTCAACAAGGCTCAGTGCCGGGTCCTGCACTTGGGTCACAACAACCCCATGCAACGCTACAGGCTGGGGGAGGAGTGGCTGGAGAGCTGCCTGGCAGAAAAGGACCTGGGGGTGTTGGTTGACAGCCGCTTGAACATGAGCCAGCAGTGTGCTCAGGTGGCCAAGAGGGCCAATGGCATCCTGGCTTGTATCAGGAATCGTGTGGCCAGCAGGACCAGAGAGGTGATAGTGCCTGTGTACTCAGCACTGGTGAGGCCGCACCTTGAGTACTGTGTTCAGTTTTGGGCCCCTCACTACAAGAAGGACATCAAGGTGCTGGAGCATGTCCAGAGAAGGGCAACGAAGTTGGTGAAGGGTCTAGAGCACAAGTCTTAGGAGGAGCGGCTGAGGGAGCTGGGGTTGTTTAGTCTGGAGAAGAGGAGGCTGAGGGGTGACCTTATTGCTCTCTACAACTACCTGAAAGGAGGTTGTAGCGAGGTGGGGGTCGGTCTCTTCTCCCTAGTAACAAGTGACAGGACGAGAGGAAACGGCCTCAAGCTGCGCCAGGGGAAGTTTAGGTTGGATATGAGGAAAAACTTCTTCACCGAAAGGGTGGTCAAGCATTGGAACAGGCTACCCAGGGAAGTGGTTGAGTCTCCATCCCTGGAGGTATTTAAAGGATGGATAGACGTGGTGCTCGAGGACATGGTTTAGTGGTGGACTTGGCAGTGATAGGTTAATGGTTGGACTCGATGATCTTAAGGGTCTTTTCCAACCTTAACGATTCTATGATTATATGATTCTATGAAACTAAACTGGAAGAAGAAAGTAGACAAATTATAAACAATATTCATATACATTTATAAAACATGCTGATATTTTGCATTAACTGAATATCTGCTAACTAATACTTATGACACAACATTTTATATAAATATAAATAAAATGATGTTATTTTTTCGGAGCATCTGTTTTTTCCAAAGAACTGAGCTTTCTTGTCTTTTAAATAAGTCTGAACTTAAAGATCTATCATATTCCTTTCCACACCCCCAATGACCACTTTAAAATACTACCTTGTTTTCTTAGCATAAATTTGTGAGTAGAAAAGAAACTAATGCAAAGGAATAACATAATAAGAGAGTCTGTTTAATTTGTGCCTATATCAATGATTACCATGCCATGTTATTGAAGACCCATAGACTTCTGTGTTGCCATGAGAATACCTTAGGGGTTCCTGTTTTCCCACCCTCTACAGAAACCGGCTCACAAATTTTTTCAAAGGTGAATATACTAAATTCACAGCCTAATTTATGTGTGTTTTCTATTATCCTTGTTTTCCTGTTATCTGAGTCAAAACACACCTCCCTCATATCCTTACTGCACTTCCCTGGACAAGTAGACTGAGAGATAGACAGGACTTTGGTAGATGATGTAGGGGTTAAACTGGCTGGACAGCAAGTGTGCAGGACCTGTTGTGATTATACTTGGCTAGATTTGTTGACATTTTTGTACAGGGACAACTTAATCCTTCCATCACAACATCTGTAATACTTCTACAGACAAAAACTTTGGGGTAAGTTAATGGCCAGCTTAGACTGATTTGCTTTTTTCTTGGGTAATAAACACAACACACTATTTTGCAGGAAGTTTCCGGTCTCTTTCATTATAAGAGCAATACAATTGTGATTTAAATATTTACCACTGTGATAGCCAAACATTTTTCAGACCAGGTATGCCAACTGATTTTTTTCCCAAAGACTACTTAAATATCAGGAGGTGCTAAAACTTACTTGGTGTTGACCCTACCCAGGCAAGTTCATTATAGAATTAGGAACAGAAACAGTAGGAATTAAAGGCTCTGCTCTTATATATCCTGAGCAGCCTAACCACTAAATAACAGCATCAGAATGAACAAAGCCATCTAAATTTTTCACGATAACAAAAACATATCATGGTACTACCATGTGTAATGATACTATTAAATATGATAGGCTAATATGTGGATAGCAGGGAGAAGGGAGGTCAGAGTATCATGTAACTTCTGATCTTAGCACATTCTTGCTGATTGCAAGGGGTTTGGCAAAGTCCAAAGGCAGCTTTTAAGCAGAAGCCCAGCTGGCAAGAAGAGATGAGGGGCAGTAAGAGCCTGTGAAGACATGGGTATAGACTGACGCCAGAGTCATTTAGATACAATGCTGCCTTACCGAGTATGCTGCTCATCACTATTACAGAGCCATGTTCCTCTTCCCTTGCTGTCTTTCCAGCTCATGAATCTTTCATTCCTTTGTGCACAGTGAGCTGAGCTTTAATAGGAGCATCAAGGGGGTGAGAGGAGGACAAGCTATTTTATACAGAATGCTCATCATATCATTGTGGCTGTTTAATTAAAATGTTCATGACATTTATGATTATCCCAATTGATGTAGGTTAGATGTCCTCTCAACCTGACCCCAGGATCAGGACTCTCAGAGGGCTGAAGGACTTCATTGACCAGCCTGCCCCTTCTCCTTCCATACATTTGTTAAAGGGTGATGGCAAACAGAATCTCATCCAAAGTTTGCCACATAATCACGTTCTCTACTAATGACAGAGAGGCTATATCATTATCATAGTCAGGATATATAACTGAGAATAAAGTTTTACTGACTTACAGTTCCTAATGCATGCCTTTCCTATTTTATAATACACTTAATTTTTGTCCCAGTAACTGTCACAGCATTTAAGTTCAGAAATAAAGGTGATGTGATCCACACAGAATAAAATAGCTGTAGTTGATAATATCAAGGCCCTGTTAAGTTTAATATCCTTTCTCCTATACTTGCCAGAAGCCTGAAAGGTAGCAAAAGTTCACCAAAATAGGCCTCCCTCTGCTAATTCTTAGGAAATATTTCTTTCTCACTCCCACTGATTAGTAGATATACTGAAATATTAGTCTTTTACTTCATCATGATTTTGATGTGAGGATGTCTATCATTTCACATTTTTTCATCAGCAATTGAAATAAGTTTTTTTTCACTAGGCCATGTCTCAATGCCATTTTTTTTTTCTCCACACAGATCACTGGAGCAGCTCATTAACTCTGCAAGTGAGTTTTGCATCTCTGGTGTAAGACATTTCCTCACACTTTGGTCCTTAACATCTCTGAAGCATGGCTGTACAGTAAAGACATTATCAATTAGTATTTACTTTTCAGTTAAAGTTAGGATGATTTTTCCACAAGCTGTTGCTATGTTCATATATTTCGTCTGTCTATTGATGGGAATGACAATGTATCAAAACATTATGCATTTAGCAAAGAAATGAAAGCTTTCTGTATCTGTATTAAATTTTATCCTTCAGCTCCTCTCTTTAACCTCTCCTGAAATTCCATTAAAAATCACAAATGCTAAAGCAAACAGTTTAATTAAATGGCTATCAGCTGAACACTAATTTTCAAGAAATCGTTGGTTTATTCTTTGCACAGCAATTGCCTAATCCCCTACTGACTCTTTTATATGAACTAGCAATTGACACTGCTACTGCTGTTCAGAGGCTTGCTAATGTTTTCTTTTGATCATCATTTTAGGATTTGTTTTCTGGTTGCATGGCTAGTGTACACTTTCTATATTTTTGGTGCCAAAAATTTTTTAAAAAAATTAATTACTTCTATTCAAGATCTCTGTGTTATTTTACAGAACTTTGCAAATCTTTCTCAATAGAATTTAACCCAAATAAATCTAATTTCTTAGAATGAGGTATCAGGTCTGTAAGAATCAGCTGCTGCAGAACAGGCAGAAAAAAAATATACTAGACAGAAATTATAAATTCTGATGAAAATAATATACTCCAAATCAAATTCAAATCCAGAATATCAGAATAGCAGAGAACAGAGTGAGGAGAGAAGTAAGAGGGAGGGAAAGAGAGGGGGAGGGAGGATGAGGGAGGAAGGTTTGTCGCTGGCTTGAGTTAAAAAGGAGTATAGAGTTACTCCAGGGTGCCTTTGCTAATAATGACAAGATCGTTTGCTTCTCACATCTGTAGCAAAAAATGAGAGGAGAAGATGGAAAAGAGGTCCTGGGATGTACCAGCTGTTGATGTTGGTCCTCCCTGCTGAGCCCAGAGCCTTGTGCCCCTACCGGAAGGCATCGCAATCTGTTGACATCTCCAGCTCTCTGCAACTTCGGGACACTCAGCTGAATCTAAGATGACGATCATCTGGCTGAGTGAACAAAAATCAGTGCCTACAGTGAAAAAGCGGGACTAACACATAAAGCAGATGGCTGGAGGCCTGCTCATTCCTGTTTCTGGAGCTGTTTACACTCTTCAGTGACTAATTTTGACATGTTATACTACTATTGAAGTTTTTTGGTGTGACCCAGTAAACTGCATATAGTGCAGTCTGAGACCACTCTAATTTGACTTCTGCAGTCCAGTGCTATTTCTGATCTACAGGCAGTCATTTAAAATTGTCCGTGCCTGACTAATAATGGTCAGTGAGCAATCAAAGCAAAATTTCAAAATGACAACTTTCTCACATATATACTACTCAAACCCTGCAGTTTTGCATTCTCTTAGCTAAAATACCTTGAAAATGTGTAACATCAGTCTTTAATATTTGTCCTTGTGGGACTGAGATCAGAGCCATGGCATAGAAGAAGATGCAACGGCCTCCAAGACCTTCACTGGCATAACTGTCCAGAAATCTGAAGTTTTATCCATCCTTTCCTATATCAAAGCATGCAGATCTGGAAATGGCAAGAGAACATTCTCTGATGCAAATGCTAGTATTTTGAAAGCGATGTTCAAAAAATTTTGGTTAGGTTACCATCTAACTCTTGCTCCCAGACATAGAGGCTACTGGGATTATGTTGACTGACATACAAAATCTAGAACTGAAACATAGAGTCAATACTTTAAATAGTCCAAGACAACTTAAAGTGGAGTTTAGTTGAGTATCATGGAGAGGTTTGAATGAAAACTTATTTCATCCCATTCATAGTTTTTAGTTTTTTTCTCAGAAAGCAATGAAGGATATTAAACAGGAGAATCTCAGACATCCTACAGTTATCCAACTTGAAAAAAAAACCACCTGGCCTAGTCTGTAAATATCTCTTTTGCCTGTGTCTTAAACTCATTCACAGTTTCACAACGATGGTTCCATGGGCACTGAGGATCAGTAAATGATTATCCAGCTAAGCAGTTGAAACTAAAAATAAAACATATAAACAAAGAGTTTAAGGTTATTCTGGGGCTCTTAAAGGCAAGCAATCTAATAATAGTAATGGGTGAATGACATTCTTTGTTTAGTCAAAAACTAAAGAGCCTATCTAGTCTGGAAGCATTTTGCAAAGGGCTTGAATTAATATGAACAAAGAGGAAACAGCAGTTGTTTTCCAGAGTCTGGGTGCAGACTTTTGCACCACCAGCTCCAATGGCCAATTCCTTGACATTCCTCAGCTTTGTGGCTACTCAGGATTTTCCATCTTAATCAGGGCTACACCAGTTCAGCCATGTTCCAGTGGCTAAGGCAGTCATTCAGGGTGCAATTTTTGGGTTTTTATTTGCCTTATGCTATTCACTATCATTTCAGATTTGGATTATCAAAATGGTCTATTATTATAGCCCCTCCACCTAATGGGAGCAGAGTCCCTATTGAGGTCTATATTTGTCCTATCTTTAGGAAAAATTCCTAGTTTATGGAAGCGATCTCATGAATGGTGACCTGTGAACAGTCTCAATATCAGTACAAAATGTTGGGCTGCTAAAATGGCACAAACCATAACACAGCAACTGATCATTTGCATACTTTTTGCATGGAGAATACTACTGACTTTTGCCATAATGAATCCAAGCAATGTCTCTTCTTAGCCCAGCATAATGTTGCCCAACAGCCTAGAAAAGAGGTACCAGTAATTTGGTAACTGTCCATCTACACATTCGTTGTGCACTCAAAACTTCTATGACATCCACCAGTTGTGTCAGGCATCATGAAAACCTACCTACAAGGCACTTTTTCTATGTAACCTTTCTATATTGCTTATTGTTGACAAAAATCTTTTGTGCTGATATTTACCATACAGACACTATTTAACATGTTAATTACAGATGAACCCGATATTAGCCTTTTAGTGACATGTCATCTAATTGTCCTATTGGAACAAGGTCTAGCTGGAATCACTATGAAGAATCAGATATTTTTCATGGAAGGGAACTAAGCCAGTACGCATAAAATAAAGTGGATGACTCCCCCAAAAGTCTTAACGCAATCATCAGTAAAATTTATAATGCTCACAGAGACATTTGTCTTGTGTTATGAAATGTACTGAAGACAGAAAACAAAGTGTTTATCTGTCCATGTTTGCATGAAACTTTTCATTTCATTTGGTTTGTTTTAATCCTCTCATTTTTTCCCTTTCTCTCAGTCAGCTAAAAAAAATACTTTTGTTGTGTAGTGCTCACCAGTATATAATTATCCAAACATTACTTTATATGGGGATTTTAGGATCTCCTCACTTAAACCAATGCATATTTTGATTCTTCACATCCTACCTTTGATCACAGGAAGACAATTCTGCAGAAACTCTGTTTTCTCATTTTAAACCCCCAAAGAACAGAGCGAGAGAAAGAAAAAAAAAAAAAAAACCCACAACATAACCCTCCCAAATACCATTTTTAATTTGTTATTTCTGGGGCTCAGAGGAAGGCAGTGGCTGCCTTCTATTCTGCTACCACTCAGACATTTCTTAGTTTCTGACTTCCGAGCAATGTTTTTTCACAGTAGCTGTTGATTCAGGCACTTGATCCATCTTCCCTCCACTGTTTTAATCTGCCTTGTCCTGGTACTCCCCACCCATCTACAGAACTTGACTGTAACACTCAAAAAGCTTTACTTATCCATAAGCTGGAGATAGTCTTGAGTTTCCATTGTCTCATGTAAGGAGTTCCACTACTCTAGCAAGAAACTTTTTCATCTAAGGACATTTTGCAGTGACTTTGCAATCATTCATCACAGCTGTAAAAGGCTCCAACAGACCACAGGGGAGCAGGACTTTTTGCATCAGAAGTTTAAAATACCAAATCTTCTCCTGTCACTATTTGTATACTAACAGAGCACAGGCAGTGGAGTAAAGAAGGGATTAAAGTTAACAGTGACTGATACCATCTGAGGACAATGTTGGTGCCACATCTCTTTGCAAAGTAGCAGCAATATAAATGTGTCAATGTCCTCCTAAAGAAGAAACTAAAATTTCTCTTGCATTTTCCAGAAACAGTGCCTAGTGCTGGAAGAGGTTTTAGCTCAAGTTAGCTAAATGGTATAAAATTCCCAGACCTGATAAGATAGATAGTAACTTTCTGATGAGCTGCCAGGTATATATGAAGAATGAAGTTCCCACCCCCTCCACACACATAAGTTTATCACAACCTATTAATTCATATGAAAACTTCAAAGTGCCTCATCTTCTGTAGGACTTTACCTCCAATTATCCAGCTCCAGGTAATAACTCAACCTTATTTTATTTCTCACTGTGAAGAGAAGGGCAAAGATACAGAAGAGGAACTCCTGAAGTATATGAACTGAGAACAGTGGCAGAAGTGATGTTTGCTGGGCTCCTGCAATCCTTTGTGAGCTTAACAGCTTTTAGAGGACTTTTCAGCTTTAGGGTTTATCTAACTTCCTCTGGAGACAGAGCTGGCCATGAACTGTTCCCAAAGAGGAGAATAGGGACATTTGTTCTTTAAATATGCTTCATAATTGTGTTTGATGTTGTCCAATGCTTGATACCATGTAGATGTTAATTAAGTACAAAAAACTATTTTCTCTACTTTGTTCAGGCAAAAAAAATCAACCCTGGTAGGTTTCACAATCAAAACTATAATCTTTCTCAAGCATGCAAATTAACAATTAGAACATCTCAACAATGGAATTCTGCTAATCCCTCCACAGGAGAAAATTGGTTATCTGCCTACGGCACCAATTAACCAAACAAAAGCTGTTTAAAGCAGAAAAATAAACAGAAAATTTACTAGGATTGAATTGTTTTACACCCCAGATAGACAGATCCTCCCACCGTGGAGCTGGATTTAGTTTATTTTTGTGTGAGCAAGCTGCTGCAAACGGTGTTGGGTTGAGACCAGTGGGAAATGAAGTTCATTGTTTGAGGAGGTAGAGCATGGCCATTGCAAACTAGATTCCCACATCCCAGGCTGAAGCCTGTGAACTTCAGCACAAGATGATAAAATTACAGTCCTCTGCAGCATTTCTTGCACTTTCCTTTTCAATGACTCATCATCCAGTGCTAGAGAGAAGATAATGAACTAGCTGGACTACTGGGCTCATTCAGCTTTCCATTTCCTTAGTCCAAATGTTTTTGTTTACCATCTAATTGGATCTCATGCTATGGTTCTGGAAATCTCTATATAATAGCATCAGCTACCCCTGCCATCCAGTAACAAACACAGTTATGCAAAGTTCAAAAAATAACTAACATAGATCACTATGTCATATTTGGCTAACACAACCATTGTCAAAAAAAAGAGTGTATTATCTCTGGGTGTGGCCAATCTGAGTACCAACATGTTTTAAATTGTGACCTACCTGAGGGGAACACCCAAATCATTGAAGCAGGTGGTGCTGGGAAGAGGCGTGTGAAAAACTCCGCACCTACAGAAACACTGTACAACTTGGCAGTCTTCCAGTTTCATAAAATAAGGGAAACATCATTCGTGCAGGTGCAATATAACTCATTTTGGTTGTGTGTGAAAATAAAACTTTCATTCAGAAAGCATTACTTGCTCTAACATGATTTTGCTTGGGGTTGGAGTGTAGCTGAGAGAGAAGATATTAGCATTCTGGAGCAAGCCTACAAGAACAAAAAAAGCTGAAACATTTCTTAAAAAGAAAAGATTGAAATAATTAAATGTACCTTTTTAGAGTCTTTTTAATTGAACACAAAAGTAGTTAAAAAAATAAAGTGTAAACTGACAGTTCTGGAAATTGAAACATTCTGTCTGTGGAATTAATATAAAGCAAAGAATGACGATACATCTCCCTATTCCTCCTTCTTATTGTCCCCTCAGTGTGCCTCCAACTGTCCTAGCTGAGCTGTCTTTACTATAGCCCTCATCAAAGTAAAACAGTAATATTCTTCCTTGGATTAGACACTTTGACTCCATTCTTTTGCAAGAGAATATTGTTGTGGCAATACCTATGGAATTTATGCGCAATATATCCGTTGGCTTTACAGCTAGTACCTCCATAGTATATGATTGCTTTTGCAAAAGAATTTATTTAATGTAACTAGAGTCTTCTAGGTACACTACATATATCCCAGGGAATATGATTTGAAGTCATGCAAATTGAACAGTAACATTGCAAGTTCTGGGTAATTAATACTTATGTTTCTGTAATTCAGAGGATTGTTTTGCCTTCATATCCAGATGCTCAGTTTTGAAAGTGCCAAAGTTCATCAATAGATCCTAGTTATAAGAATATCTTACATCGAGTGGACAGGCAGGCTTGCTGGAATGGAATGTTTATTTACCAACATGTTTTAAAAGAACAGGCTATTGTTGATTGTGAATGGCACAAACTAAGCTGTGCTTGAAAGAAAGGCCTTGAAGGCTGAAGCCCAGTTCTACCTCCCCAGATCTCGGAGATGACCCACCCACCAGGCATATTATTGCTTCTATTGAAATACTGTTAATTTGTTTATTCCTCCTTGTGATCTGGAAGTAAAAAAATGTTTTGGGTTTTTTCCTCCCCCTGCAATCTACTTGGTGTGTTTTGAAGTTGTGGGTGCATCGTTACGTATTTCTAAAGGAAGTCCAGCTGAAATGCCTGCAACTAAATCTCACAGTTAGAATTCCATTAAACAATGAGGTGCATTTAGGAAGCCAGAGAGAGAAAACACATTTAATAACCTAGAGGCTGGGTGCAACTTCATGTTGCTTCAAAGTAGTTCCTATTTTAAATCCTAGTATTGCTTGAGGCCAAAAACTGACTTTATTACATTTCAAAATGAAAAAAAAAAACCATGCACCTGCTTTTGTAACAGACTTATAAAAAAAAATTACTGACACTTATAGAAGGAATACATTGTGTAGATCATATATGTCATCAGTTTAACAACAAAAACATGATAATTCATTCTCTGAGCAAAAGAAAGCATGGAGGTTCAACCTATGTTGGTTCACTGAAACAATAGTACATTAAAAGTGGCTACGACTCTACACTATAAAGTGGAACATCTGGGTTATCTTTCTAGCTCTGTGTCTGACCTGCTCTTGTCACTTTAGGACAGATCCGCAGAAAGACTTTACTGCAAAAATGCAAACCATAGTGAATGTTAAAGATCTAGGGCCAGGTCTGAAAGAAATGCACTCAAGTACATAAAGTCACATTCATGTGAGATTTAGACTCTTGACTGCAAGACCTTTAAAACTATTCCAACCTGAACCCACTTTATTTGCAGGTAATTTCATGATGAAAATAATCTGAAAGGTGTGTGGCATTAGTAGGACTATACACTGCTGTCCCATGAAAGATTGCAAAGCTGGGCCAGAGGAGAAGGAAAACTGCACAAGAGGATACTCATTTAGGATATCCTTTAGGATAGAATGATTTATATATGCAGAGAAGAAAAGAAGGTTTTCCATCTTTTCTATGTTATATAACCTGAGGGCTGGCAGAAATGTCTTTTCTATTTGCTAAAAGAATGGGAACAATTGAGGTTTTATATAACAGTGAAACTCTGGTAAAAGATACCTAAATATTCTCATTCTGAAATTTCTTTTCCCTTATTTATAACTTAGGCTGTAGTTTCCATATATTTGTTTCAAACTGAAGATAACTTAAAAAACTTTGAGCAATCAGGCTCAAACTTTTCGAGGAAGCAGAATGTGATATACATGCACTCGCACACACACTCACACACAGACACACATGTTATATTCATACACATTGTTACTTTGAGACAGCAATATAGTATATAGTGCTGGAGCATTCCAACAATACAGACATGTCTTCTCATGATTCAGTGAAAAACATTTATATCTGGCTAAGGTGCAAAGATTTCAGTGCAAAGATTTACCAGTCAAATGTAAACTTTTTTTATATTCTATTAACACTCCTGGTTGGAATTCCCATGTGCACAATGTTTAATATACAAGGGGAATGAAAATTCTGATTCTGAGATTTATTCATTTCGAAGAGGTGTACATAAGAAATCCAAGGAAGTTTTCATTGAAGATTCTTGTGAAATGTGATCTGCAAGGATCAGATAAGATAGCTAGATTATATGACATGTACATGTTTAAATATACACATCCTTTAAACAGAAATCACATTTCTGTTACTACAGAAACATAAATCACAGAATATTAAGCAGAAATCACAGTTCTCTTAGGATACTAATCCTTTCAGTTAAAAAGTAGGCACAATGCACCTAAGTACTTCCAGGATACAGTTACAATCTGTGAACAAAATCCACATGTTTCTAGACTATTTTTTGCCCCCTTTTGCATGGCTAGAACAACCACAGTATCAGGCAGCCATACTTCAACTTATACATTTGATAAAGACACTGTGAGAAGACAGGCAAAGGGGAAAATAATGGAAGCAAAGTTGTGACCTGCTGTGAGCTGGCACAGGCTCTGGGCTCAGTTTCTGTGCAGAACAACCACTCCACAGTACTGCATAATCTCCCAAACTCAAAGATACTAGCAGTGGTTGTGGTCACGTAGGAGATGCAAAGATTCTGAGGTGAAGGATGCTATTAAATTTTTAAATTTAATCTGACAGTTTGTTTTACCTGGAGAAACTATTGACCACTTCTTTTTTTTTTTCATAATTTTTAATGTTACTTTTCCAGCAAGCACACAGTTAAATTGACAGGACTTCATTTGTAATCCACAGAACAATAGATGACCTGAGTAAAACTGTGCGCTATCCTCCAGATGTTGTGTTCACTGAAACACCTGGAAGAGCCACAGGAGAGAAGCAAGAATGACCGCTGCATTTGCTAAAGTAGCAGCTGTATGTTCAGCAGGCAGAACACATTGCCCTGCCTTCAGCACCTATCAGTTCCATGCTTTCTGAATTTATTAAACCCTTAAATTAGCCCATCATATAGCTACCGGCATGTTCCATTTCCCATGGAAAAAATCCTAGTGGTTCTTCCTTCCCTCAAGGTAAAATACTGTGAAACCACACTTGTAGCTTTTAGTGCTTGACTTAGTTCTTATCCGACTTCAGGTGTGGACCTAACTGCTTTGCTGGGTTCACACTTTCTCTTGCCTCAACGCTATGCTTCTGTCAACCTCCAGTTTTATCTGGGGACGTGGGAAAAGTAACATAGCCATATTCCACCAAGAATTATTTGAAAAGAGCCATGTTCTATACCACAACACTAGTAAAGGGGCTTGAATTAGAGGTACATACGTTCCTAGCATGCAACTTAACAGCAAGAACTTAAAGCTTTTCACGAGATTTTCATTAAATTGAATAAATATGTGGTACCAACAGGAGCAAGAGAATGGACTTCATGACCCAGTGCCATTCCCCTATGTTTTATGTACATTACACAGCATCCCTACGTTCAACTACTACCATATTAAAAGGGTTTATTTTAAATAGGAGAGTTTTTAATGCACTGAAACATACTAAATAGATACTTTAGAGAGGCTAAGTATAACAAGTCTCAAAAGTAAAGATATAATTTTGCTTCATTTTTCCCCTTTAGTAATTTCAGTTTTAATAAAGTCTTAAACATACAAGGTCTATGCAAAGCTGAAGTTAATTCCTTGGCTTCTACAGAGTCCCTCAGGTCTTATACAGTTTTCTCAAAGATTCTGTCTACAAGAATTTTCCTAAAATCTCATGGTTTATTTGTTAAACCTTTTTACAGTGACATGGTCCTACAATTCCACCTTGAAATTACTTCCTTTAGTGATCTCTGGTTTCACTTTTTTTTTTTTTTTTTATTACTTTTAAAAAGCTGGATGTCAGTACGCATACTTTTTTGTAACTAGTATATAATCAATTTTCTCATCTCTTTTCCCTTTTTCCTAGAAACGACTCACATAATTCTGAGTTGTGCTGAATACTCTAGCTCTCAAGAAACAAACCTGTTTCTTGGTTCCCAAATGTTCCATCTTTTTTTATTTGTGTACATTGTACAAAAGAATCGTAAAAAGAGGCCCTGAGCATAGGAAAAACTCCAAGTCAGTCGTAGCTAAGTAATACTGAGTGAATCATTATGTATGATCATCTTCTCCACTGACACCCATGGCCATTAGGATTCCCTCTGTTTACAAATGGATGTGAGAAGGAAAATGAACCTGTTGAAATTTAAAAGTAGATAAGTGCCAGCCATGTAGTCTGTTCCCACTGCAATTACCACTCCAGTTTTTGCCCTATTCAAGCATGTTCAAAGACTACACTCTATTCAAATAGTCTCATTGAAATTAGTACTTTTCAATATAAGGCTGTTAGAATTCAGTCTTCATTTAGTGGTTTTATTCTGTCCTGTTGAACAAGTTGCCACTAAAACAACAAAAACACCGCAAAGACACTAACTACCGGGCTGGGCACTTCATTCTTCAAAACTCAAAGAAAAAAAATATCAATTTAGGAGTTTGTTTGAATCCACACTGTTCTGAATCAAGGTAAAATTCTGCAAGCAAACTGGGGGAAAACTTTGGGGAGGATGCAACTTTCATTTTATCTTTCAGAACAAATTCTTTCCACTTTTTTTCTATAAACTTCATTTATTCTGACATTGATATAAATTAAAAAAATAAAGGAAGGTGTTCCCTGAAAACCACAACTGAAGTGACGTGATTCCCAATAGAGTTGTGTACTTTGTTCCCTATACCCTCTAGTGTCAGCTTGCCTTCATTTCCTTTGCCACTTTTAGCTGGAAAGAACAGCATGCTGTGGGTAGTCTGCAGTCATACTTGTGCACTTTGATCTTCTCACACATGCAGCCTGATGGGAATCCTGGCTACCAAGCAAAACAGATAATGGGTGAGATCTGCTCACTTGTCTTCAGCAGTAGCCCTAATTTGGGTCTCCTTTCTCTACCTCGATAACAGTTTTCAGAGAACTTGTAGGAGCTTCCTTGCTTCTGAAATGTGTATCCTTCTTTCAGACTTGCTTAGTATAGGCAAACGAATTATTGCCATAGTAGGTAGGCAAGAACAGAAATACAGAGGACAGATAACCTGATCTTGTATTCTTTGTTTCTGTATCTTTTAAATACATTTATTTTTTTAAAAATACAAATGTATTCACACTTTTTCAGCTTGACTGAGAAACTGATATATGTATAAATATATGTTGGAACACCTTCTGGCATCCCATCAGAGGCATTCTTTGGAATCCACTGCAGCTTCATCCAGCAGGCCAGTAACTGAACAAAAGCTGGGAATGAACTGAACTTATTTCCTGAGAATCGTTACCCTCCAGGTGTTTTTTGGAGTGTTAATAGAACATGGTAAAAAACCTTCTGCTCATGTCCTACAGCTCTTGTCCAGGCTAAACCTAACCTGTAGCTAAAAGGAAAACTTCCTTCTGATGGGTTGTCAGTCAGTTATCTTTGGCAAGCTGCAAATAAAGTTATAAATATGTGAAAAGAAAAAAACACCTAAACCCAGTTGGCTAAGAAATCTTTACATTTTGGTATTTCTGTTTCTTCTTTTTTTTTTAATGAGGTAGATATTTTAAGAGTATAAAATAGCATAAAGACACTTACATACTCTTGAGAAATGTTTGTACGTGATAACACTGCTAAGGTTTTATGTGACTTTAGAAGTGTTTCTAGCATTTCCCTGAAAAAAGTTAGCATCCTTTTCATTTACAGAGCAGTTTGTAGAAATATCCCCAGCAGAGGGAGTGTCTCATCTGTTTGAGATGAAGCCTGAAAGATTAGCAAAAGCAAATTTTTACTTTTGTTCTATACATGAAAAAACAGTGTTAAATATAGTAATTTACTTAAGTTCCTATTAAAAAAACATTTTTACTCTCTCTTATCAGTATGGGAGAAAAGCAAGGTGGTGTGTCTGCAAGAAGCAAGTAGAGACCCATAAAAAAGTCCACTTACTGTAGTGAGTTCCAGAAAAGAGTCTTATATTTTCCCTGCTTTGTACCTCGCTTTTTCGTTGCATTTCACTGCATACAAAGTAGACATAAAATGCCTGAATATCAGAATTTTTAGTTCACTTATCCTGATAGCATGTAATAATTCAGACCTAGTTTTGAAACAAACACATAAAATTAAAAATTATTGGAATATTAAGCCTCTAGGCCCAACCTTTCTGGATATAAATCAGTATTGACAGATGAGCTTTAGTGGACTTATTTTGATTTCTAACTGGTGAGTATTTAAGCTAGGAACTTTAAATAAGATGCATCATTTAAGTGAAAAAAATAACTTTGAAGGAAAAAGTGAATTTTAGTTGGTTTTTGATCCATTGCTTTCAGCAGTATTAAAACTGGTGTCAATAGCACAACACAAGAAAACTTAGTTATCTAAAAGGCCAGGGTGCAACTACAACAGTTGTTCTGTTTAAGCCAAAGAGCAACCAACCCCCAGTAGTTTTCATTCCCCAATTTCATGGCCAAAATTTTCCACTCAGTTTTAACAGCATGAGAGGGGCTTACTATTCCTTCTGATGCTAGAAAAGCCACTTGGTAAATCAACACCTCAGTATTTAATAACAGCAGTCTGCTGCACCCCTCTGTGATCATGCAGGTCCCGTTCTGATTGTTGGGAGTTAATGAGACAGGGTCCACTAGCTGGGGAGTTAGCCCACAGGGGAAGCCAGAGATCTTGCCAGTGTAAAATACCACTTGGCTGATGATTCAGGAGTCCCCTTCTACGGCCCATTTCCCTCAGGGAAGCGAGAAGTAGCATACAGTTACATTAGAATTGGAGAAAGCGCATTGTGCTCAGTTTGCACAGGGTCTGGTTGCAGCTAATTAACATTCAGCATCCTAAAGTCATTTTAGGATAGGGATATAGCTCAGGGCTCAGGTCGCCAGTTTCAAGGGCCCCAAAAGCCCATCCATCAGTCAGTAACATGGTTTTCATGGCAATCAGCTGCTTTTCCAAGCACTCAACTCTTTGGGCATCTGGAAAAATAGGTAAATTCTTACATAAATCGTCCCCATGCCCACTACATCTAATGTTGTTCAGTTAATCTGCATAATGCATTGTGTTTACTACATATGTGCAGAGTGACATTATATCCCACGTGCTGTTACCCCGAGCTGGGAGTTTGATCTATCCATGTGGGACTATAAGGGCTCCCTGGTAGTATTGCCACAAAAAACCCTGAGGTCAATTGTTCCATTTAGTCATTAAACCTTAACTTATCACAGCAAGGTTTCAAACCACAGCCCATACACTGACAAGGCATATAAGGCATAGAAAGAGTGTCAGTAAACAGAGAGAATCGTTATGCAACCATAATGGAAACCGGTTTGGATCTCCAACCCTTGTCATTTCCTCAGTCCACTGTACTAGAAAGATAATATTTACTCAAAAGTCTTCTGATGGGTCCATCCTTCAATTTTCTAATTTAAGTAATTCCTTTCCTCTGTGGAGGAATAAATTTTGTGGGTGTGGCTTGACACAATTTCTTAAAATTATATTTTCTGTTGTTTTTTTTAAAAAAAAAAAAAAACACTTCTTCCTAAAGCAGCAGGACTAGGATTATAGTACATTTACCCATGATGGATAAATATAATCTATACTTTTAAGAGTTTTGAAAGTTTGATCCACTTAATGAATTAAAAATAATCCTATTGGGAAACCACTCGTGATAATGTTAGCTGCTTGTTCTTAATATCCCTATGAGATTACTGTGGCTACAATAGGACCCTTATGTACATCAGGAAGTACGTAAAGTGCACTGTGGTTGGAAAGAAAAACATTGACGTGGAAACACCGAAGATATTAAGAGTCAATGTCTGGGCTATCGCTGAGGAACATGAGATCAAACAAGAGGAAACTCTCAACAATAACATTTGTGTTTCCACAGACCTGGGGCCACTCTTCATGCTTCGCTTTCTGACAGACAGTAGTAGATGTTTATAGCACTTGTGAAAAGATTTTCTAGCCCACCACTAATCTTGTACACATCTGGACTATGGAGAAATCTGGGCCATGCTCTTCTTCCTCTCTTCACCATGCTCCTCTCCCCCTCTTCACCCAGACAGTAGGAACAAGTTGCAAGAACCTCTGTGCCCTAAAGAGCGTTGCAGGGCAGAACCTCTGAAGAGGGACTCTGCCATGCTTATGGTTTGTGAAATAGGAAAAAAAAGTAAAGTTCTGTCTCTGACACATTAGATACCTTATGTTCTCAACAGGTACTCTGGTGCACAGGACAGGAATGTGAGCTTTATACGCTAGCATATAAAGAAAGATGCAAATAACATATAAAAGAAATGTATATGCACCTTTCCAAATTTGAGACATTAAGAAAAATTCTACTAAAACCCACCTACAATCTCAGTGTATGTGTTTTTCATTCTAAAACCTGAGCTGATTCTTCAGCTCCCATCCCCTAGAGATACATCTTTTCCTTTCAAACCTCTCAAGGTCCATGTTTCTTCTCCCAGCTTCACGGGGTTACTCTCATTCCTCTTGACCATAATATAAGAGCGACTGAACTATCTTTGCTTGGTACTTGCCATTTTGAGTTACAGAAGAGAGAAGGTGGAAGAGCATCAGTCTCTCCATTACACAATTTATGCACAAAAGCCAATTTTTTCAAATATGTAAAAAATGTCTGCAGAAGTGAGAGGACAGCATTTTGAAGTAGCTAAATTTTGGAGGAGTTTCCATAGTTTGTCAGGGTTTTTTTTTAAAAAAAGGGCAATACAGAATCTGGCTATCTTAGCAGTAATTTTGTACTACTATGAGCACTGAAGTTCATAGCTTGCTCTGGGAGCAGCTATAAATACAGCTCTGAGCAGGTGCCACTGATATACCACAGACAACCATCTTTTAAGGCAAAGACTTAATAAAAAAAAAGGTTCCAAGATTTTCTTCTTGGGTAACAGCACTGGATATCAGAAGATCTGTTTTATAATAGAGAGTCGTGATAGCTTCTGGCAAGAATGTGTCTGTGGCCCCAAATACTCAAGTTGGCCATACCAATCAGGCAGAGAAGGCATTTCAGCAGGAAACAGGCAGGTGTGCAGTCCTTTATCACCCAACCTGCTCAACATCCATCACCATCCTATGAATCACCCATTGCTTTCTGTCAATACAGTTGTGTTCTTGAGGGAACATTAGGGAAAAGGCAAATGTTTTCGAACAGGCTTTCAAAATCCCCAACAGGCATACATGCTGGGTAACTACGTCAGTATAGTAGGTCTGCATTGGCAATAGGGATGAAAATCCCATGAAAGGCAACCTTAAGGAACAATAATATTGATGACATTGAGTGATAACGGTATTGACATTGATGCTTATCATTGATTTTGGTCATCCAGGGATACAATATGTAGGAAGAGGGCTTGCAAAGTTCCCACTGCTTAATGCGTATACTAAAATGCAGCCACTGAAACACAACTAGTGTTCCCAGCAGCTAGAGGATTTGACAACCATTTGCTTGAGTTGTTGAGAGAGACCATTGTGGACAGTGAGGAGTGCATCAGTAATCACAGCCTAATACGTTAGCAAGTTTCCCAAGGACTCCAGGAGATGGATATACTCCTCTCCAGAGCTTCTCCTGTGGGACTCCAAATTTGCAAGCACCATATTTTTTTTATTCCCCCCAAACTCCCTGCTCTTCCCTACCAGCACTACCTGTCTATTCAGGAATACTTCCAAAAGCCTACAGGGCTTCCTGTGTGGCCTCTTGTAGACAGCCCGCGAAGCAGTCATTCAGGCAGAAGGCTTATGAAGGATACAGAATTTAAGACCCTTAAAATGTTCATTGTTTCTGAGTGTTGTAGATATACAGACACCACCTGTTCTCTTGCTCTCAATTGGTAGCTCTTGAACCATGTTGTTAAGGATTTTGGAACCAAAGGACAGAGAGAGAGTTGTCAGCTTGCTTCTCTCCTGCAGTTTATGGCTTAGGCCTGGATCTACAGCCGCCAGAGCAATCGAAGCATTTTGACAACTTCCAAAAAACTACAACAGGTCCTCTTAATCCTTAAGCAAAACGCCAAACTACATTTTGGCTGATTTTATCTCCAGCCCATCAGAGTATTTTGACTCAATTGCCAGACTCTTGCTGAACAAGCTTATGTAACCAGCAGAGTTAAATTTTGACTTAATGTACAAAAATAGCTGTTTTCACCAGCTTTAAACATTCTGATGTCCAAACACGAAACTTTTTTTGTTATATTAAGGAAGAACAGATGCATGGAACTTTCCTCCATGGTGAGGTCTTTAAGTTCTGTGAAGACATTCCCAAGAAGAACCACATAAACTCAAATTTCACAGTCAAAAAAGGGCAGGCTAAACCTCATTACCAATTACAATACCTTTGATGACTCCATAGTAGTCACAGATAAAATCAGGTTAGGGAAAACAAGTTCACGTCTTTTGAACTGGAAAGCGCATAACAATTACTTACTAAACAATTAAAAATTATTAATTATAGCACTGGATGTAGGCCTTGCAGGGCCTAAAGAATATGCGTTGCTTGCACTTGTATATGCTCATTAATCACAGTCTGTTACTGTAATTTTAATGAATGTTTATCTTATTTTCTTTGTGTAATCCAATTACTTTTGTTTTTTTAACCATCGTCAGGGATCTCTTTGTCTCCGGCATCCTGCCAATCAGCCCCCTTTAGATGTGAACAATTCAATTCATTATCATTAAGTTTCTACTTTTAATCCCACTTCTGGGGGAACCATTGAAAGAAAATCCAGGAACAGAAGCCCTTGCACAGCAGGGGGAATGAAATGTGTTCTGAACACCTGAGTAATTATGTGCAACAGTTCTCCAGAATGGTACTCTAATGTCTTTCTAAACTTGTACCACATTAACAATTAGATCATCTGTCATTTCTGCTTTAGTATTAAATTAATTGCAAATTGACTTTAGGATTGAGGAAAAAAAATAAACTACTGGAGTGAATCTAAGCATTTTGTGTTTGTTTATGTTTTAATTGGCGCATTGCACCTGTCCAAATTATTTCTGTGATACAGATGCCATTACTACAATCCCAGTTGATTACGACAGCCCCTCATACTAAAGACAGCAAAAATCAACCCACCAGATTACCAGATGTAGTGAACAACATATTTCTAACACCTGCAGACATTTTCATGAGACATAGATATAATTATGTACTTAGACTAGTAGACCAGTAAACAAACAGCATGTTACTTTTGGCAAAAGATCTAGGATGGTAAGGACTTAATTATAAAGGCAAGTATTTAAAAGCATAAATAAAAATAAAAAATGAGTTTATTTTAGTAAATCAGAGACTAGAAGACAGCCACAATTCCCCAGAACTGTCAGCGTTCATGAGGCAATTGAGAAACTTAAGAATATGACCAAGGATTCTTTGTTAACAGAGGCAAAGGAAGAAAAGACAAGCAGCACCACCAGCGTTGTAGGCTCAGGTCCTGGAATCAAAACAGCAGCACTAATGTGGTGCTAGACTCAGACTAAATCTGCTGCCCTGCCTTGCTGGTATGGCCACACTAGTTCAGTTGCTGTCACCTGACAGCAGCTTAGGGATCTCAGCATTGAGCAGCATGGCTTAGGTGCCAGAGTGCTTGTTCATACAACCAAGAAGGGAGTAAGCGAGTGTCTATCACGCAGTGAAACAGCAAAGGCCTGACAAACAGAACAAGGAAGGCTACAGCTGGCTGAAAAGCCAGGCTGACTTTTTCCCCAGGCTGACTCATGCTTTCTTTCAGGGCATTCTCTTTTCAAATTTTCAGCATGTTGTCCACTTAAAATAAAGTCAAATTATATTAAAAGTTTTATGGGACAAAAATATTGGAATACCAGGAATTCTCTGCAACACTGCAAGACAAAATATTTGAGCCTGACAACCAGAGAGTGTTGAATTGGAACTCTTATTTTAATCTTGGCTTTAGGCTTAGACATTTTTCTGTCTACCACTGGCCAGCCTTCTAACTGCTGGCATGCTACTAAGCCTCAGGTTGCTGCAATGCTCCACCTGACAAATGGAGAAATACGGGTTTTTTATTGCTCTGTCTTGTAGTCAACATCTTCTGATACAGCAAAGGGGGTAGGTTTGGAAATAATATGATCACATTGCCTGACAAAAACAGTGAGCACTTATCCATCTGGACTGGAAGGTTGTAGAAGCCTTATCCATCTCAGTTTGCTTGACTTCTGCTGACCACTCAGAGACACCAAATCCATTGCTACAGTGATAAATCTAGATAGCAGGTAGCTAAGCAGGCAGAAAGTGAAGCAATCTGTCTTCTAAAACCTTACTGGGGGGACACACAACTCGGGTAACAAGATCTTGGCAGCTTGGTGTTCAGTCTTGAGAACCAGAGGGTAGTCTACTGGACAAGTTCTGGTGGATTCAGCTTTCATGTTCAGCATGTTCATAAGCCTGTAGAGTTCATGAGTTCCTTGGTTTTGTCATTCCTTGTATTTTTTCCAGTTCTTTAGTTAAGTCTGGTAATACATACACTTGCCTAGGCAGTGGTTTTCCTACTTTACTTGCAATACGCTCTTCTTTGTCTTTCTAAATTACTTCACTCAACTTTCCTTCTCTCTATCCAGTCTCAGGGAGCCTCAAATCAAACAGTGGTACCACTCATTACTTTTTTAATTCAGTCAGAGGTAGCTTATGCCAATGGTTTTTCATGACAGCTATAGGTTATTTGGTCTACAGCTGATGGGATGAGAAAGAGGCAGATGGGTGCCTTGACATCCTCCAAAGTACTGTTGATGATATATAATTTGACAACATTTCTGTGTAGTAGCAGCAAGCCACCAACTTATGTCTTCCTACCTCCTATGTGGTAATAGAGACTCTTCGGTACATCATGGGAGAGACCGTACACCTGAATCAAAAGGTGCCAGGGAATAATGCAGGATTCCCTCTGTCTCTGTCAGCCTTGTTTCTGATTCCTCATCACTTGGTGCTTTGCTGCCTATCTGAGGAATCAAGGGGTAAACTGCCTGTCCCTATGGGTAGCAGGTTAGCAAAGGTACTTTTTGACATGAACTCTGGAAAGCAGCAAAGACAGGCTGGAGTCCCTGCTGAAAGATCAGAAGCAGCGATTGCAGCATGAGAATGGGAGACAGGGCACTGGAGTTTTCCCGTGTCCAGCTAAAGACAAGAAGAAGTTCCTAACCTGATGGGTTGGTTTACGAGCAGGCTTTGGACTCATGTTTCTTAGTCCATCTGACCAAATTTCACCTTCTATGGAGTATAACAGCATCAGTGCTTACCAGTTAGTTATCTGTACAAGTTGTTAACTCCATCACTGTGTTGTCACACACAGGCAAGGCCCCTTCCACCTCTCATGTCACTGGCTCCATCTGCAAGTAACACTTGCCAATATGGGCGAGCCATGGGCACTTTCCATAGTAAATGTGCCCTGCTTGACCTTTCCACCTCTTCCTTCTTCTCAGGGGATTGAGGAAGGGCACTTTGTTGTTGTTTTTTCCTAAAACCATGCAGAGAATCTGATGAAGTTAGCAGTTTCTCATTGCCAACAAATACTTCATTCATTTAAGGACCTATCTTTCAAAACAATGCATGGGCCATGACTCTTTTTTAATCCAGGCCTGCCATTCCTTCTTGTTGCAAAGTACACACTTTTTTGTATTTCACTGAGTATAAAAGTAATTCAGTGGGAGATTCCTCATCAGGATGGGTTGTGCATGACAGGGAAGTCAAAGGTCAGCGAGCAGATAGAAAAAAAATGAATTGTTGCCCCTAACTGGTTAAGAAACAAGCATTTGTAAAATACACCTGTTTCAGCAACAAAGCCAGGTAGACATTTTGGTGAGCTATAACTTCTACTGATTATGGGAAAGGTTTTAGGAAAAAGGATCTTTTAGGATCCACACAAACAGTTCCTGAAACCCACCACACCCATCAACCCAAAGATTTCCATACTGAGACTAAAGTCAGGCCAGATGAGAAAGAAATTATAAACAGGCTACTCAGGGAATTGTCTGTGAGCATGACACTTCCATAACGATAAACAAGCCAAGGCAGAACAAGGTTGATTGTTTTCTCCTCAGATGCAGCTATGCGAATCTGGGGAAAAAAAAAAGTTGTCCCAACCATAGTGCAACAAATGGTAAGTAGCAGCATAAAAAGACTTTGTTTTTGTCACAGTTTTTCTGATGGAGAAACAAAAGGGGGGAAAAAAAGAAATGAGATGTGGTTTGTTTGCACAGCTCCTCTCAGATTGCTGGGCTACCTGGTGGCAACCTCCTTCTCTTCTCAGATCTGTGGTTTCTAAAAGGTGACTTTTAAGCTTCTTTTTAACTTTTGAAGATAGGTTTATCTTTCCCTTTCTCTGTGAGAGTAAAAGCCTCTCCGTTTAGAAACATATCTTGTCCATTTCCTCTAAGCATATCTTCCAAGGATATATATTGCTTAAAAAAAACAAATCACCTCTCCCCTACAAACCTGAAGCTTACTGCTACAGGATGTTTTACATTTCAAAAGTCTATGTGAGTTAAAATGCAATTAGACAACTTCATGGGAAAAGAGGTTCATCAAGGGCTATTAAATGCAGCAGCTTGGCTTTCCTCTGGAAGTTGGAAATAGAAATGGGCAACAGTTACTGTATATTTTGTTCTCTTTTACTCTCTTCTTATGTGCTCCTCCCAGATAATATCAGATGGGAGCTAGTGATGCTAATGGACAACTGAGATGATCCAAATGAACTGCTATAATACTAGAGTCTCAAAAAAAATCAGTTGTTATAAATACTGATTTGATGTTGTCAGTAGATTTAATGCATTTTTCCTATTAGTGAAAGATTCTGAAACATAATGTCCTTTTTCTCTAAATTCTTAGAAACATATTCACTATGGTCTTTCTGTTTCTGATATTGCAAGGCAAACTGGTTTAACTCCCACCGGAAATAATAAGAATTTTTCTGAGTGACTCCTCTGGTTTCGTTCTGGTGAGAGGCCCATGCAAAAAATGGAAAAAAAAAAAAAAAAAGGAAAATGATCTGGTATGTCTTTAAAATTAACAACTTTATGACCTCACTAAAAGACAGAGTTACAGTAGTCTCAGTGTCCAAATTGCATATTTATATTCTTGAAGATTTTAGTTAATTCTCTTGAAGTTTATCCTTAAATATTTTAAGCCCGGGGAATTCATAATGGGTTTTGTAAGTTGTCAAAAAGTCTTGATTATTGCAATATTTTACTCCAAGCTGTGTTTTCAAAAATCATGCTATTTCAGTGTATTTGTGAGTGAAAGAATATAAAAAAGAAGTCAAGTTGTGGAAAAAAGAAGTTTGACATTCATGAACCTTTGCAAATGCTTGTATCTTAGCCCATGTGCTCTTTAGCTTTTCCAGACTCCTTAATATACAAGATTTTCTGTTCTGCTTTACAGAAACAGCCAGTCATGCAGTATTTAAAGACAGCAGCTAGCCCAATACTGATGGCCAGATGTGGTGTAATCTTGGCTGGGATTAATGGGATTTCAGAACAGCTCTTGACCTCACTGAGATCAGGTCAGGGAAGGCCAGGTGAAAACAAAAGAGGAGCCCTGCATAAAGAGAGTTGAAACGGTCTATTTGTGAAGGTAATTGCATGAAACCAGGGTTAGGAAGTAGCTGAGTGAAGTAAGGCATGACTTAATATAGAACATGTGTGTATGAAGAGAGGTACAAGCAGGGGTACAAAAATGCATTAAGATTGCTTGAAAGTATTGACAAAGTAGCGGATAAAGGAGAACCGCTTGACACAGCATGTGAGAACCTTCACAAAGTCTTTGGGAAAGGTCCTCTTGCTAAAGACAGTGTTGCAGAAAACAGCACCACTGACAAGAAGAGGGGGAATAAACAATAAGTTTCATGGTGGGAAAAGAGTGAAATCAAGATGCCCCAATGTCCTACCTGAAGATCAGCACTGCTTGTTTGTATTCTAATGATCTGGAAAAAGAGACAAGCATGATACCACAAAGTTATTTCAGGTTTATCCTCACAATGATCTCTGAACTTGAATATTTGGAACAAGTTAATCTGGTAAAGTGATCAGGAACAACGAACTAGAAAATGAAAATCAGCCTTAATGAGTACAATATAATATACATTGCAGAAAAAGGTAACTACTCTTATGTTAATGCATTCTTAATTAATTGTATCAGGACAAGAAAAGATGCGTTTTAGTTTGAGTAGCTCAAGAGGATCTTAGCTCAGAGTTCAGTAATGGATAAGTTACTCAGCAAAATGCTTGCATGTGAATGGAATAGGAAAATACTGAAAATTTACAGTTTCACTCTGAAGAGATAGTTTTCACCGATAGCTGTACGTTCAACCTTATCACACATGAAAGTAAAGATGTAACAGAGTTAGAGGGTTAAAGAGCTTCATGCTGTTTCTTCAGATGTAGTTTGCTTGAACTGGAAGAAAAAAAAGGCCAGTGGGAATTTAAAGGCCTTAATCCGCAAGCCAAGAATAGTAGTATTTAATCTGCAGGAAAATTGGAAGGAAAAAGAAACATGCCGAAAATTAAAACAGACACAGAATGAAAACTCCAGTAAAGGTGAAGTATTGACAGAAAACACGGAGCACCCAGGAAGGGGCGACATGAAATACCATTGGCTGACTTACAGGAAATAGCATTGTTTTTTAACAAAAATATCTTTTATTGAACAAATTTAGCTTTCATTAAAAAAAAAATATAATCTTAGTAAGTATGAAAGGAGTGAATACACTTGAATATTGTAATGGATACAGAGCCATCTACAGCCAGGTATCAGAGTGGGAAACAGCATATACTACAGAAAAGATGAGAAACTTAGTTGAGTTAATCTCTAAAGAAATAATATTTCATCAAATTTAAGTCTACTTAGATGAACTTAGCACAGAGAAAAATATGACTAAAACCAAGCAAGCAGCAGCAGATTTGTGCTTTAAATTAAAGATGTGAGGGTGGAAGGATACAACTGGAAAATTCTAAGAAAATGGAGGGTATGATCATGAAAAACAAAGAAAAATACTCTCAGATCCTGAAGAGTTAATGTGTCTATAAACCTTTGAATCCTTTCTACAAATAGAACCACAAATAAGAAACTACATTTGAGAGCAGACGGGGACAAATGTTTCATGATCTGTCGTAGCTTGCTTTAGGGTAGAGAAGGAAATGGATGATATTAAGGACTTTCTTAAAGCAGGAAATACAAACTGACTTCTTAAATGTAAAGAAGAAACAGGACAAATATCAGAAAAGTAATCCAAAGTACAAGCTGAGTCACTGAGACACAGTAGCAGAATGTAAAATAAGAAATCAAAAGACCCCAAATAAAGAAGATACCAAAGGAAAAGAAAACTATGGGTCTGGGAAATTTCCCAGGTCCTCTGTCAAACACAGTACTGTGTCACAGCTTCACCCGGCTCACTATTTGGATAAGCATCAGCTAAAGAATTTCTTTTTCAAAGGGATGGGGTGAATTTCCGCATATTATGGAAAGCAGTAAATGCAAAGAATATAAAATTAAGGATTGTTTCAAATTCAGGATGAATAATAATGGAGGCGAAGGAAAACGAGGGAAATAATTGCAGATCGGTTTGGCATCAAATACTAAAGCTAGAGGGTTAGGATGCATGGGAGGCTATACGAGAATGACAATAATATGAAAAATACCAAAAAGAAACCTGGATTTTACTTACATTTTATACTGTAAAGAAGCATCATCATCTTTATTCAAGTCACTTAGTATTACAGCTTGTAATTCTAAACAAGTTAGAAAAATATTATGAGGTTCATAGTGTCAGAGGCAGAATTATGCCCTGAAAACCAAAAGAATAATAAAGTAATACATGATAGGACTGGTGACCCAATGCACAGCTTTGTTACAGTCATTAAAGGATTCAAAGATCCCACAAGAGGAAGGATGGTTTCATAAGCAAGAGAAAGATAGAACTGTTCTGTTACAAAAAAAACACTGTGTACTTAAGAAAAATGCCAAACACAGACATATTGGTCTTCAGGCCATATAAATAGGAAAGGAGTAGCTAATAAATTGACTAGCACTATCTGTTTTGTCTTAAAAGACATAATGCTGGATGTAGAATACACTGTGATTACAGTCAAGGCAGAAGTTGTTTATCAGGAAAACTAACATTAGCTACTCTGCTTGTCCCCAGGCAAGGTCACCTCTCTCTTTTTCCTGATCTTTCAAGATTCTTCATAAATTTTGTGAGGGAGATCAGAAACCTAACTCACGATTCATCTGAATATTCAAGAGCTGCACAAGAAAAAACAGTTGTATGGAAATGTAACAATGTTTTTAGAAGAAACAGATCTGAATATTGAGCCTAGGTAAGATACTTGTGTTTTTCTACCAACCGTACATAGTCTGATATGTTCCTGTGGCAGGACTTTGTAATGGCTGAAATCTTGAGGTGGAGGTACGTACATCACCTCTGAAAAGGAGCTCCAAAAAGAGAGCAAAAGGCTTCCATATCTTCTATTAGTGATACTATTAATAGTAATATTCATAACAATTGTAAGAAACATTCTTTAAGTGAACTCAAAGCAAGCAGAGAAGACAGAAAGGAAATGAAAATTATTTCTTCAATCAGATGTCTGCCTGCCCACTGTCCCTTTCTTCTAGGCAAGCCATTCAGAGGCTTTCTGAGTTGCAGCCAGCTCTGCCTTTGTCCCCTCTGGGCCTTGCTACGTTATTTTCGTCCCTTCAGAAGCCTGCCTGTTTGATCCTTGCTCTTTCCTGTGGTCTCTCAATCTCTCTGCAGGAGCTGCACACTCCCAGGTTTATGCTATTTCCACCACACCCTGAGGTCTTCAAACCTTTCTGCCCCAACATGCTCATTTGCTCTCTAAGGGAAGAAGCAGTATCTCCCTCCCTCCCGGGGCTGCACTTGACCCAGTCGTTTAAAGGAGCATAACAGAAAAGGGAAATAAAATCTGCAGAAAGACTGATCATCACAGAATGGTGGTAAAACCTCTCTGTGGGTACTTCAACATCCATCGTTGTGATCACCGGTCTAACTACTTAGTGGTCTAGTTGGCATTCAGAGCCAAGAAATCAAAAATAAACAATATTTGTGGAGACTGGATAGACCACTGCTATGTTAGCCTTAAGGGTAAAAGGATTGTGCATATATTTTGTAAAATAGGTAAGAGAAAGTGATGAAAATCAAACAGAAAATAAAATACAATGATGTACTACCAGGTCAATGGTAGGAGGTAGACCAGAATAAAGTTTCTCACCCTTAGGAAAAAAAGAAAAAGAAAAAGAAAGTAAGCAAGAAAAACAAAAGAGAACAGAAAATCTTACACAAACAAATTGGCTCTGAAAAACTTACATTTCTGGCTTGTATAAGGAGTTTCTGTACTAGTGAATGGAGCTTCTCCTTATAGATTTAAGTTAACCATAAAAAATAGGCAGGGCTGGCTTCCTTTGTTTCTGCTGTTTACTCCAGAGAGAGCAGCGAGGCAGGTTTTTAATTTAAAAAAAAACAACAACAAACAAACAAATAAAGAATGGATTAATGCAAATAATATAATAAAGCATGATTTTAAAGAATGGCTAGGGCTGGACATATGTTGGAGGAGCACAATAGCTGTTATTAAAATACATTTACTCCCCAAACTTTTTTAAAAATTTATTTCTATAGACACTTATATGTGTATTAACCACCATCTTAAAGGTTTGCCACACTCTTCTCAGAAACTTCCTCTAGAAAGATAAGAAGCGTAGTATCACTGAATTCATACTGTGCAATGTTCTGTATTTGGTTGTTTTGGGATTCCCTTTTCAATGACGCATACCCCATAGCTCTTCTGACAAATGTTGAAAATTGCAATGTGAAACCTTATCCAAAGGTATAAACTGAAAGAGGCTGAAAGTTGTCTGAGGACATTGTTTTCTCAGTTGTGTGTTGGCAAAGAAATAAATGCAGTCTAAAAAAAATTAATGTTAGCCTTTTTTAAATTAAAGAATTACTCTATACCATTATGGTTGCAAATTTGCCGATCAGACTTCATGCCGTTCACAAAAAGAAAACAGATAAATGAATAATATTTTCCCAACACCCCAAAATCTATGTTGATTGTTTCTCTAGAAATATTCTATGAGGATTTTTGAATACACTTATCTGGAGCAAGGAAGGGAGACATAAGAAGGAAATTCTTTCCACCCTCCACAAAAAAAAGCTTTTATAAAATATTTCACAGACAATACCCCAGTGATCTTCAGCCACACTCTCCAAAATATTCTCTGCTGGTGGTGCGGGGGAGAGGGGTTCCAGCTTGGGGTAAGTGCTTGGATTTCCACCTCTCTTGGATGTTAGTGACTAGAATAGTAGCCATGATGGTGCTTGTTAAAATAATCTTTACATACATACGAACACACCACTTAAGGAAGTTCACTTTGTGCAGAATGATAAACTGGCATCCTCATTATTTGCAATGCAGATCATGCATTGCTCCACTATGTGAGAAAGTGTCCCCTAGTTTGACAGAAGTATTGCATGCAAAAGAGACAGATACTGATAATGAAGAAGCTACTCCATCAAAGAAGACTACAGAAAGGAGGCAGAAGAGGGACAGCTGCACAGAAGTATGGATTCCCCAGTGCCAGATACTAAACCATCCTAAAACAGGTATCTGGCCCTCGCTTGATTTACTGAGCCTAATTACAGAATAAAGTGCCTAAGTAATGGATAGAATCTGGTCCATAATTATTTTAATAAAACACGCATATATTATAATGTCTCACATGTTCTTTTAGCGTATTCTTTTTATACCAGACAAACACTCATTTCATTTCATTTCGTTTTGTTAATTAGTACTGTTTTCAGGAATAAGGGTGGACAGTTAAAATAGTTTCTTCCTCTGCAGGCTTTCCTACCCTCAGTAATAATTAAAATCCAAAGGCCAGGTTTTGAAACTCTTCCAAGAGATGCTATTTCATTGCCACCCTGGAAATGTCAAGGGTGCACAAGGGTAATTCTTCAAAGAACATCAGAAAAAATGCAGGCTCAGGACCATGTCAATAAGAATCTAAATTACTTATTTATTCAAATAACCACTATGTTTACTTGCAAATCCAAGAGAAAACTAGAACTTTTAAGTATCTATGGCTTTAAAAAAATAACAAAACAGAAAAAAAAAAAAACAAACAAAAAACCGATGGGCAATAAGAAGGGGCAAAATACAGGCAGAATTGTCATATTTTAGATATCTTTTCTTTCAAGCAATAATAAAAATGAATCAGATGATGAACAAAAACATTTGAGTTCAACAATATGATTTTTACCTCTACCTTGACTTCTACCATCAAAATTGAAAGATATTAAGAAATTATTTTTTCTCATTATTAAACTAAGTAACAATTGTTTCACTATAGAAAGCTAATATGTACCATCTTCCTGATGAATTTGATTGTTCCTCCCATGAAAGCTAATGCTCGCTTCATGACTTGCCTTAAGCACAATACAGTCCTACACAAGGACAGGTCACAAAAAGAATAAAAGAGCCTCTTACAGCCTTGTGCCAGGAGACACAGAGTAGGACTATAATGAAGATTTGTTTTTACATTTCTGTCAATCAGCAACAATAACAAACACAAGAAAACATATGCTATAACTTGTTGCAGTAGACAACAGAAATGTGACTTTCAACTGCTGTTTATTAGCGGTCTAAGTAGGTATCTCTTCTCAGGTTTCCATTCCCAATGCCACTTGGTATTTCAAGAAAACATTGAAAACCTACTTATGCAAGGGAGAGCACATTCCACTTCTGACTTTGGGAGGCAGATAAGAAATGGTTTCTCAAACCATTTCCAGGATGGGGATTAAAGATGGGGCACAGAATTTTTCTAAAAAGAGAATTTCAGTGGCCCCAGACATTTAGAGAGTCAGGAAAGTGGGACAGAAGTTGTGTCCCCTTTTTCCTTCTGCATCACTGGGATGCTTTGGGTTGTTCTGTGCAGGTTTAAATGTGTAGATGAAGATGTTTTCACTAGCATGAAAGCCAAAGTGCAAGGAAGTATTTTCCTTATATTGAACTTTTATCTCACTTTCTACAGTAATAGTTAATGTTTTGCTCTCATTTCCTCAAAATATCCCTCGATTGTGACTTTGCTTTTCTGATCTTTGCCTGCCAGTAATTCACAGTTGTTTCTGTGAGTCTATTAATGTTCTCACTGAATACAGGAAATAAAAGCAAAACCCTAAAAAATTCTATTGCAATAAAGACATGAAGCTTCTGACATGTAAATTTGCCCTGCAAAGCAGCCACTTCTATCTACCAGTTGATATTTTTTTTGCAATCCTTTGAACTACCTCCATTTTCTCATTCTATTTCTAATGATGAAGTGATCAGAAAATGATGTAGTGTTACAGAATAAGTCACCTGAAATGGACAGACAACAAAGGCCTCTAAGCAGACAATTCAAAATTGTGCTAAACTGTTTTTGTCTCCTTATTGCATGTTTTTCATGTTTCTGCTTTCTACTAGCTATATATTTATATAAACTTTGGATTATTTTTTGATCAGGTGGAATGGCACTTTTTAACTCATGAGTGTATCGATGATGTAAAGGTGATGTAAGGTGTTTTTACCTCACCTTGTCTCTGGTTTTACTGATAGTATCTGAGGGTTTTTTCCAGTTTGCTTCGCCATATGTACCATCAATGTGCTTTTCAGCCCTTTTGCATAGACAATTCAAGACAGCATTAAATACAATTGAGCCTAACAGTAAGTTAGTGTTTGTAAAATCTGGAAAATTTTTACTAGAACAATTCTTTATGTGAACCACTATTATTTTCATATTTAAATAACTCATATTTTGGGCATTGTGAATTTACAGTTCTTCCCTATAAGCATAGTGAATTTTAACTTACAGGAACTTATTTATGGCAGTACAAAGCACCTCTGTTATGGGAAGATCTGACTGGGTTTTATTAGTCATTACAGACAACAGTGCACCTGCAGTGCCGATAGAGCACTAAATGGCTCACTTTGTGATGGTGAGGAGTTCAGTTTGAGCTGCTAATTTCCAGAATTCTTCTAAGGACTCCTTGCCATGCTGTAAAACTGAAAGCTCAGAATATATGTTCCATGGATTTGGGGGGAGAAAAAAAAAGAGAGAGGGAGAAAAAAAGAAAAGAAAAGGAACCTTTGATGCATACTTTCTCCACCTTCAATGATTTTTTCCCTTTAATTTTCAATTTAGGGATTTTAAATATTTTTTTCTTAGTATCTCCAGAAATTAGTTAACATTTTCATTAAATTTCAAAAAGGCCATTAGTCTGTTTTGCTGATTACTTAGGTGCTTACTTCATTCCAAGTTCTCATGCATTTAACTTCTGTATGATGTGTCTCTGTCTCTCAGCATTCAAAAATATTTCTCCACTGTGACCAAAAGGAGTAACAGTAATGTTCAAAAGTCATTTGATGAAAATTCTATATCCAAAAATAAAATCTTACTGTTATCCCACATTCCTAACTCACCAATACAAATTCTAGTGGGTCCTGGCTGATCAGACAATGAATTCATTGTTGAAAACATTTTTGTTAAATATTGAAGGTATTTATGGTAATAGTTACACAGAGTTTTGGAAGATTTAACATTTTTGCCACAATAAAAATGAAAATATTTAGTCTTTTAAAACTCATAGATGTATATACACATATATATGTATGGTTTTATATATATTATATGCAAGTATAATTACATTTGTACTGGACTGGAGTTAAAAAGAGTGCTTGTGACTCAGAAGAATTTTGACTTTTTCATTTTAGACGTGACCTTGTCTTGTGATTTTTTTTTAATTATTATTATTTTCCCCGGGCTTTACCTAGGTTTGTAATTCTACCAAATACCATTACAAACAACAGTAATAAGACAACTGTTCAACGACGGGTCCAGCTCTAGTGAGCAAAAGAGGTGAACAATCTCTAGCAAAGTAGTAAGATATTACTTACTGTTGACTGAACTTTCCCTAATTGTGTATGCTTTACAAATAAACCACAGGGACAAGGGAGGTAGGAAGGCCCCTCTTCTGCATCCTTACAAAATGAGTTTCTTTTTAAAGTGAAACAGCATTATTGATCAAAGCAAAGGGTAACACCATATGTAAAGAAGAAACAGCTGGCAGTCACCTTTCTGTCACTCACTTACACACTTGCACACAGACCCACACTTATTAAAAACAGGTCAGATCAGATTCCAGGTTCACCCTGCAAAATTAATGACAACCTTGCAATAAAGTAACAGCATGAATTTGAGCCTTGTAATACAACGTGATTACTAGCGTTTTTATTAGCTGGGTTTGAGCAGCAGGCAAGGCCGGCTGGTATTTGACACACAAACAGGGATGTTACCAGGTGCGCCGCTCTAAAGTGTCACATCAAAGTCGCAGCCCTGCTGGCTTGGTTTACACCTGAGCCAATTAGCCTGGGAGATCAGAAGAGGCTGAAAAATAATACGTCTTCTTATTTTTGTGCTGGAGAGAATCACTTGATCCCAAGTAAGATGATACAAGGAGAACAATGGTAGATAAAGTATGGCAGAGGAAGAAGAGGGCACAAGGCGAGGGAATCGGCGAGAGGCTGAAATAAGAGGGCTATCATCAAATAAAAAGCAAAGTGGAAAGCAAAAGTGCCATATGCCTGTCCCTCTCTCAGTGTGTTTGTCAGTCTTTTGTTGGCAACAAAGGGGCTAATTGAAATGAAACAATCTCCAGTCTGTTTGCTGGCACATCAAATATGCTGCAAGATCTGTTGGCTCTTGCTCACCCTGAATTATTGAAGAAGCATGGCTTCTAGAGAAAAAAAAAAAATGTGGAGGGATCTTCAAAATACACCGCTTTTTTCTGGGATGGGTTTTGGTTTTTTAATTTTTCTGGTTTCCATGGATTTCATTTAGAGTAATGTAACAGCAGGCCTGTACAAAAGATGCAAGAATTTAAACTGCACTACTTAACTGGGGTACTCCCATTCCAAGTTAAGTGTCTGAGCATCAGCATTCAGATACTTTGAAATGTCTTTAGCATGACCAACTCCTTTTACCACAGGAAAGAAGGTTTTCAGCTGTGAGTTTTGCCTTCTTTTCACTTTCTTTTACATATGAAAACAGTTTAAGAAAACTCAAACAAAAACTGTTTCAAGGTTCCAAAATCAAAAAGTTTTTTTTTTTAACCAGTTTATTTGGCAGTGACATTCTCATTACATAAACATGAAAAGCAAATGCTGCTGTATATTAAGGCAGACTTAAAAAGATTCAGCATTTAAATAAAAACTGACCTGCTTAAAGTTGAAACACTGACATAATTGAAACACGTGTTTGCAAATGCTGTGTTTTAGTATTCATCAAGCTATATTTTAAATTTTCTCCAAATTACTCAGAAATTAGATGAAAAAAACAGAGATTACCAGAACTCTTTTACATGGAAAAGAATTAGGAAACTGTTAATTCAGTGAAAATTGATCTTTTTAGGGTATGAATTGCAGGTAAATAACTTTACTTTCCCAAGAGACATCTACCTGAGTAGATCATCACATTTATTCCCAAAATGTCTTCTTTTCAGCATACACTTTCAACTTTTAATTATAGCTATTTTTGAGACTGATTGACATCAAAATTCCAGGTCAAGTGATTCTGTACGGCAGGGCAGGGAAAGAAGCAAAGCAACTTCTTCTTATCCCATGGTTAGAGGGGCAAATGAATGTCTCCCATGAAGGGGCAGTGTTTCTGGTTGGACATTGTCACGCAGTGGGAGATGACTTCAAAGAGCTGAGTCCCAGAGCAGCCATGTGGCAAGGGGATGCACTAGCCACAGAGATTGATAGTGTTCTCAATAGACACTCTCAGCTCTCCCTCAGCAATGATGGGCCACTGTGCCTTCAACAGTCGATGGCCAAAAAGAAGCAGCCTAGTTGCTGCTGGGCCAGCAAAGCTGTGGGATCTGACCACTGATCCCTAAACTGTTTGTGGTTTCCAGACAAATATTTGATAACCCTCTCTCTATTCTTCCCCAAGTCACTTGAAGAGCAGCAACAGCTCCTCAGGACTCCTTGAGTAGGGTGATGCCTAAAGCCCATGTCTGAGATTTAGGCTCTCAAGCTGTCTGACTGCTGGAAAGCTCTATAAAAGTTGGGTCCTCTTGCCATAGCCAGGACACAGTGTGAGTGAATTACTGTGACTATGATCATATCTCACAAGTGCCTAACTTTCTGTACCCTGCATTGCTTTTGCTAGGGATATGTGGAATAGAAAACTCCAGAAAGTCAGTCTCGGCCACCAGAAAAATTCTTGTCAATATGCCATGTACCTAAAGCAACACAGGTAAGTCTCTTCCTTCTCAGTCCTTGTGGGTGTGGACTCCTCCACTATAGCTATATATATGGAAGTTTAGGTACCTCAGAGATTTGGTGACTCACTGCAATGTAAATGAGGAGGTTTTATGTTGTGCATAGGAGCTGTTCCCTCTGCTTTGACACAGACAACTGTCCCTCATCTTAACAGACTTGTAGCCTTCTCAGGAAGGGTTCTAGTTCTTTCGTGATTATGTTCTTCTTTTAGGATCTCTGTCAGAAGCATGGATATGTTCTCAATTGATGTATTATGCAAGGCTAAATCTAAGGCACATTCTCTGGGTGCCCAAATTACTGCCATTACACAAAACACATCGTGTAAGAAATCTGAACTCACAGTCATTTGATTAACTGCACCCAAATGATATCAGTTTAATAGTTTAATCAATTCCTCTAGTATACAGAACTGATTACATATAGGTGTGAAACCTTTTTTTTTTTTTTTTTACTGTTTGCAGTCTGTAAAGAGACTTATGTATTTGCAAGTTCTTGCATAGAAGTCTTTGAAAATAATTTATTATGATCTTGGCTTGAAGGACCTGAAAATACAGTAAAAAATTACCTGGATAAATTTTTCTTCATGAAATTTTTAAGTATATTTATTTTTCAAAATTTAGATTTTGGAAATATTCCGGTATTTCACTTCTCTCCCAACAAAATCTTACTATCACACAAGATTATGCATGCTTGTCTCTCCTCCAGTAATTTTTCATTCATTGGCTGGAGTCATCCAATTATGAGAGAGGAGTAGAGTTGTTGGAGAGAATAACTCCTACAAGCCTTGTCAAAATAGACATTGGTAGACATTTATTACTGTCCCCACTGAAGAAAAGGCTCACATGGAGAGAATCCACACAGAAGGGAACCCAGTAAAAGCTCCCACTGTGGGAAAACTTCAATCACATTTTCCATCAGAGACTGCACCTTCTTAAATGCCAACTTCATCAATCTTTGGTATGAATCCATAAAAACGAGTGTCCATGCTTTTTATGCACAGAGAACTACTTCCATACTTTTTTTTCCTCCAGGCTGTTACTGAATTTCCCTTTGTTCTTTTAGCTTTTTTCATGGCATATAAAAGAGAAGGGTGAGAGGAGACAGGAACCATGTGGAAAAACAAATTATGAAATGAAGGAGCATGACCTCCAAGTATACTTTAGAATCTGAACTGCAAAAATTTCATTCGTAAATGTAGAAGTTTTCAACAATTTTAACATTTTGTAATTTTTAATTCATCATCCAACAAATACCCAGGCAACTCCAGAAATATTTTTTCTCATTTGTTTCAAGATTATCCTCATAACACTACATTTCCATAGCATGCAATTCTCCTTTCTGCAAGCAGCCTGCTCCATGCTACTGAAACAGTTTAATTTCGTAGTGCTAAAGACTAGTTTTTCCAGAGTTATTACTGTTATGCTAAAACTGACTAGTTGCTGATTAGTGAAAGTTGTGATGTTTTAAAACCACTTCACTTTAGTCACTTCATTGAAAAAGACATGTAGCTATGTACTATATATGTGTCAACATTTGCTATAGGATTTTTTTTTTAATTAAAGACAAAATACAATGTATATTGTACTACTGCTCAGGTAGGTTTTTTTCAATATAGTCTAAATGAAGAGAGAGTGTAAACAGCAAGATCAGGTTGGCTGGAGTCAGAACCCTCCCAACAAATCAATTAATGCTCCTCTACTCCCCTTAATGCTTTTAAATTAGATTAACAGAATGCTGACCCTCCTTTAATAAAGCCTAGTTTCACCCTGTGGTATGCATCTAGATACTAATATCAAAGAAACAAGCCTGACAAAGGGAGGATAAAACTTACCAGTAGGCCTTGGTTCCCTGCTATTAGGATAATTGCTCAGGCTGTAGAGATGTTAAATTATGTTAAATATGCAGACTTTCTTTTTTTTTTTTTTTTTTTTTTTAACTGACTGTGTATGGAAAGAACTCAGTGGCACAAACTTTTGTGTATTCTCTGACTGTTCCATTTTAAAGAACTCAAAGTTGGAACTAAATAACAAACAGTATGTTTTTAATATGAAGTAGTAGGAAAAAAACACTATATGCAGCCAGTTCTCTATTGTCATGTTTCAAATGACATCAAAAAACCTCAGAAGTTGGAATAACATAAAGAAGGCCCAACAAACAGCTGAAAATAAACAGTTGCATCATATATGTGTGTGACTACAACATTTATAGTATATATGACAAAAAGTATAATGGATTTGATTTCTGAAAACAATGTGCTGAGATTTGGAAAAAGACAAAATAGAAGTGAAGTGCCAAGTCCAGGAACTCAAGAATTGTAGTATTGCTAACACTGCTTTATCATTTCCACAACCGTGCAAATAAAACAGTAATTTCTTTACCTGCTCTGTGATTGCATATTACAGAAGCTTTTCCCTAGAAACATTCTTTCAGCATGAACTAAGATTTTGTTCATTGCACTGAACTTGTTATCATGGCATACCAGAGTCCCTGCCACTATCTTTCTATGGAGTTTTTTTTTTTCCTTGGTATAAACATTTTCTCTAGTATTGACTCATTTATGATGGTCAGAAGGTTGTGGTGAAAAATCCATCCTCTCCTCGCCTATCTGCAGAAAGGAATAGGGAGTATGCAAAAATTCTACCCACAACCTTCTTCTCGTATTTTCAAAAATCTGGTAAAAGAGCTAAGTGATATTTTTCATTGGTAACTTAGAGTGAAGTGTGATTACCACCTGTGCAGTCCAGACTTATGTACACAGGAAGCTTAGTTTTCTTCTCAGTGTTCTTTTCTTCATTGGAGATCTATTTTATATGGACAAATGAGCTTTACAAGTGAAAAATCAAGAAATGGAAAAAAATGTATTCATGAAAATGTAGTTATGCATGTTCAGCTTAAATTAGGTTGGTGGGTTTTTTTACATCATTGAAAAGGTAGTTCAAAATGGTGGCTTTGAACAGATGTTTCTAGCCACTTTCACACACCTCAGGCAGCCTCAAGCTATTTGTCATACTAAAGAGGCTGATGAAAGGGACCACGAAGCAGTAGAGCTCCCCAGAATTCCTCTAATGGCTTTCAGAGAGTTCCCACTATTAACACTAGTACTGGCTGCCTGCTGAGATAAAGATATAGGACCATTAACCCCATATACTCCCAGCCTGGATTCATCTCGCCAAAATTTGAACGTTTAATGATGGGGCCTCTTTTAGGAATCTCATCAACCATGTTTCCCCTATGGTCAATAGGTAGACATGCTTACCCCTCAGAAAATTAATCACATGTTAAGTGGGCTCAAACACTGCTGGAAGAATCAATCCCTTCTCCCTGAGCTGGGGGAGCCAAGGACCCAGGCTGTGTTCATTACTGATTGCCTAAAGAGAAGACTTTGCCTCCTCCTGCCACCTTGGGAGTACATCAGACTGTAGCCTCTCTGGTGCAGTGTACTGCCTTCCTTTTCTTTTTCTCCGCTGACTTCTAACTGAGTTTTTCTCCTCCCTGAAACTTCATACTTTCTCCCATGCTAGAAGTTTCTCTCCCTGACCATAGTGTCACCTGTTCTTTGCAGAGCTCCCTTTTATTGCCGTTTTAGTCCAGCTTTATTTTCCACTTTGGTAGCATTTTCAGTCACACACTGATCCCTTCAGGTCAGCATTGACTGTTCGCGGCTGGGTGCTGCTATCAGCTCCCCAGTGAGTACCTTGCTTGGACCTTCTACATTGTTCTTTGGTGGCTCCAGGCTATCTCCACTGACTAGGTTTGAGGACTTCCAGGGAAGTTTAATTGTTGAGTGTGACATGCTGGCCTGTTGTATTCATTATTTGGCTCCCTTCCTCTCTGTGCAGTGGTTAGAGGAACATGCTGTCCATTTCTTAATTCATGACCACATAATTTAAGACTGCTGCCTTATACTCCCTGTGGCCTATCTGTATTGGCACATCCTGACTAGAAGTCTATTAGCTCCTTGTACTGTTAATTATGACCCACTAAGTTAACTTAATGATGATGGTTGATGTTGTTCATAAAAAGTGTATGACGAGAATTATTTGAGTGGAATATGTCAGATATCGTCTCAATAAGCATCCTGCATTTCTTCCTTAAACAATCTATGAAAGATGGTATGATGAAATGTTAATAGTTGGATACATTTTAAATAGTCATACATAAACTTATTTACATCAGGCTCTGAAACCAACCATGGACAGATTTTAATTCTTTTTTTTTAAATTGCTTTGAGAAGTTGGAGTAACCTAGGAAAAACAAAGCTGAAAAGGAAATAAATCATTTATTTCTACAGTGAAACCAAACACTACATGAGAGGAAGGCAAAAGGAGTAAGGAGAGGAAGCTTACCAGCTCTCCCTCACTCAGAGCCAAGAGTAAAGTAATCTTCACTTAGAAAATGGCATCATGCTATATCAGTAATTGTTTAGGATCTCTCAGAAGACAAATAGCATACATTCAGGTGTACAATGGAAAAAAATAAAGGATTTCCAATATACACTCTGATACAATATTTTAGCTCTATTTTAAAAATTCTTGGAAAACCAACCCTACACAAAAGATTTAGCTAAACCACTTCCTTAGCTACAAAGACTAAAAATTAAGGTGAATTTTAACATTCTACTGATGTCCTTGAATCCTGGTCTTCCCTTTAGGGTTTTCTATGTTACAGAGTGAAGCGTGGTTAACACAGGCACTAACGCACTTGACTTCCTTATTCCCCTCTGGAACATATTTTACTTCAACAGATGTTTTCAAAATAATTAAATGGTGGTGAGCATGCATTATTGACAATGTCTGATGCCACACTAATGCACTCCACATTTAAACATTTGTCACCAGCAGAGCTGTGTGTTCAGGAATGTTGTGCTCTTTATAAATAACTTCTGTAAAGGATCTGGATTGTAAATGTGAAAAAAATAGGGAAATTCTGATATCTGCTAAATATTAATAAACCATGAATACAGCCTCCATTCTGTAGCCGTGGTACCTGAAGTTTGGCTGTTATCGTTTGCATGTTGCTCTTTAAAGTAGAAGGTAATGCACCTCAAAGATCCTGTCTTGAGCCACTATGAATGAAGGTATTTAGCCTCTGAATTGTGAAAGAACAATTATATTTTTGTGAAAAATTATGCAATGGCTGCTAAAATTTTCTGGTAAAAGAAAGTACTAAATATTAATGGGAAATCTATGGCTGATATTAATTAAACGATATTAGATCTTGTCCACATACCTATACACTGTGAAGAGGTTTTCTTTTTTTCCTTTTTACTTATACTTAAAAGAAAAAAATGGAAAGGAAAATGAAAATTATCCAGCCTTGCTGTTACATTATTAGTTTCTCTAAAAATTCAGAAAATATCACTACTGTACTGCAGTAAAATTATATTAGGTGTCCAAGGTAAAATAAAGTGAAGTGAGACTTTTTCTCTTATTGGGATTTAATGATATTATTATAATTAAGCTTCTCATTAATTTTTTTCATGCTTTATATTGAGTTACTGTCCCCTGCAGATTTGAAATGAAATGATCATATAATTACAGTAGTCCATTTTTAAATGAGGATATTTGGAATGTAGGTTTGCACCTAGGGTTTTCTGAAATTATAAATCATGAGTAAAATTACAAGACTGCTCATTTCTGTTGAACCTCATAATTAGAAAGGAGTGCAGAAAGAATGTTATACTTAAAATTCATGGATAAAAGTGTCTGATGCCCAAGTAGAGGCATAATGACAGTGAATATATATTTGTAGGTATGTACACGAACATTAAGCAGAACTAGTACTGATACTTGCTGCATTTAATATTGCAAAAAGCTAAGTACTCAAAATTATCAAGTCTCCCATCCCTGTCATGTCTCTAAGTGAAATTCTGAAACTGAAGCTATAATATACTTGGGATGTTTTAATTTTTCTTGTGGCCTTTGCATCATTGTGATTCTGCTGAGGTAAATATGTGAGAACAGAACCGTGTTTTAAAAGTAAGATTCCAAAGAAAGAAATTAATAATATTTGTCACTAATTATTATAAAAGACTTATAGATAAGAGACAATGCACTTATCTGTTGGACATATGTATTCAAGTACTGTATCCTTGTATCTACATGCTATGAATTACTCAGAAACAAAAGAAATTAATAATGAAGCACTTGGACAAAGTAAATGAATGATATATTCTGCCTCAGATGACAGTAATAGCAAGAAAGAAAAAAAATTCAAATAAAAATCTTCCCGAAAAACTGCAAAACAAAAGGCAAATGTCAATTCTCAAGACTAAAAACAATGCCTTTGCATGACATTCCTGAAGAAAAAATTCAGTGTTGGAAGAAAGTGTTCAAACCATCATCATAGTAACAACTAACAGAGTAGATTAACGTTCCTTAATTAAAAAGTAGGCTGTATTAAATTCACACAGTCCCTATTAGACTTCAATCAGTACCTAATACATACAGTAACCGATGGCAAAATGATAATTAGTATTGGCTGATACAGAAAAGATCTGTAAAGTGACAGGAGTACAAGTCACAACTTTCTTTTCCAATCACCTCTGAAAACATTAGTAGTGTTCATGCATGAAAAAAATTCAGAGAAGATTCTTCCCCTAAGAGACAAATTAAGTCAGCTCAAGTTCATTGCTAAAATGAAAAATGGTAAAAACAATGAGGAAGTAGGGAATGTACAGGAACAACTTGAAACAGTCATGGAGGAATTAGGACAAAACACCACTGCAGTCTCTGAAAAGAAATGAAAATAACAGTATTACAGCATACAAGAAAAGAAAACCCTTTAAACAAAACAAGAGAGTAACTCTCATTAGGTCTTTGAGGAGGAACTGGAAGCAGATATACAACTTACAGACACAGAAAAAAATAGTAAATGTGAAGCAATGAAAAAAGAAATTAAAGAAAACCAAAGCAGAATAGGACAATCATTTTAAGAGGTAAGAGACAATACTTCCACAGTAAAATATACAAAAATTCTTAGGGAAGCTAATGAAAATTTCTAACAGCTCTCAACAGCATCTTAGTTAAAACTGGCATGCGAAGCCTTCATTACAGTGTGCTCTTCTGTACATACTATGTTCAGGAAAATGCAACGCCACTTTCAGTCAAAATACAAACTGTACAACACATGAATATTGCCAGCAATAGTGTGATATTAGCACACAATTTAGTCCAGTAAGTAAAAAACCCAGTGGCTTTCCCTTTGTGGCCATATCTTTTCTCCAGGGAGTAAAAACTTTCTTCCTAAACAGGAAAAGTCAAAAAGACACTGTGGAATCCTTTTGAGACTTCACATGGCATCTGGAAAGACAGGTGGAAACCAGAAAAATGACTTTAAGAATCCAGAAGATCTAAAGATCATAATAAAAAAATGCACACTTCCACAGGCATTACTTGTTCGGTAAGTGTATGTTTGACAGAGATACCAGCTTTTGAACAGAGATTGGAAACAGTGTGGAAACTATAGATTAAAGCAATGCCAATTGCTACAGATTCTCAGGGACCACTGGCCAAGGCCCCATGAAAAGCACCTTCACAGATAGGTGGACATTTCCATCAATATCCAACTCTCGCTAAAAATGTTAATTAAAAAAAATAATCTTCCATGTTTCAATAATATCCTGAATGAGCACTCTGGTACCAAGCTTCATACAAAATATTGCCAGACACAGCCCATATCAATCCATGAGATTGTGTGCATCTGCTCAGAGTTTCCCAGGAGGCGACTCTTGAAAATGGTGATCATCCCTTACAGACTTGCTTTCTCCTCTCCTTTGCAGATTGCAATGTATCTGCGGAGAAGGAAAGGTTGTGGCAGAAGCATGCATTGTCTTGTGACTGTTCCTCGCGTCTTCTAGATGAGCAAAAATTAGGAGTATTTGTGGTTTTCTTTCATTTCAATGAGTGATAGGACCAGAGTAGTCAGAGGCGTATGATGAGACCTGCTAGTGTACAACAAACTTAAACACATTTCAGGTTTTAAAGTTTAGAAACCTTATCTCATCAGTAGCATGTCAAACGTTTCAAAATTCATGCTAAAGTTTGGAAATGCAGAGAATAGGATACAGAAAAAAAAATTTAAAAAAGGGCACAAAGTATTTTCCAACTGTCTCTTTTTCATCAAAAATTCCCTTCTTCAGACAGAAGACTTCAGGTCAATTTTCTGTGTCAAGCTATCCTTCTTAGTGGGAGGAAAAGGTTATTTCTGTCATTCAGTTCTAAATGTGACAAAATACACAAAGTCCCAAAAGGGAAAAAGGAGAGTAGAGATGGGGAATATGTGTTTTTGTTGACATTCTCTGAATACAGGGTAGCTGGGCAGTCAAAGACAGATGCCTTTCACCAAGCAGGTCAGAAATACAGCTGGTGTGCCATACCCTGGCTCACTTCACTGAGCTAGGTTATTGTCTACTCAGGCTCAGGCAGAACAGATTTAGGCAGTGTCAGTGAGCTGGTGTCCTTTGACACAGCAGGTCTCTAGATTAGGTGACAAGATAAGAATCAGATGGAGAAGCCATTGAAAACATTACACGGAAAGAAAAGGTGCGCAGAAAGGAGTCTTAAGAGTTTTTCAGGCTAGTTCAGAGATGATGGTGATGCTTTAACAACATATTGAGCAACCAGTCTCATAAACAAAAGGCAGAGTGCCATAATGAAGCAGAAAGCCACTGATTTTTCCCTTTTATTGCAAATTCTTTGATTTTTACCTTCTTCTGAACATTCTTAAACAACAATAATACACAAAACAAACAAACCAACAAAAAGAGATGACAATATATTGCCCATTCATCTTACCACAACAAGATATTTTTCATTTGCACTTTCTGGTCCTGGTTTTATGAGAGACAATCTCAATACAGCAGTAAGGTTACACACGTAATAGGCTTCCTGATTTTTTTTTTCCTTTACTAATCTTTGTCTTCTGTTCATGCCTTTCCTATGGCTTTATTTACAACTGAGATAGGACTTATAAGCACCTGTTATTATAAACAGAGGATAGAAGGAAGAATTTCAAATGTGTATTAGACGCTCCACTCTTCAAGTAGGTAAATGAAGATGAATTGCTGAACTGATACAAAACGGTTGGTGTCACATTCCAGCTCTATGGCAGATTGGCAAAGAGACAGTACTGAGGTGGAGATGGAAAGGTGTCAAATCATATGTAACAGTATAGAATTCCTTCTGTCCAACTAGAGTAAAACAGGAATGGTTTCCAGGGAGAGATACAATTCTTCTGGAGGCTCTATACTGACTGACTGATTTTATTTTTTTCTTCTCTGGGTCAAAAGTAAAGGATGTACTTATTTGCATATTACAATATATTTTCTCCTCCTTTTTTTTTTATTTTATTTACTTTAGGCTTTCATTGCAATGTTACTTTAAAATAGTAATAGCTCCACTTGAAAATGAAGCTTACATCTTTTTTCAACAAAGAGCAGGAGGTCTTCTTATAAAGACGACCTCAAAGATTTTCACAAGAAAAAGGCTAAAAGATAGGCCAGTCAATAAAAATTCTTTCTGTGTTTGCTCTCAAATTCTTTGCTCTTATATCTTAATTATATCCAGCATAGCACACAGTTTTTCTCCTACTGGTTTGTAAAGCAGGCTTCTATTTAATTTATAAGCACTTCTAATTAGTAGAGACAAGCAAGCATTGAAAACCCCACGTGATGAGGAAGCTCCCCTTTAAAAAACTCCTAGTTTGTCAGGAGCATACTGCTCTAGCATAAGCAAATTAAAAATCACAGCCCACTTGAAAGTTGGGGATAAAAATAAAACAGTGACAAACAATAGAAATAAAACTGTGAGGTAACTAGCCCTCTGATTTCAGCCTGAGCTTAGATCAGTCCAGATATTTCTAATGTATTGCAAAGGATCTGGAAAAAGCTTGGGTCTTACCCCCGCTCCTGCCGACCTTGGTGGAATTCCTCTCCATTGCCAGCTGCAGCATGTGACTGGGCTGGACCCATCCTGAATGCTGAACTGGTTTCCACAATGAAGGGGGCTGCAGGCCAGGAGCACATCCACCTGCTAAAAGCAGCAGAACTGTTGACGTGTTACAGACCTGCAGACCAAACCTGCACTATGCAACCCCTTCACCTCTGTGCGTGTGGATGCCATAACCATGTACATGTCACTGACACCAACTGCAGGTGGCATTTGTTAGTGAGGGAAGTCAAAGCTAAGTGTTAAAGAGCTGTTCATGTTGAAGTGAAAACATCCCAACATTTACACTGATGGCTAAAATGCTAATCACCTGTTACATGACTGAAGGAAGGCTTTCTCAACAATGTTGAATAGTTAGAAATGGTGCAAAAGGAGGCCAAGATGCTGCTAAAAAGGCAAAATAAAATGACTGCTGTGAATATGAACACCATGGAGAGGAAGCAAGGGGCAGCAATAGAAATGAGGGATCCTGAGATAACTGACAATGGAAAATGTTGTGCCACCCCATCCAACTCACAGACTCAAGGTATCCTAAATTCTAAGGGTAGTTAATATAAGGTTTAAATAGGTATATTTATATCACATCATTCTTCAGTTTGCCTTTCTGTATTTGTTTGAAACTCTTTGATGCCTTCATGTGACATGTTCAGGTGGGATTTTTTTCATTCATGAGAACAAATCTTTTGATGTTTGCATTTTTATGAATGGATGCTGAGATTCTGACACTATCAACAGGGTCTAGGAGATGGGACTTTTAGCAAACACTTGTGAAAATCTTACAAGAATTGACAGCCTTTACACACAAAATACAACTTTAATTTTTACCTAACTTGTTACTATTTCACATTCCTGAGACATTTTTAATGCTTTAATGGCATCTAATGTTCTCAGTCTCACCAGTAGAAACACAGTTTGTGTTTCAACTCCCCCATCTAATCCAAGAAAAATACCAGATCTAGGATTATTCTTTGCATACATCCAGACTTTTGGCCCAGTTTGGCAAAATACTGATGCATGTCAGAATACAGAAGGAGAAAGAGAATGTAGTAAAAGGAAGGAAGGCAGAATTATGAGGATCATACCAAGAAACAAAAGCATGTAAGAGGTAAAGAAAAAAAAAACCAATCCAAAGAAGATCAAAAACTGACAGATGGTCAGGCGTGAGAGAATGTTTATTTTTGCGTTCACACGATGATATGATTAATGCTTGTATTTCCACATACAAGTTTGGAAGTATGCTCCAAACTTCATAAGCAGAGTATTAGTTAGTTACTGGAGTGTCTGTGTGGAAATACAGGCTTCCTTCATGTTAATTATTTTCGGCGACATCACACTGTTGTCAGCATCATCGAAATTCTCCATCGCAGAGGTAACAGTCAAACTTCAAATCTTGGACCATGGCATCATTCAAATAACTGGAACAATATGTGCAGCAGAAAAAGATAGCTATTTGCAACACACAATTTCTTTATATGAAAGCTTGATGAAAAGGTAACAGAAAAAGATCAACAAAGAACAGAAGTTTGTTACAATTGTACACAATACTTGGTTGATCTTTCAAAGTCTTAACACTTGGAAAGGTTTATAATGCTAATTTTCTAAATGTCATATTTTTTCCCCTTTTTTTTTCTACTTTTGTTTGAAATTTAGTTATACCTTCATATGATGTTTGGATCTGATGTGGTGCTTTTGAAGAAAGTTAAAGTGAGGCCCTGGCAAAAATTCTCAGCTACCTTCCTCATGAAAAGTTAAATATTTTGCAGGTTTAGTTGACTTTTTCCTTGATCCTGTAGGAATAAGAACGCTAGTGCCACTACAGCATAAAAAGTTTAGACTTTTTTTTCAGAGTAGCGTACTCTCTCTTTCAAGTTAGCATAAGACTGTAATAAAGTAAAGGTTTATTTTCAGAACACATATATTTTAGATGTAGATTAATACTTATTGCACTGAATCTAATAATAATACCAAAGTTCTTTAGAGACATGCTTTAAGTAAAGGAATAAGATCTCTGGGAAGTGTTTTGTTTTGATATCCAGCAGCTTTAATGACCTGGCTATGGTTGGGGTTTAGGTATTCATGTACGGATAAGAGATTCCCTTTCCCCTCAATATTATTAGTCAAGCCAGTTGACTTCCCACACAGTGGGCCTACCATTCTCACAAAGTAGTTTCAGAGGTTTGACGACTATATGAAACATCATTATAACAAACCCAAATGCACACTGGATCAATGTTTGTTCCATCTGGGTACTCACAGCATAGACTTTGGCAATGTGCTGCATCAAAATATCCAGTTTGGGCGGAAATCCGTAAACAGCATGTTAATACAGATTATGTTCTATGGATCAACATGCATTAAAGAAAGAAGATGAAAAAGGTAAAAAGTACACTTATACCCAAAATGCACAGAAAAATAGCAAAAACATAGGAGAGTTAGATTTGCACAGTCTTACATCAGTGTAAGTACTTGCTACATAGTGCTAAAACCCCATCAAAATGCTATTCCTGCTGTTGGGATTGTTATGCTCATGTTAGGCAACTGGTAGACACAGTTGATTCAGTGGACCACCTTAGGTCTACACTCCACCTACACAGCTCTACCTGGTATTTCTTATTATTCATTTGCCTTTGAGAGCCTAGAAGCATCCCACAGCAAATGGAAGTTGTAAGGACTTTAAATCTGGATGACTCATCCCCCTGCCTGACTAAATGATCTCTGTCCCCTTCTCCTCAGACAAAGGAAGCCAAGGAAGCAGAGCTCTGCATCAGTCCACACTGCCCTCTTGGTGGCTACTTTAAAACACGATACTGTTTCCTTTATTCTAAATAATTCAGAAAATGGGACTAATACCTTAAAATTTCAGTGTAAGGGAAGCGGCGTGACTGCTGACACATACTTCGGATATTGTCCAAATATATGCCAGCTTCTCTGTTAATATTTATGCTAATTATTTGCCTTAATCTGAGTTATTTTTTTCCTTAGGCTAAATTAGAGAAGTACTTTTTCTGTATGAGAGAAAATAACAGGGGCAAACAACGTGAGAGATAAGCCCTCAGGAAATTCATGTTTTACCTCTAGAACTAACAGAACTTGCCGAAAATTTTCAAGGCATGATTTTTATTGATACCACCATCAAGATAATTTTCTTTATAAAACATCAGATCATAGCAGGAGGTGTATGTGACATCATGATAACCAGGGTGTTTCTTTAATATATGACAGTTGCCTTAGATCTTTCACAGATTCTTTATTTTCTGAGTGTAACAATGCCACCAGGTTGTGAAAAGTGGCTTCTTTATTAAGCTCTTTGGTGTTCCGTATGCAGGCAGTAAAATGTTTCATTTACGTTTGGTTGACAGGTAGAAGTTTTGTTGGTTCAAAAGGTGATTCAGCTAAACCAACACAAAAGACCACATGGATGTTCTCACTCATTTTAAATAAGACATATCTGATTTCAAGTCACTTATTAAGCAACCATATCAAAACTAAAAAAAACCCCACAACTGATTTAAACATAAGTAAAGCATTGGTACTGTCTTTGTATTAGTCACCCATCTATAGGTAAAATCACACTTTGTGGATGGAGTCTTAGAAGACTCCTATTTATACAATCACTCTGCACTAGTAAAGATGCCAAAAAGATGTCCTTTCTGATTTCAGAGCAGAAAATTGCTGTGGTATAGCAAACTAGCCGACCTTCATTGTGGCAGATTCTTTATTCTGTTTTGGAAATCTAATCTCCTGAGATAGTCTTCTCAAGACTCTCATCCTTTGACTGTTATCCTCCCTAGCACAAACCAGTGCAACTCTGCTGAAATCAAGTTAAAGATTTTTTTCTTCCCTGAGAACTAATAAATGTATTGGTTTACCATACCTCTTACAATGATCATCTTAAAATGGAAACACTTTCATTGACACTACTCATTTTTAAAAGCGAGATGAAAACATGTTTTTTGCTTCTTTTCTGAAAATGAGAATGGTAAACTGTTCATGCAAGCCTTCAGTCTTTATCTAACCATCTTACTAAGCTAACCACTCTATTTTTAATCTATGAAAATGTTTAAAGTAAATTATTTTTACACAGTCTATTAAAAAAGAAAGATCTCATTCCACTATTTTAGTTCTTACTCTAAGAGGTTGTTCACCCACCACACACACAAAAATCTTACTATAAATCACTCGTGAAACATCTACAGTGTTAAAACCAAAACACAGACTTCAATTTTTAAAACATTAGAAGAGTTAAGGAAAATATCTAGTTAATTCATGTGATATTTTCTATGCAGAAAATATTTTCTGCATATTTTCTATGCAGAAAATAGATAGGACCTTCACCACTAGCCTCAGGAGAAAGGAGACCAATCCCGCAATTAATAAGGAAATGATTTTTGATCACAGTTAAAGCTACAAAATATCTTTCCTAATTCAACTAAATGGTAGCGGTGCCTTTTGTAGTTGCTTGACAACATTGCGCAGCACTCCTAAAGCTGCATATCTCTGTCATCCATGGGGAAATCAAAGCTTCAGCAGAAAAATAAATACATTTCCTCTTCTCCCTCCACTTTAGAGAAGAAGAAATGATGAGACAATGTGAGAAATGTAGGAAGCAATACGCAACATGCCTCCTAGAGAACTGCAGCAAAGAAGCCCAGACTGAACATCTCTGGATTTGCTGTGGTTGCTGTACTAGTAAAGAGGTGCTGATTGAGTGAATTTGGCTAGCTGTCTCTGCCATTTTAACAGCAAAACTTCCTACAGTTCAATTATCCACAACAGCTTTCTATAATATCACTGAGAAATAAATTACCAGCATTCCTGCAAAACAGCTGCTTTTTCTGTAAACTGGCGGAAAGATTCTTTAATGAACATTTATGAGCCCGTCAGCTGGAGCGATCCCTTTCCCCTGAGCAGCATGGCTGCTGGGGCGGGCGCCCCGAGAGGCGTTCTACCTGAGTGCACTTTGCCAGATTGATGAGCCTCCTTCCGACAGTTGACTTTTTATGTAGAGAATTTGTTTGGCATGTGCAAGCTGCTTACATCAATATATTATTAAAAGGGGAGGAGGGAAGGGGCCGCAGACACTAACTTGTAGCCATACTGCAGCTTTTCTATCTGTGTTTGTGTATAGATATATACATCTTTTAATCTTGCATTTCTTTCTTTCCCCCCCCCCAGAGAAGCCAGTTACCCATGCAGTGGCGTCTTTCCAATTCCCAAATATGCATCTCTGCCTATTTTTTCCTCCCTGTCTGCCTCTCCCCTCTCGTTCTAAGCAGCCTTTTTTTCCCCCTAAATTCTCAATGGTCCTTAGTACAAACATGCATAGAAAGGTTACTCAGCGGGTTTGCATAGTAAACACAAATGGATATTGTTCTTGACATCTTGTGAACTTGTCTCTCTCCCTTGTATCTTGAGAGAACATAGGACCTTCTGGGCCTGTACGAGCCTTGCTGCATTTTTAATGATAGTCCCTGAAATGCAGGGGAGCAAGATGTTGTCACCTCGGCATATTTTATCCCTGATCAAACATTAGTTGGCAGCTGTTCTAAACTTGTAACACTGTCTCATCTACGCCGGCTGCTGGCTTGGTGGCAAGAGTGCAAAATCTCACCCAGCTTCTTCTTTTTCACATCTCTCTCTTGCTCCCTTACTTACACCTTGGAGGCCTGTTCTTCTCTTTAGCATCACAAAATCATTTCCAGCAAGCTTCAATACACAGGGGGGAGAGTTAGCAAGGAGACCATCCACCTTGTGAAGTAGTATTTACCAAAATCAGGGAAAATATGTCAAGACATTAAAACATTTATAAACACTTAATGTAATTTCATATGCACAGATAACAGCAGACATGAAGGCATGTTCTGTGTGTTACGTGTGGACTTCTTTTTTTTTTTTTATTCCTGACTGGTCGGTTTGGTTTAAATGCTGTTATCTTTGCTCTGGGTTTTTTTTTAAGATTTGTTTTTAAGAGCATAATAGTTGTTTCTGAGAGGGTATTCACTGCTAAGAAACCACCAATATGCAGGATTCTGACACATTTACAATCTTCCATTAAAAAATAATTGCTTAAACCACCACCACCCCTGCAGACTGACTTAAAGTTATTTTGATGGTTTTGAAAAAGTGTGATTTCTGTTTTGCCAGTGGTTTTTCATGATCTGAGAGTCTTCATTATTAAGCTGTAGCCATGTAATTTGAAAGTGTTGCTTGTTAATATTTGAGCGTCATTCAGCAATTCTGCACTTGCAGGGAGAAGATGAATGCTTTTTTAAATGGTATTTTCCAAGTCAGTGTAAGAAGTAGGATTTATGGAAGCAATCTTTAATCCTCTCGTTACTATTCTAGATTAGAAAAAGGAGTATAAAACCTCGGAAATTACATTTAATATATCTGGCATTCACAAAGCATTACATAACACAGCTTCTCCATTTGAAGCCCCTTTACTACATAATTATGTATTTTTTTCTTGATCCCAAACAAGCAACACTCATTCTGCTGTCAGAGGCCTTGCTTCAGTATCATCTTTGGAAATGCCCAAATGACTTCTGAGTGTTACACCTACATCGTCTACAACTTGGTACTGGTGACCAGTGACTACAATTAGTAAATGTCTGATTTTACAAATTAACTGCACTTGTTTGTGTATGTGGCCACTGGACATAAAGTTAGTTTTATGCAAGAACATTCAAGACACATAAGATTGCTGGAGACACCATAAAGATCTTGACACAATTGTCATCTTCTTTCTAACAATGTCAAGATGTTGTAGAAAACGTTTTCTAACAACGTCAAGATGTTGTAGAAAAAGCATTCTCCTGCATAGGCCAATGAAACGTTAGGCAAGTTTAGAAATCCAGAGAGGATGTGTTGAGATTATGAATTGCTTTGGTCAAAATTTAAATCATTTTGAGTATTATGTTCTTTTCTCCTTACTGCATTGGGGGAAGGTGGGGGGGAGACTTTGCAGTACTTGAAAAGGTAAAGAAGGGCAACAAGGCTAATCCAGGATTAAAGAAAATGAGCTCTGAGGACAGTCAGAGATATCTTTAAACCATATGGCCCAGAGGGAAGATATTTAAAGTGGGAATCTCTTGGAAGTGTACACACTGCCAACTCAGGTTATTTTTTTCTGGATTTGTACACAGGCAAGACATATATAAATGCAAATAGGAAAAATGTAGTTAACAGGATCACAAAAATGTAGTACGCCTGGGATCACAAAGACTTCACTGTAAAATATACTGAAGTACAATGCTCAAAAGAGGTCTTTGCTAAAGAAAGCTGGGCCAGAGTTATAAAAGCTTGACAACCAACTAACTCTCCCTCTGATTTGTTTCTCAAATACTGTGAAATCATCACAATTTTATTTACAAAATGATTGCAAAATCATCTTGTGAGACACTGTTGACAGAAAACCAATTTTCTTTCTGAAAAGAATGCCGTTATAATTCAATTTCAAGTAATGTCTAACTTGACTGAATTAGTAAATGCATTATGAAAATATTTTTCTCCCACTGTATTTTTGTTTTCTAACAAGCATTCACTGGTTTTTCCATACTCTGTTTCATCTATTCTCTCTTTCACTAAAACAATAATGTCTGCTTCAAGGAGATCTTGCATGAATGCTTTTTTTCCCAAGCTTTCGAAGTAGATATTGCCAGAGAAATGTCAATGAAAGTGCAGTTCTGAGTATACAGCTGCAAAAGTCCTTTTCAGGGAAAGGGAATAAAAATCAGAGGAGACTGTGGGCAAAGCTCCTTTCACATGCTGTATGATTACTTGCAGTGGAGCAGCAAGAAGAGAAAAAGAAGCCTTCTCTATATAGTGTCAGGGAATAAAGGGAGTCTAAGATGAGCTAACAGACTTTTTTGTCACAGAACTTCTGAATAACATGAAGTCATGTGAATTTGAACAGTTAACAGACAGATTAGAGACCCAATTATCTGTGGCACTGTATATGAACTCCAACAAAGTTACTGTGAAAGAGGCAGCCTGTGCCCTAGCAGATCTGCCTTGAGCCTGGCAAAATGGGCCACTGGTCTTTATTTGAGCCCTGGAACACAAATGGTATAGTACTTGTTGCACTAGTAGTAATGCTGGTGATAATAAAACGAGCTTTTGAAAGGCTCTTCAAAAGACTGTGTTTCCCTTTGACTGACTGATCTCTTAGACTGGTTACAGCACAAACATTTCACAGAGGAGGTTTGCATTAGATGAGGTTACAACCCATTTAGGTCAGGTCTCATGCCTGCTCATCCATTTGACTCCTCAGAAGCCTGAGTGGCAGTCTGATGGGGGATCTGCAGCCTAAATTCCCAGGGTCTTCAGCTCCTGCACAGTTTGGCAAACGGTTTCTTGTCACGATATACTCAAAGATTTCCAGGACTGCCAAGCACATTGCACTGGGGCTCTCAAAACAGTCTCTCCCTCTTCTTAGTCACTAGTAGCTTTGCAAGTCAGGTAAAACATTTTGTAAATTGAGTACAGGTTTGGAAAGGTAGTTCTGCACATGAACAGTGGTGAAAGTCCATTCATACATAAGAACCTGTTTTATGTAAACCTGCCTAGAAGAAATTTTAGAAAAAAAACCCCAGAACTACTTTGTTTTAAAACTACTGAAATGTTCCACTTTAATATTTTGAAACAATTAGGCAGCTGAGGACAATAAATGAACCCCTATATTTAAACAAGGGTGGGAATTCAGGCTGAAATAGAAATGTCAGTACTAAACAAAATCACAAACCTCTTAGTTATTTTTGGTTGTAATTTAAGTGACTTCATGAAAATTATCAGGTATTTAGACAAGTAATTGTTAAAAGTTTCACATGTACACATCCTCAGCTAGCTAATATCCCATGAATGAACAAACCACATTTCCAGTGGTCCAGGCAGAGATGCTGGACAAGTTTTGCTACAAGGCTTTGGTAGTGCTGGAGGTCAGACAAACTCTGTATGTGAAAGCAATGCACCTGATGGCTTGCCAGCACAGGATGAAGTTCAGCGACCTGAGAACTCCCTTCCTCGAGTGTGTCCTATCTGCTAATAGTCCTTCTAAAAAATATACAGGCCCTTGTTCTGACGAAGGACAAGGGCATATTTCATGGGTTTTTGTTACCTGTTTTGCAGTGAAATCCAAAGCCAGGCCACACAAATGAAGGCAGGCATAGGTGTTTGTAAGCACTGCCAGTGAACAGTCACTTCATTAACAGAATTATTAACTTTCTATTTCTTCATACCTTGAAATCAAGGCTGTCTGTTTTGCTGGAAACTATGGATTCAGTATGGGACAGCTGTGTCAGATGTAACACTCTGCAATAAAAGCAGAGCAGACTAGAAAGACCAGTGGCTCTGGCTTCAAACTCAGTGAGTTTGAAGAGAAAGAAGAGAAATAGATTAAGGGGAGCTCAGATGTTAGAAAGTTACACTGTAAATATTACAGAGGAGTCCAATCTCATTAGTCACTGCAGGAGAATAAATTTGGCATTCAGAGTGTCTGAGAAAAGCTTGGCCCATCCTCGATTTACAGCTGAGGAGACTGAAGAGGAGTCAGGGGAGACTATCTCTTTAGAATGACATGATGGCTGACTCTGATAATTTGATGGCTACTCCCAGGTCTAGGAATCATGGCAGCTGATCCAGATACATCATAAAATGTGCAATACATAACACAACAAATCAAGATAAAAGCTTTCTCCAGTGGACAAAATACTCAGGCTATCACTACACTGGTGTCAGGTTAAAGTGTGTGTCAAACATGAAACATTGTTCAATGCAGCACATTGCAGCTGAGCAGAGGAAAGTCTTTATCATAGCCTTACTTTTTCTTTCTTTTTATAACTGGTTCCATAACATAATAAAAGCTCAGATATTTTTCCCACCTTGACCAGAAAACACCTGCAAATTCCAGACCACACCACAAACCTCCCAGCTTGTTGCTTTAATCAAATAAGCTGGTTATACATGCCCATTCTCGGTTGCTTTTTGGATTGATAAACCTTGAATTCTTTTCTCCCAATTAACACATCTTCAACAGAGAGGTACCACGTCTGACCATGACATCTATCTTTTCTCCACTCCTACTGCAAAGCCAAAAACTTTGGCAATGAGAGCTGTGGGAAGGGGAATGGAAACTGGTTCTTTCACTATATGAGGTCTTAGTCACCAGGCTCTGGTAGGCTTCTTCCCCAGCTATGATTTAAAGGTCTAAAGGACAACAGTTACCTTCACATCCTGTAAACAGTTTGATCCTTTCAGTATGACCAATTTCCTTTGACAGTATCTATCCAACAGAGTGTCTTGCAGACGGCAATCCTTCCTGATCCTTATCGGGGCAGTGATTTTATCCCAGACAGACCTCTCTCCTCGCAGCAGCGTGCCCTATAGAATCATAGAATCGTTTAGGTTGGAAAAGACCTTTAAGATCATCAAGTCCAACCGTTAAGCTAGCACTGCCAAATCCACCACTAAACAACGTCCCTATCCTACAAGACACCTAAATATTCAGTGGAAGAGAAGAAGAATGAAAACAACACTAGATGCGAGCAGGTAGGATGCTTGCCCTGGTTCCACTGAAGTTTTATGGGGTTTGAGTCTCAACATTTCCTGCCACTGCTGAGTGTGAGTGACTCTTGTCCCAGCTTGCCAGCTTCTCTGAACCCACTTTCTCACAGAACTTTCCCCACACGTTGTATAGAAACATAATGCATCCACCCATGAACTGTGTGCTGCTAGGCAGCAGGACGCACCAGAGTTAGCCATTGCATTGCTCCCACCTACCTTGTGTATGCCCCACCTTGCACATTAAAATGGCCTCTGATAATGAGGTCCTTGTTAATGAGTGATACATCTTATCCTGTGTTAATTTATACCAGCATTATGTGTTTATAAAAAATGCAAGTACACTTCCCTTTGGGTCTTCTTAAAGAATTTTTTTAACTCTTCTCTCAAGTTATGGATTAATTAATGTTAATGGGATTAATTTGCTCTATCTATCACTCCTCTTACTTCATTGCGTGGGCCTTAACCTATACATACACACTGCAAAATAAGATAGAAAGAATCATTTACTGTAATCTCAATTCAAAGTAGCTGATTTGACAAGTTATGCAGTGGGACTCATCATCATAGCAGTCAGGAGGAAGAATTTTCTGTCCTTTTCTTTAAAAAGCCATAAGAATGCTAATTCCTATTCTTGCTTTTTCTCTCTTTTTTTTGTCTTTTTGGTAAGGGTTGGGGAGGAAAGGATCTTATGCATAATTTAATTGCTTTGTCTTTCTCCCTCAGGTCAGTATATTATATTATATTGAAAAGTAATTATGCAGCGAAAGTAAAATGTCAAACTGCAGATGTCTGGTAACAAGTAGTACAGATGTGAACGATTCTATTATGTGCCATCTTGCAGACATCTTTATACCTTTCCTCTGAAGCTTCACCCTATGTACTTATACATTTGAGTATTTATGCGCCCTGGATGAGATTTGCTTTTTTTCCCCCCTTTGCAGCATCTAAATCCCAAGCTGGGTTGCCTTGTTGGCAATGATTGATTACCCAATATCTAATTAAACCTGATCCAATCACTTATTATGCAGAGTGGAACAAACAAACTGAAGTCGACTGTCAGACCCGTGATTGATGATACTGCCAATCCAGCTTTTGTTGCGTCTAATGTCCTGACGCTTGTTACAACCAGCCAAAGCTGCGCTGGACAAAGCGTTCTGTCACTCTTCACACAAATTCACTCCCCTCCCCCCTGCCCTCCTCTCTCTTTTTTTTTTTTTTAAAGAAAAAATTATTGAGAACAGCAGAGGTTCTGTTTGGGTTAGTGTGTACAATGAGATCAAAGTCCCCTAGAGATCCAGAGTCCTTAAGTGGCAGGGAGTTGAAGAAAAAGAGTATGTGTGTGTGGAGGGGGGGTTGGCAGGAGGTGCACTTGGTATGGTAATGAACCTACCTTAGGGAGAGTGACAGATATGACATTAAAGCAAACCTAGCAGGGTAATAATTTCTTTTCTATTGTCTGCCAAGCAGGATTCTCTTCTCAGCTCTCATTTATAAATTTTTCAGTTTTAATGTTTTAATTATTTAAAATGCAAATAGGTTCCTGAAGAAAGAAGCAGAAAATACAAATTCTCTAAACAAATTCAACTTTTGAAGTTGCATTCACACATTGTAAAACCTTTCGCTCATGCCTTGCATTTAACTTAGGTTAGTTAAGTTTTGAGCTTTTTTCTTTTGTGAGCCAAGAATTAGTCAAACTTTCTGTGGTTTTTCATTTTCATATTTTTGGTAGTTCAAGCCATTTTTTTGTTTTGTTTTGAAAGCAGGTGAAATAAAATGTCAGATTCCCTTGAGATTCAGAGAACTAGTCAGAAAAACGCAAAGGCTTTTATATGATGGTTTATTTCCTGATGTTGCCTGTGTCTCAGGTGCTCAAATTGTACTTAGAGAAATTCACATAAAGTGATGATTTATATCCCTTCGCAAGTTTAAAATATATGTTTAATGGATCCATCCTCATATAAATAGTTTGTACTCAATGAGGACAAGTCTCTGTGTGTATGATTCCCATGTGATAATTGGAAGAACTGGTAAATGCATTTTTCAAAACCTTATGCAATTAATCGTATGTTTACAATTCCATCACCTGCTTAACAATCTGTCTTATAATTCTAAGATTCCTGACTCCCATACAGCCTCAAACAGCTGATATTGAAAACAAAACTAAAATGAAAGAAACAAAATCCAATAAGATTTTAAAAGATTTTACTCTTAAGCCAGAATTTTCTTGCAACAGTTATTTTTTTCTGGAATAAAAGGAATAACAATATCCAGTTTGGAACTTTTTTTTTTCTAGACAGGTAATACAATTCTAAAGTTTATTTGTTTCCCTTCCCTGCCAGGCTAGACACAAGAGCTCTGCACATTTGGCCAAAAGCTGTGAAGGTGCCTAGGTCAACACATTTTAGTTCAATACTTCTTCATGTCTAGCAAAAAACATGTAGATTATTTATGGGTATGTTTTAAATATTTCACTCCTCCATCCTACCCCTTAGATCTAAAGTGAGTTCATGAAATAACCCCAGCATCACTAATGAAAACTCTTAAATCATGCCAAAAATATGGCTCTGTAATAAGTTAGGAACACAGAAGTTAGGTTATAGCAATAGTTCACAGATTGGTTCACAGAATGGTTGATGTGGGAAGGAACCTCTGGAGATCATCTGCTCCAACCCCCTTGCTCAAGCAGGGCCAGGTAGAGCCAGTCTAGACAGTTTCTGAGTATCTCCAAGGATGGAGACTTCGCAGCCTTCCTGGGTAACTTGTGCCAGTGCTTGATCACCATCACTGTAAAAACATGTTTCCTTATGTTCACACAGAGTCTGTTGTGTTTCAGTTTGTGCCCATGGCCTCTGGTCCTGTCACTGGGCACCACTGAAAAGAGCCTGGCTCTGTCCACTTTGCGCCCTCCCTTCAGGTATTTATATACATTGAAGAGGTCTCCCCTGAGCCTTCTCTTCTCCAGGCTGAACAGTCCCAGCTCTCTCAGCCTCTCCTCATATCAGAGGTGATCCAGTCCCTTCATCATCTTAATGGCCCTTTCTTGAATTCTCTCCTGTATGTCCATGTCTCTCTAGTACTGAGGAGCCCAGAACTGGGCACAGCACTCCAGGTGTGTCCTCACCAGTGCTGGGTAGAGGGGAAGGAAGTTTCACTGCTGGCACTATGTGATAGGCCATAATTGTACACCGTAAGTATACAGCTGCTGGCCAAACATGCCTAACTAGCCCCAAATTGTTATCTTTTAGACAAACATGCTCACAAGAATCTCTGCATGTACCTATATTTTTATGAGAGAAAAATCTGATAAAATGTGTTAACATTTAAACAACTTCATCTTCAAAGGATGTAGTGAACACAAAGGCAGAATTTTAAAGAGATGTAAAATAGACAGGAAGGTAGAATAAAGCCCTTATTTACTAGCAAAGGAAGACAGTAATGGAAGTAAATTAAAGACTTGGAAAGACCAACATAAGAAAAAATGTTTTGGAGGGTGCTGACCTACAGAGAAAACAATCATGTGAACATCCAGTACTATACGCTGCGTGGTGCCCTTTATCTTAGTGCTCGCACCAGTCACAACAGTATCAGGTCCTCTGTCTTGATGGGAGTCTTTCTTCAAAACATTGCACTGATGGATTTGGGGGAAGGAGGAGAAATTGGATTTGTGAAGCATACGACTTGCATGTAGAGCATTGCTCTTTTAATCTCATGCTCACACAACTTTAAGGAGAAGTAAAACATCTGTTTTTCTTTCATATGCCACAATTTCAACCTACACAGAAATATTCTTCAAACTGAGAGCCAGATTAAAAAAGAAATGTGTAGCTGTGTAAAGACACTAGAATTTCCCCAAACATCTAGGTATTTCAGTGAAAACCTCATCTTGCACAAAACATCTGGTGAATACAGGAGTGATGTTTATCTAATTCACACTAATATATGTAATCAGCAAATCTGATGAGGCTACTTGAATTACCTCGGCACAAACAGCAAGAGAAACAAGTTTCTAGCATTCAGATTTACTCTATTGCAGAGCTAGAGCTAACACAATCTGCAGGAAGTGCTGATACCTAGCTTACCTAGTTCTAATTTTATGGCTCGACTCTAGCTACCCATCCCCTTCTGTAATAAACTAATAAACATTATATTCGTCTCCATGGAAGCTGCAGAATTATAGTGGGGTAAATGGGAGGAAAGTCAAGCCGTAAATATTTTAATCATGCTGACATACATGGAGTCAAGAAAAAAAGGAAAAAAAATCCAAAGAAACAAAATAGGTTTCTCACAGCATTAAAAATAAATGTTTTACACCAGGGCAATAGGAGGCTAACATTACCAAAGGAAGCTAAATTTAGCCTGTGAAAGGTTATCTTGGGCAAGCACTTATGGTGCATTTCTCTAAATTTTCACTTCAATTAATCTCTAGAAATTCTGTGTCTGATCCCAGTGACAGTAGCCTCTGGCTTCTTCAGAGCGACTGCCGAGGAAAAATTATCTGACACATATCAAACAAGCAAGAAATGACACTGGACAACATTAATCAAAACTTTCTCATTTCCTGAAGAATTAAGCATTAAATAATTAATTCCAGCACTACAGGCAGCTGTAAAAGAGGCCTCGTGCCTCCCCGCTGGTAAGAATTTGTCCTTGTCTAAAAGACTAGATTGATATATTTATTATTTATCAGATTAATCATGGCCAAGAACATTATAGATTGGCAGCCCAGCCCAGCCAGTTATATTGTAGTGGCCTGTTATTGGAGCTTGGAAAGAACCTGGTACATCAGCAACATTCAAAAGGGGAAGGGGTAGAAGAGTTTGCCCTCAAGCATTATTTAAAAAAAAAAAAAAAAAAAAAGAAAAAGGAAAAAAAAAGCTGAAATGCTTTTTTTTTTTAAAAAAAAGAAGAGAATTGGACAAAGAAGATGTCATTGATTCAGCACCTCAGTGGAGGCTGCTAGCTCCTGGGGTCACTTTTATTTCTGTTTGCTAAGGACTGAAGGAGGCCCTTAGGATGTGGGTCAGAATATCAACTATTCTACGTGAAGCCACAATCATTAGTTTTAAAACAGAGTTTCCATGGCAGACAGATATAAATCAATTTAACCAGCACGTACAAGAAAAACCACTTCCAACCCTTGATTTTCCTTGTGTTTATCCAAGTACTGTAGCTGTGAGACTGATCTATGGTTTAGGTTTTCTTTCATTTTTGCTAGCTGGCCATGGTATCAAGTAGCAGAGTAACTAGGAAGTGACACCCTAGGGGATCAGTATGCCAAGTTCCTGTAAATAAACTTTATATAATTTCATATAATTTTACCACGTAGTCCCTTTTTTTTTCTCTTTTTCAATTTTCCTCTCTATTTCTTCCGTTCTGCCACTCAAGGTAGTAATATCTTATATGGAATTTTACTTTTTCATTTTGAATAGAGGATTTCTCACTTCTTTTCAATAAGCATACACACACAGTCAAAGGAAATCATAACTGTGGAATTCACAATTTACGGATTGTTCCAAATGCCAACCTCTCCTTTACATCCTCTTTTCTTGTTTCTATGGTGGGGGAAGGATAAGTGAAATTTCTCATGCCCCACAAGAAGTTTATTTCTGTGTGTGCCTCCCCGCTTTGCTCCTTTCGTGTCACCTACGTGTTATCTGGCAACAACAAAACAGAAGAAGAGCTGTTATATACTTGATGAGTGAGAAGTGATGAGATATTCTTTAAGGGCAACTTTGTTTCTGGAGTCCCCTGCTAGTCTACGAGAGAGTAAATTTCAGGATGGCTGAACACAATAAGCATTTTATTTTGAAAAGATAAGTAAGAAAAAATAGAGTAACAGCAAAATCTTGCCCTGAAAAAGCAGAAGGAAGAGTCAACACCAGTTGTGCTCCTTTGACCTGGGATAGATAATGAAATGTTTGATAAACATTCTCTTAAGGTCATAAGAATGTCCACACTAGGACACATGGAAAACCCATTCAGCCCAGTCATCCCCAACAAAATCAAACTCTGCATTCCTAGGTAAGACTATAAGGCCTCCAGCCTTTGGGGAAACAAACAAAGGGTTCCCAAACTCTAGAGATCATGTAGCTACGGGCTTCCAGTGGTCTTGGGATCTGGGGGTTGAGGGTTTCCTAAGCTGGAAGAATGAACCTTGTATATGATTAATCTGGATGGACTTTTCTACCATGAGTTTTTCTACCTGTTTCTTGATTTCACATGTGAATAGCATTAGTAGTGTCCTGTGGCAATCAGTTCCACATTTAACTATGCATTGCAAAAGAAACACCTTCTCTTGTCTGTTTTGAACCAGTTACCTGCTTGCACGATGCCCTCCAAATCTTCAACAGGAGACAGTGAACATTTCTGTCTTCACCTGTTCCATGTGGTTTGTGAGGTTACCACCACTGAGCATACTGATTCTGTACTCTACTATCAACAGTGTTTCTTCGCTTATCATAATTATCTGTAATTTTGTGCTTTGGAGCACAATCAGGTCAGATGCTTCATGCACCAACTGCTTCCTCTCATCTTTCTTAAATATTCTGTTTCAGTGCGGGAAAGGAGATCTTTTTCTTATCAGAAACTTGTGGAGAATGCTTAGAGAAACATGGAAAGAAATGTAGAGAAAAAGAAAATGTTTGTTTATATGAATCTTTTAGTCTTTCCAAATGCTCTGCCACTCATGACAGTGAGCCTATGCAGGATCAGCATAGTCCAGAGCAAAAAGAAAGCTTCAGTTTTGCCATTTCTTGATATCCCATTATATTTAGTATCCCATAGTTAAGGGATACTATATGGGATACCAGGATGTTCTAGTTATGAGATGATGAGACAAAGCACAGCTTTGGTATAGGGGAAAAAAAAAAAAAAGAGAGATGGAAAAGAAGGTTAAAAAAGCTCAAAAATTCAAACCCACAGAAAACTGAAAAATGAAATGTAAAAAAATAATTAAAAATCATTATTCTTGAAATAATCTTGCAATTGTTGCAGATCCAACTGATGTTTTTCATCATTTTAAACACAAAAAAAGAGGAAAAAAATACCTTGCCTTCTGCAACATAACTAATACAAAGACAGTCTTGGTCATTAACCTCAGGATATGTTGAGCACTTTGAAAATCAGATCATTTACTGTGGCACATATTAAGGGTAAAAAAGCACATGAGAGAGTCATTAAACAAAACCCAAAAAACTTAGCCCTTGTTTTCCACAGAGGCTATATGTGTCTGATTAAATTAGCTGGGTAAAGTTTCACAAATATGTATAATTCTCAACGACATCAGTATGGACAGCATCCTTCTTAATGGGAGATAACGAGCCATTCCTGAAGGAAAGAGAAAGAGAGGAGGCTGGTCCCTGGTGGTTACCAGCCCTGTTTACATCCCTCCTTGTCTTCTGATGCACAGGAACAAACCCATGGCTACTCCAGCCAGAAGCGTGACAAATGAACAGTTCTAGCCTTTGGGGGGTTGTGTGATGCTCCCCCATGCACGTCTGCTGTGAGCTAACATGCAGCTCTCCTGGAGGATCACCTGGGAGCAATTAGCACCCTTGACCACAACATCCCTCCCTTCTGGTCTCAGCATTTTAAGTGGCTGCCTGCATCCTTTTGGCCATGTCCACTTTAAAAGACCCTGTTCCTCCCAGAGTCTGTTGAAGGGGCTCAGGGCCAGTTCAGCCCCAGTGTAACCACAGGCATCTCTCTCCCTGTTGATGATGGGCAGAGGTGCCCAGGCAGCACTGCAGGCCAGGGCCAACACCCAGCCCCAAGAGCTTCTTTTCAACACTCTGCCAGCAATACCATGCAGGTCAATTTCCCTACATCCTACACCACACCTGAGTATTGTGGAACGATAGCTGCAAAGAACTCTTTTGCTCTGAAAGAACTTCTGTGCAAGCAAAGCAACTATTTTATATAGTTGCCGTTTCTTGCAGTAGAGAAATATCCTCATGAATTAATACAGCCAGTCATCCCTAAATCCAAAGCCTTTGTGGCTATACCAAACCATATAGTTAAATTCTGGCAACATGATGCTTAAATCCTTTTATATCACTGTGGCATCTCTCCAATGAGGGATGCACCTCCTCTCTGTCTTTTTTCCCCTTCCTCCAGATGTGTAGATTGTCTTCTCTGTAAAGGATAATTAAAATTCCTGCTTCTCCAAATATATATAGACAAGTTCAAACTTGAAATTAGGAAATAAATAAGAAAAAATAGCATAGATTCAATTCTGCTGGACTCAGCGAGCCAAAGATAGTTAGATATTTTCAATGGCTGCACACAGCTAAAGTATTTAATATTTTTCAGTGGGAAAATGTTTGATAGACACAAACAAAACTTCACAGATGAAGATGTCCACACTGAAGCAAAGAACACAGTCTTAGGTATGAGAAACCATGTTTTTTTCTGCTGATTATGGTTTTACATTTTAATTGCAAAGGTTAAAACCAAAGTATAGCAGGCCGTTGTTTTCTGATCTGGCTCCAAAAGGAAGCTGTGCAGACTTGCTCAGAAGTTGGGTTTTTTTGTGCTTCCTGGTGAACCCAAAGAGCTATGTTTGAAGCAGTTTATTTTAACTCCAGTTTACATCATCCCAAGAACCCAAGTTCTAGACTGATAGAATAATTTCTAAAAAAAAGTAAGCAATCTTTCACAAAGCCCATATAAAGAAAAGCTTACAGTTTATTCTAAGCAAAAGTGTCAAAAGTGTCACATCTGCATATTAGGCTGCTGCTCTGTAAAAACAAGTTTATTACCTGACATCACATACTTGTCACATTTCTCCTCAGAGAGAAAAAAAATCTAAAAGGTCAGCATAAAATGCAGTGCTGTGGATCTATGAATTGTTCACAAACATCTGAAAATATAACTGTGTGCTTTTGTATAAAATAGGAACTAGTGGAAATACTGAAACTGAGCAGAATTCTTTCTTGACGTATATGTTCTTTTATTTAGTCCTCATATTTTGATGAATTAAATGCACAACCAGCTTTTGAACATTGCATTATTTCTCACATAACATATCTTTCTTATGAAGTTGACTGTTTATCTGAGTATTTGCCAAGGCTGTATAATTCATCTTTAAAACATGCAGTTATTTTATACTTTATTTTAGCAGAAATAACAAAAAACTTTCCATATTCAGTCATCAAATGTTAAAAAAGAACCTAAAAGCTAAGCTTTGTCTTGTTTTTCATAAACCCTAGTTCAGGAGAAGTCCCTGGTTGTAATTCTGGAAATTTTTTCTTAAAATGGCAAACCTTGTAAACTAGACAAAACTTTTAATATGCATCTGCTAGAAAAGAGAGAAAAAGTCCTAAAACAAAACTTTAGGAAATTGATTGAAAATATTGATCCTATACAATTAAACACAGAACCACATGGAAAATCTGAACATGACTGAGCTTCCAAATCTACCCCAACAACCTGGCCATGAAGGAGGTAGCTCAGACTCCGGTAGCACCAAGCTTAGGACCAGTTGTTTCTCAGCCGGCTTTTGCTGTTTGTGGTGAGCTCTGTGGCATCAGAGCATCTGTCTGGGCCATGGGAAGCAGAAGCAGGTCTAGGGCCAACTAACACTTCTAGTTCTGCTAGAAAAGGACAAACAGGACAGAACACTTTGTTCTTACACTTCTTTTTCTCCTGTGCTGACTGATAAACAAGAGAAGAGATTCAGAGAACCAGATCCCAGTAAATCAGGTTAGGCTGAAAAAGAGTAGTAAACAGACCTGTGGCCAAACTGCATGCCAGGGAAAAAGTAGTTTTACCTTCTGAAAAGATACTGACTGCAATAGCAAAAGAAATCAGAAGCAACAATGAGACAGCGTAACTGGTTATTTGTTTGCTGCTCACTATGTGTTCCCTTCAGCAACTTTGAAAGGCCATGGCTGTGCTGAGGAGGGGAAAGCTGCCTATTTGCAGTATTCTGGGTAAGAGGAAACGTCTGAAAGTGTAAGTAAAAGGAATTTTAAAGAGGTTAAAGGAGACATACAGGAGAAAGCATCTTATGCATACCTAGACCTTGGAGGGGATGGTGGGGTAGGGAAGACTTTTCATAAGGACTAAAGAAAACTGCACAGAATTCATTGCAAGTTAGGACTCCACTGAAATGCTGCTAGAATCAGATCAAACAGTAATGAGAGGAGATGTCCTGGCAAGATATGGTAGGCAGAGGGAGAGATTTCTTTGTAACTCTCTTGTAGTTCCTTACTCTTTTTTTGCCTATCTAGTCTACATTCCTGTATGTCATTACTGTCAAATTTTCATTGTCCTACTTTCTATTCTGACAAAAACTAGTTCTAGCTCTTGCAAATCCTATTGCTTACTTTATTTTGTGCTATGGTCAGATCTAAACAAACCCCTGGATTATGTAAGATCCTGACATAAATGGTGATATTTGAGTGAATGTGTAGAGTGGAGGCATTTTGCTGTTACACATCCACTCATAATGAAAGCATTATATGTCAGTGATTGAACTAGGAGTTAGAACCATTATCTGCAGTATCCACTGCTCTGTAGAATTACACCCAGTAAGGATTTATTACTTTATGCAAAGTGGAACAGATGGGAAATATTAAAATAAACAAATTGAACCTCCAGAGTACCTCCTACAGGGTAGTTAAATCATTCATATGAGAGCTGGAACAAGTAGGCTCAAATGCTTTCAAGACTGAATTGACTCCCTGTCTTTCACACACTGGGTGACAGCTTTCACCACTGGTCAGTTGATTGGCAGTCTCTGACCACCACCTCCATTTCCAGCTGTGACTCAAACTGTGGAGATGGGTTCAAACTCAGAAGACACCACAATAATAACACATAGCGGCTTCAGCCCTACAGGCAAGACAAGTTGGGGAATGCATAGTTTTCACTGGAGCCGAAAGACAAGATCCAAAAGTTAGATAAGGGATTAGATGCTCTTGATATCACTTCCCCTAACTTCAAAACTTCTGGCCCTGGGAGGTGCGTACGGGGGGCTTGTCTCTGATGCTCAGCCATAACCCAAGAGTCCTACTGTGTTAGTTTTACAACTGAAAGTAATAGACTCAGTGCTGTCCTGCCACAGCTGTATTAATTAATTTCCTGGTGTGAGCTCAGCCAGTTACTGGCCTCTCCACCACAAAGATCCTGTTCATCCCTAACACCACATACCTACTTGAGAGGAAGACAAACTTCCTCATGTTGTCAAGGTTAGCTTTTGCTACAGAATAAGTGCTGTCTTCACATTCAGCATTCATGAATTCTTGCAGTCCCCTGCAAGGAGATCCCATGCTGATCACAGTGGAGAGATGCAATCTGCCCCCTGCTCTCCCTGCGATGGGTGTACAACAAGCCTCCAAATCTTGAGCCTATCAGCAAAGAAAAACAGAACAAGGTGATACCTCCAACAGGGAACATTCAGATCTGCTGGGAAAAAGCCAAACAGGTGAAATGAAAGTTAGAAAAATAAGTCTGTGCACCATCTTTTGAGAATTGACTTTTCCCTCTGGTCTTCTTGTTGGCTTCTTCAGCTACGACGGTCCCACAGAGTCCCTAAGGAAACCTCTTGCCATCTGTCACCTTTGAGCCTTTGAGCTGGGAGTTTGGTCTTCACTGCAGCCAGGACTCCTGTTCCTTTTAGAAGCCTCCCTATTGGTTTTCATGCTGCAAGCACCCTGTTTGCTGTCCATCTCAGGACATGAGTACAAGATATATTGACTTTGGCAGCAAAGCCAAATTAAAAGGCTCTTTTTCCCAAGCAGTTGTTCTCATACACTAGTTCACTGCCCATTCAGCAGTGCCCGGACAACAGTTTTGGATGCCACACTGTAAATCAGCTCTCTGAAATGATCTGATAATCTTTTTAAAGGTTATTTTTAACTTGCGTCAGTTTAGTATGTAGTGATTTGCAACACAAAAAAAATGGAACAGAGCCATTGTATACAGCATGGCCACAGGGCAGCAGCTAAGGAAGTGCATGCTCTGAAGTTGGCTTGCTCAGTAACAAAACCGAGTATCCCATGATGCCACCCTCTCACCTTGCCCCACACTGCATTCCCAAAGCATCCCTGACAGAGCAGGCTGTTTCTTGTCATGACAGAGCAGTCCTTCCTCCTCCTGTGAAGACTTGGGCAGAGGGGAAGCACACCAGCTAGGATAAACAAGCAGCCAGCCTCCCTTTTTGCCCACCACACCACTTTGAAACAACAGGTGCTTTTAAAGCGAACTGGAAGCAGACAAATTACAGAGCTTTCCTCTCTGTCATAAATTCAGAAGTGTAAATACATTCCAGCAGTAAGACTGACTTTTTAAAAATACTAGAAACAAAAGGTAAATATTTGTGTCTGCTGCACAAATAATTTGCTATGATTTTAACTGTTGAGAATGTAGCGGTGTCTTTTAAAGTTGATATCAAGCACTGGCTGTTGAGCAATAATGAAATTAAAAGAGATGATAAATATGGGTTTTGGTAACCAAACAGGTGGCTTCTGTTTCCTAAAAAACAACCAAAATTACAAAACTGGGGCAGGCAGGGTGGCTGGAGGGGACACAGAAAGAACTTTTAAAGATGTTTTTCCTTTTTTCACATCTTAACAACAGCTGATACCATTCCTCAACCACTTATTTGGCCAGTGGAAAAAAACCTGTTGATTAAATCTCAAAGTCAGAGGAAAACTAGGAATACCTTAGCAAGAATTTAAGATTTTTGATCATATGAATCTTTAATACAGGAATCACATTGTTAATGTTACTGTGTTTATCAAATACACACGTAGACATGGTAGGATAATTTACCTCGCTTTGGCCTTATTATTATTCTTTTCCCCTTTTTCTCCCTCCAGTACTTGTCTTCATCTCTCTAAGAGCTTTCTATCCCCCACAAGACTTCTGTGTTCTTCCACTTGCACATGAAATATATGGCTGCCATTTTTGAAATTAAACCGAGTCTAGGGATTATCCTGACCTGAAACACCAATAACAGCTCTCACAGTCACAGTCCATTGAACATTATTAATTTATGATCACATCTTGCTGTGCCTTAGCCACTTTCGCTCTTTCTCTGAATTAACCTACCACAGCAAGCTTGCCTGCTGCACAAAATACTACAAAGTAGGATAACATCCTGCTGAGACACTCGGTATGTCAGCTAATGGGAAAGTATGCCACGTCTGAAGGACAGCAAAGTTTTCTCCTTTCTATTTTGACTCTTGTTTTTGTGCTAAGTGAAAGTAGAGCAGGAACACAGATCATTTAGTTTAGCATTTAGATGTTCAAATGCTATCATTTCCCTTTGAAACAATTTTGGCTTTATCATGCTCCAACATAATCAACATCTGGTCTTCAAATAAAGGAATACCAACACAAAAGGCATTTGCAAACCTACCTCTTCTACTTATTGTACCTGAAGTAGAAAGTAACATTCAGGCTTCCGCTAGCCAAATCAGTGATTTTCCAATGCATTTGAAAGTGTAAGTCTACACAGCTATATGGTATTTTCACCATTGCTTTTCAAATTTTCAATCCCCTTAAATAAGAAGCAACACGGGGAAAGGGCTACTTGATCATTTGTTAAACAAATATCAAAGATATGCATACTAATGCCAGAAGGAGTGCTTTCGGGTGTTCTATTTACAGAATTGTAATTACATTTGCTGTTTGAATTGGCCCTCCAAAGAATTAAAAATAAGCAGCCATGGCTTTTTATTGCTATCCAGTGTTCCCTGGTGGCTTCTCTCTGAGTGTTCTGACTGGCAATTGTTCCAGGCTCACTTGTGCCAGTAATGCATTTGTTAATTAGGCTAAGAGTACTACAAAAACCACAACACAAGCCTCCTGTCAGCATATGCTGATCTAACCTCTTGAAAGGACGGTTATTTAAATAGATGCCTTTTGAGTTTTTGCTATTTTGTTTTTTGTAACGTAAATATTCCCCTAAATATTAGTTATGCTGGTTTAAATTTTTATGGGATCAAATATTTGTTTAATTCTTGTTTTCCATGTTCACTTTTCTGTTTCAATGTGCTGTCCTCCCCCAGTCTCCTACATATACAAGAGAGAAGTCTTGAAAACAAACTTTTTTTACACTAGTCAAAACAGCTTTCTCCGCCTATAGTTATATCTAATGTCAGACTGGAGTTCTGCAAAGACTGGGCTGGACGGACATGGAGATTTTGCTCTTTTCTGCACCAGTACTAAGAACACAAGAACAACGTCAAAGACATGACAGAGAATAAAAAGATGATCCACAGTGGAGGGTCGTTTTCTAAAAAAATCCTGCATGTCAAGCTGCTCTGATTCTGTGATCCGGCCGTTCAGGTGGAAAGAAAAGGGATAAACTTAATTAGGCTGTAACTTCATTACTAGTTTGAGACTGGCAACAAAAACTCACCGTGCAGTTAATCAGTCCTTTTTAATAATTTTTACCTGTTCAAAGGCTGCCACCAACTCTCTAATCTACAAACCTGTTTTCACACCATTCTCCACAGCCGTTTATGTATAAAATCTGTAAGTAAGTCATGGGACATCACTTGTCAAGACACAAATAGGGAACTCAGGCCAAGAGGAAATCTGCAGATACTTGAAGCACCATTGACTTTCACCTTTGAGACTGGACACAAATACAATTTACATTTTAAAGAAAAATGCATTAAAGGAATGCCTTTCATGTTCGTATTAGAAGATAAAATGCTAAAATTGTAGTAAAGGGGAAGGAAATTAAGAGCGATTGTGATTCTTACCTACATTCTATGCAGATTTCTTAAAATGAAAGAAGCTTTCTCTTTTCACTTCAGGCAGTATAGTACTCAGCATTTTATAAAAAAGATTTGTTTAAATATTTTCTATCTATGTCAGACAATAGTCCTCACTACTATACACAGAGAGAAAAGTTACCCATCTCAATTCAGTATACAGCAAAATATTAAAAAAAAAAATGGGTTGGTCTTCCCAACAGAAATAGCATGATTCACTTGGAAGTCAAGCAACTGTGTTTGGAAGGTTCTCTGTTTTGGTTATCTGCCCAAGTATGAACTCAGGGCTGGGGCTGAAGCTTGATTTTCTGCAACGCCTGCTTTTACATTGAAAATATTTGCTTTTTTCCCCTCTGGAAAAAAAGGTAAATATCTGGAAAAAAAAAAAATGTTTTGGCTAAGATGGAGGAAAATGAACAGAAATGTACTCTATACCTTCTTTTTTTTCTTATATAGTGGGGTCCCCATATGTACCTTTTTTCCAGTGATGTACCAGCCTCACCAGATGCATCACAAAAAATACATTTCCGATAAGAAGCGGCCAGTTGCTGAGAAGGGATACTAGAGCCATTCAATCTGTAACATTCATGAGGCAATGGAGGCAGAATTTCTGAATAAAAATTTCCAAGTATCCAGTTTTCATATTAAAAAAATAATAAAATTTCAGAATGCTTACCTTGAGAAGACTAGGGAAGAACTGTCCAGCTATATTCTGGTGGGACACACTGCTGACAGAGTAAGAGTAAACCTGAGGAGTCTTATGTGACAAAATGAATTTCATAGCACAAAGACTAGTACTTCAGACTAAAGAATTTGTGGACAGTAGATTTAAATGTATAAATGGGACTAAGCAGGACCAACAGGCCTGCAAAATCTACTGGTAGAAAGCTCTAGGAGGAATTTAAGAAAGCAAGAAAAACGTGTTTAGAATACATTACCATCTTCATAACATTGCAGTACTGCTCATCTAGCATTAGACACAGCAGAAGAATATGACCGTCTGTAACTCTCTGTCACCCTCATCACTCAGTATCCCATCAGAAGTGAATTCATTTTAGGACAGGACAGAGGGAGTCTGACTGCACTGCAGATGAAGGCATAACTGGTGGATTGCTCTTACATCCAAGTGAGCTGGGAAGGAGGGAGCTCGGGTACCAGCATCAGTCCTCGAGCCCTGGCACAGCTCAGCACTCCCTCCTCAGTGCAGTAACTGAACCCACATTGTACCTGGGATCACTAGGCCTAATTTAAGTTAGCTCAGGTGTTGCTACACTTCACTGAACTACAGCAACTGCAGTGTAGACACCCTAAAACATGCTGGGGGAGGGAAAGGAGTGTGGGTAGGAAGCCTATGAGCAGGCCTCACGAGACATGTCTTTTGATAAATTCTCAAAATGACGTAAATGAGCAGGGACTGAGATTCTGAACTACAGTGAAGCCTAACACATTGAACATCAAAGTGCCAGCGAACTCATTAACTTGTGCTGTGAAACATGAAGCAGGAGTACAGAAGATATTTGCCTTTGCTGAAAATATTTGATGATCATTTCACTCCAGAAAGAAGTGTTATAAATGCTTACACAATTCACTTGCATGTATAACTGCCTTTATGAGCAAGCAAGCACTGTGCAACATTGCTAACTCTCCAAATTCTGGGTTTTGATGTTTTTCTTAAGGTTGAATTTTAGTATGGACTAAGTTTCCAGATTATGACTTTTTCCCCACTTTAGACTGCTGTCAAACAAGAAGGTTAGGGAAAGAAAAGGATGGGAAAGGAACTCATGGGACATACTTTTAACTTTTGAAAGTGGAATTAAGGCTGCCACAAGTAAAATTCTGGCTCAAGCGTGGCCAAATCCAGAATGGTCTTAGAGCTCCCAGGGAGTTCCTCAGTCATAGGTGAGGATAGGGAGGAAAGGTGCTAGACTTCTGAAGTGCAGGAGATGAAATGACCCTGTGTAGGCAGTAAGGAGAGGGAGGAGATAGGAGGCAAGGAAAAGAAGTTTAAAGTTACTGAGTATTGCAAATTTCACATAAAGATAGCCTACATGCAGGTCTTTTATGTCTGCTTATAGCCTAGGACAGTGTGTCACTCATTTGGGTTAACTATTTGCAAAAGTTGGAGTTTCCCTTACGGCTTGTAACTATATTAGTATAGAGCCCAACTTCAGTTATCCCAGGTTGAAGATTGCTAATTGCTAGCCTAGACCTAGGCAGGAAGGAACACTGATATAGACCAGGAAAGACAAAGATGGTGGTTGCTTCCCAGGTTGCTGCAAGCCATGGCAAGTGACTCTGACGCTCCCAGAGTGTGTTTAAATGAACACGCCTAACATTAACAATCAGGCCTCTTCTACTGCTCACTAATGTCGAGGTTGCAGTTTTACTGAGTAGTTGCATCTGTTCCAGCTGGCTGAAGCACCTACTACCATCCTATGCACTCTGGTATACCTGTTCTCTCCAGTATATATGGTTGTGTAACATAAGGTTTGGTACAGCTTCCCTGTCCTGCCCCCACCATGGCTCAGGAAGGTTTTATTGACTATGACCCTTCATGTCTACAGTTGCACAGCCCTTGGCAGGTGTCATCAACAGAAAAGATCTAGAGTCACTAGACTGTAGAAATTAGGAAGTTAAAGGAAATAAAATCAGAGAAGCAATAAAACCTCTTCATTTCTGTCTTTCTGTGTAGAGAGCTGACAGCTTCTCTCACTCCTGGAACAAAAGAGAATAACCAAAGTCCTCCAGCATCCAGAGATCAATGAGGTACAATACTTTATACCTGTATTTAGGGCTGAGTTTTGAACACGAAATAATCACATAGGTTCAAAAATATCCAGCAGCTGAGTAAAAGAAAAGAAACAGACAGTTCATAGCACTTGAAGCGATTTCAGATTCTCAGGTGTCATACTTAATTTCTGAATATGTGGTGTCAGCAGTATATGAGAAACCCTCAGCTACCTGAAATCTTACAGCAGAAGTACAAAACCAGGGATGCATTAGAATGGCTAACACAATATTTTTCTGATACTATGCCTATCAATTTCTCTATAAAACTTCTGCCTCAGATGGTCTCAGATAACTCTTTTTCTGCTCCAGTCTCTTTAAAATAGTACGTATCTTTTCACTGGATCCTATATAAGGATATAGCTTTTCAAACTCTGAGCTGGGACTCAGCAAGTCGACAGCTATTCACAGTATAATAACATGCTTCCTTCCCTCTTCCTCCTTGCAACTCTTTGCTCCCTCTGAGAGGTACTGAGTGGTGCATCCTAATATATTTCTAGAAGAACTGGTGAATGATGCAAGATACAGCCAGTTGTGTAATATATTCTATGGTCACCCTAGTGTATGTACCTGTGAATACTATACCACTGACAGTAGCCAAAGGTCAATTTCTACTCCAGAGAAGGGCAGACACCATAACCAGAAAATTTTTTGAGGTGCCCATGAAATATTTTTGCCATCCAGATTTCAAAGTGAGTCTGCCATAGCCATTCCACCAGTCCATCAGATTTATCCTTACTTCCTGGAAAATTCACCTCTGCTTGCTGGTAAATTCTTGCATTGATTTCTGGCTCCTCCATGGAGCATTATTTTTTCTTCCAGGGAAAGAAGCAAGATTTAGCATGAGCAAGATTTAGCTATGGAAGCAAGAAATGCTTTTATTATTTATTTTTTCCCCACTGCATAATTTTTTTCTAAAAATAATCTTGCAACAGCATATGGACCTCATGAGTAGGAAGAACTGGAAAATCACCATGAGAGCCTCAGAAAGGCTGAGTAAGGGCCAACGTAACATGAATGGACACTTGCAAATGGTAACATGGTAGATTTGCGAGAGGCATTTACCATGACCTTCTGATGGTATTTTCAACATGTATCTATGTATTTACCACATTTTATAGCATCGGTTTCCTTCTATCCTGCCTGAATCCTATAGAAATTCTTTCAATAGCCTCATAAATGAAGTAAAAATTTTACTAGTAACACAGTACTGTTCAGGATACTCAAAACTATCGTTGGTTGAGGATCTGGAGAAAGTGTTAGCAATACCAAGTAATGAAGAATGAAAACGGCAGACGAAAATTAGTCTTGATATATGTAAAATAATACATAGTGAAGAGTATGACTACCTATATACAGCTCTACATATATACAGCTGTGGTAGTTCAATGCAGAAAAGTAGTCTTGGAATCTTTGTGGATCATTCTCTGGAAACATCAACTCGGTGTTCAGTGGCACTAAAAAGACAAGTAGAACGTAACAAATTATTTGGAAAAGAATAGAGAACAAAACAGCAAACATTACACTACTGCATTATGCATAAAACCACAAAGAACCTGTATCTTTGACATTGACCACAATGTTGGCCACTCAATCTGAATAATTATGTAGCATAACAAGGGCCAGTCCAGATAAGGATGATCAGAGATCCAGAATTACCTCCATATGGGATGGGATTGAATATTCTTGGATTCTACTGTATGGAAAAAAGATAAAAAAACAGACAGAAGGTAAATGGATATATAAAATATTCAGAGATGCCAATAATATGAGTGGAGAAAAGATGTTTACTGTTTCTAATAAAACAGAAGAACTAGGGGGCTCCCAATACAAGAGTCAGAGAGAAGCTTTAAAAGCAAAAAAAAGAACATTCATTTCGAAATCTGTATAGTTATTTTGTATAGAATAACATGCAGAATAATACACAGAATTCACTACCACTGCATGTTGAAGATGCCAAAGGTATGTATTGCTTCAAAAACAAAAGGACGCATCATTATTGCAAATTCTGTCTCAGGAAGCCCCTGACCCACTGATCCTCACAAGTAAATAGGCCATTCTGAATGAAAGAGCAAGCTGTACTTGCTTTGGTTTCTTATTCATTTCCTCAGCATCTGCTACTGTTACTGCCAGGAACAGAACAATGAGAGTGGCTTTTGATGCCTTTCTGGGTTTTGCAACTGTGAGTGTTAATCCTTTAATCTTTTTGGTTCACTTTGTCCTCCTTAAGCATATTTCATTTTATATTTATGCGCCTAAATCAAGGTTGGTGAATGAAGTCTAGTTTCTTTTGAAGTCGGTAGGAATAGTAGACTCACTTTTTCCCCTTGACGTTGCAGAAAGCAATTCTCTTTCTCAGATCTAAGTTTACACCACATGAAGTGATGTGAACAACTCAGATTCCTAAATGCTTCTTACATTACATGCAGCCCCCTGATAATGCTTCTGTCAGGGAGGATCTCCATTCCTCATGGCCTTGTTTGAAGCAGAACCAAATGACACTGAGTGCCCTAAGACCCAAGGGTTCATCTTCGCAGAGGTCTTTTCCAGCTTCATCACTTAAGAGGAGACCCCAGACAAGCTTATCTCTACAGGGACTGTGCCAGGATATTTGAGATATATGAATTATGATGCCTTTGAACTGGAGTGTAGCAATCAGGAGTTTGGGGTTCAAGTTGGAATAGTCTGAAGAGCACTCTTGATTTTCTGGATTTGCAGAGCTGCCTATTGAGAAAATTGAATGGCTTCCTCACAAAACAGGATGTTACTTACTTTTATATATTAAATTATACTAATAACCAGTTCAGCAAAAACTCGGCCAAAGATGTTGTTACTATTAGAGATGACAGATATCTGCTGGGCAAATTTTTTTTTAATTTGAACTTCCTAAGTTCTATCTGCTTTCAGTTAAAAATAACTTTCAGGTTTTGCTAAACTATTAAATGCATGGCTTGTATTTTGGTTTAAACTTCTGTCTTGCAAAAGTTACATGCACTGCATATTTTAGGAACATTTAGGAAGTTGCAGGTAGGTTTGTACCAAGCCAAACAACACTCCCGCAAGAGAGCACACCTACGAACAATTTGACTAGCCTGCAGAAATTACAGCAAATTCTACTGTATTACATCTCAATTACACCTTCTCTAACTAAAACCATGACTGCTTTCAACCCTTTCCCCACAGCTTCCCTCTTCTTATTCTAGAAAATCACAGAAATTACAGTATACATAACTTTTTCAAGCAAAGGCACAAGAAAGTAGTTTACTGCAAATCACTTCTTCTCTATCAGAGATATCTTTTCGTTGCTATTTTACAGTCTTAGATGCCAAATCTATAAATAAGAGGAAAAAACATTTTGGTATTTCTCAAACAATTGTCAATCTCTTTTAGGAAATTTCCTCTTTTAGGAAATTTTCTTCAGATCAAAAAATTTGTTTTTAATAATCCTTACCCGAACTTGGATCTGTGCTTCTTGCTTAGAGGCATGAGTGCCATCTATAGAACAGTCACTAGTAGATATTTAGTTGAATGTTGAGAAATAAGAGAGAGTTTTGTCCCTGTTGTCCCAGGAGACAGTTTTGTCCCTTTAACAAAAAGGGACTATTGCTATTCTGTTTATTGCTATTCTGTTTATTGCTATTCTGTTTACGTGCCACAACAAATTCAGTAATTTTCCATGAGTGGAGGTTTAACATAGGGAAACAAGAGTCATTACAATTTTAAGCAGAGAAGGAATCACTGACAAAGATAATGATATTGATATTTGTTCAAAGACTGTGATGATGTTTTAATTTAAAATTAACTGTATATGCCTGCTGCACCAGAAGTGGTGCAAATATTTAGTTTAACAGGAAATACATAATTTTTTTCTGCTGTGCGTTAAATCATGAAATAAAAAGGAATGAAAAACAAACAACTCCCACCCCACTCTGTGAATTCCCTTCCTCTAAATAAGAGCATTTTATGATGGGTTATTTATATAATGATTTATCTTTGATCTTCCTGTCTAGTCTTTAATAAGATATATAGAAGTATTGAGTATTTCAGCTCCATCTCTATCATAAAAGCTTTCTTCTCTAATCCATTTCTTTCCTTGTTACCTTTTTGTCTGATGGTAACCACTTTCTCATGATGAAAAGGATTTTAATTGAGGCACTAGGAGTAAATTTGTAGTCCTTTATGTCAAGCCTTTCTTCCAGTTATGTATCTTTAAGTTGCAAATATATCCTGCCTGTATTTTAAAACATAATTGTACTTTGTATGGAAAATACAGGCATGGAAAGCAGAGGGCACC